>NC_080544.1:18783517-19120517 GCF_028640845.1 Ahaetulla prasina | reverse complement strand
TATGGTTTTAATGTATTTTAACTAGGGGCCAAATTGAATAAGTTTTTTAATATTGGTTTTTATTTGTATTGTATTTATCTATTGTTGGTTTTTATCTGGCTATGAACCGCCCTGAGTCCTTCGGGAGAAGGGCAGTATAGAAATTAAATAATAATAATTATTATATTATTATTATTATTATTATTATTATTATTATTATTATTATTATTATTATTATTATTATTATTATTCCGTCCCTGTCCTACTGTCCCCATTTATTTGTATTCATTTCCCTCGTACATGTCCATGTTCATATTCATACCTGCTATCTTGTACATGTTTGACAAACTAATAAAATAAATAAAATATGTGTATGAGAGAAAGTTGTGTAGTGGCAGGGCTAAACCTAAAGGGTAAATAGTTTAAGATCTCAATCCTCCTCTCCCAGAAATCCTATGGATGCTCACATTCTGACTCTATTTTCTCCCTTGATGTAGCAAATTGGTACTTTTCACAGCTGCTATCTATCTTCCTGAGGCATGCCTTTGTCCAGCTTCTTCCATCAGATGCACAAAAGAGATAGGACTTCTACACCTTATGCAGGCAGAAGGGGGGAAAAAAAACAATAAAAAGGAAATTGCTGCTATCACACCACCTCCTGGCCCTGCCTGTTTAGGCATATGACTAAGGAAATTGATAGCTCCCTTTGTTTGAGAGATACTGTAGATCACTCTTACCAGGTGTATGCTGAATCAACTTTCATTTTAAAAAAAAGGGAGAAGAGAAAACATTCCTTTTTAAGTATTTACATAAAAAATATTGAGGGATAGAGGAGATTAAAAAAAAAACACAAAAAAGCTAAAATTATAGACGGGATGTTAAAAGAGCCTCTAACAACAATAACAAAAAATATCAGACCCCTGACTTAGATGATGGTTCAGATTTAAACTCCAAATTTCAACCAACAAATGATCTGTCTTACACGTTGGCAAAAAAAATCAGAACACAAAATACAAGCTGGATGGATACAACCTAACAGACGACCCTGTCAAAGACCTTGGAGTACTCGTCTCTGATGATCTAAATGCCAGAGCTCACTGTAACAGCATTGCTAAAAAAACCTATATGCTTATATATTATATAGTTATTTCATGCTTATACTTATATATACTGTGTGACAAAATAAATAAATAAATAAAAAATAAACTTTGCCATCTTCAATCTGACCTAAGCATAGTACATAAAATCATCTGCTATAATGTCCTACCAGCCAATGAATACTTCAGTTTCAACCAGAACAATACAAGAGCGCACAATAGATACAAACTCATGTAAACCGATCCAAACTAGACTGCAGAAAATATGACCTCAGTAACAGAATGGTTAATGCCTGGAATGCACTACCTTACTCTGTGGTTTCATCCCCAAATCCCCAAAACTTTACTCTTCGACTGTCAACTGTAGACCTCACCCCATTCCTAAGAGGTCTGTAAGGGGCGTGCATAAGCGCACCAGAATGCCTACCATCCCTGTTGTAATGTTTTCTTTTATTCGTATCCTTTACATGTATTTATAATTATGT
The DNA here is from genome assembly GCF_028640845.1 of Ahaetulla prasina. Classification (NCBI taxonomy): domain Eukaryota; kingdom Metazoa; phylum Chordata; class Lepidosauria; order Squamata; family Colubridae; genus Ahaetulla; species Ahaetulla prasina. Next base: position 19,118,956 of record NC_080544.1, on the reverse strand, counting down.
TTACACTTGTGTCTGTCATAAAATACATGCTTGATGAAATAAAATAAAATAAATAGATTTCCAATGAAAGAAGGGACCAATGGCCATTAAAAACTTATTTTAAATTTCTAGATTTTGATTAGTAATTACTGAACACACATACCCCTATCAAACTATAAGGATGGATTTGCCATGTAAGAGTTATACGGAACACAGGAAAATATGCAGTTTCTCCTTTGGGGTAAAGTTCTGTGTATGTAATGCTTGCGCCCCTCCTTATTTTAAACCTAGTGATGAGTTTATTGCAATTTGCCATGTTCCTCCATTTCATTATTACCTGGCCTCCTTTTATGTGAAAATTTAATCTGCAACTTTCTTCATGAAAACCATGTCCCTATCAGCAAGCCAGGCTATTTTTAGACAAGAATATTTTTAGTCCTTTTATCACTGCTTTATTTCTTTGGTTTCAGTGACATCCTCCAACTGTTAGTTCCTCTTATTGTATAAGCACAATCAATTACACAATTTTCAAAACTATATAGCAAAAAAGAAGAAGAAGAAGTTGTTAAAATTAAACACTTCCAGGATACAAATAACACCCCCTATAAAAAGATTTTTTAAAAAAATCACAATAAGTTTGAAGGTGGCTATATTTTTTGAATCTCCTGTCTCTCCTGAAATCTCATGTCATGCTTACATGTAGTTGTTGAGTTGATTTATGAGCCACCCAGATCTCTGCTGTGATTCTCTGCAGTGTACAAAGATTAAAGCCATCATAACAATATATAAGCCAGGATGCCACAGTTAAAATAACACCCCCAACCAAGAAAACCCATCACCAGCAGAACTCACCTAACTCCTGGTCGAAATATCTGGCGGGACAACCAGGTCTTCGATTCCTTATGGAAGGTTAACAGGAATATATTATGCTATATCCCTGAAGTGCACTCGGAGACTCCAGTTAGTCCAGAATGCAGCTGCGCGGGTGATTGAGGGCGAATCACGTTGCTCCCGGGTAACACCACTCCTGCGCAGTCTGCACTGGCTACCTGTGGTCTTTCGGGTGCGCTTCAAGGTGCTGGTTACCACCTTTAAAGCGCTCCATGGCTTAGGGCCCGGGTACTTACGGGACCGCCTGCTGTTACCTCATGCCTCCCACCGACCCGTGCGCTCTCACAGAGAGGGTCTTCTCAGGGTGCCGTCCGCCAAGCAATGTCGGCTGGCGGCCCCCAGGGGAAGGGCCTTCTCTGTGGGAGCACCTACTCTCTGGAACGAACTGCCCCCCGGTTTACGCCAATTACCCGACCTTCGGACCTTTCACCGGGAATTGAAAACCTATCTATTTATCCAAGCGGGACTGGCCTGAATTTTAAATTTTTAAATTTTTAAATTTTTTTTCAATTTTAATAATTTTATTGGGTATTTTAATATGGTCAATTTGACAGTTTTAATTTCGGCCTTTTTGAATAAGTTTTAATTGTTATTTTAAGTTTGTATATTTAACTGTTTTAATGTAGGCTGTACACCGCCCTGAGTCCTTCGGGAGAAGGGCGGTATAAAAGTTTAAATAATAAATAAATAAATAAATAAAATAAAATATTGATTTTTCTGAAGATTTGTGATGGAGCAAATATGGTGAAAGAACTAATCTATTTATTTATTTATTTATTTATTTATTTATTACAAACATATCAAATCAATGCATGAACAGTGTGGCACCTGGGTGTTATACATTCTAATAGAAATAAAACTGGTAGAATTAATCATAGTTATTACATGCAATCAATTTATATATTTCTAATCAGGATACCCATTTATCTTACGGTGCAATTTGTCATTGTTCAATTATTCCGTGTTTTCTCTTACTACTTTTATTTTATTATATAAAAGTATATACACTAATATTCCGCCTTGTCTTGTTTTTTCTATCACTTATTCTAACTTTTAATCATGTCACCCTTTACTAAAATACTTTTTCTTTCTATCCTATTCATGTCACCTTCCTAAAAAAAGAAAAGAAAAGGAGAGAGAAAAGGAGAAGCAAATCAGAACAACATCAAAAAGAAAAAATCATCTATCCATCGTCTCTTGCCCGCTTCAATACTTTAATTGCTATGCTTTTTTTGACTTGCCTCCCAGATTCCTCTCTTGGATCTTTATCTCTGACTGCCTCTGCTTTTTGGCTGTTCAGTCTAAATATTTCTCCCACCTCTACCCTCTTCCACTGCCTAATTTCCAAAATTTCTGCCCAAGCCCTAAACTAATTTTATTGGGAATAGGTGATACTGTGTTAAATAGCATTTAGGGCTGCTACTATAGAATAAGTTGAATCTAGCACAATTATTTATTTATTTATTTATTTGTCACAACAGTATATAAAAGTATAAGCATGAAATAACTATACGATATATAAGCATATATATAAGAATAAGCATGGAATAACTATATGAATTGGCTATAATCAAAGGGAACATTAGGACAGGAACGGTAGGCACGCTGGTGCTCTTATGCATGCCCCTTACAGACCTCTTAGGGATGGAGTGAGGTCAATAGTAGATAGTCTTTGGTTAAAGCTTTGGGGATTTTGGGAAGAGACCACAGAGTCTGGTAGTGCATTCCAGGCATTAACAACTCCGTTTCTGAAGTCATATTTTCTGCAATCAAGATTGGAACGGTTCACATTAAGCTTAAATTTATTGTATGCTCGTGTATTAGAGTAACTGTGAGAAGGATCTTGGAGTCCTAGTGGACAGTCATTTTAATATGAACCAGCCATGTGCTGCACCAATCCCAAAAGCCAATGATTGCCTTCAAAAGATGTGGGTGCTCCGTCACTGGAGACTTTTAAGAAGAGACTTGATGGCCACTTGAATGGTATAGGACAGTGATGGCTAACCTTTTTGCCATCGTGTGCCAGGAGTGGGGGGCGAAGGGAGGTCACACACATGTGCCCTCACTCATAATTCTATATGCCCCGCCCCTGCACATGCGTGCATGATCCCCCAACTCCCCCAACTGCTCCTGGCACCTGATGGCACAGTGGGCTGAATCAGCCCATTTTTCTCTCTCCCCAGGCTCCAGAACCTTTCTAGGAGCTTGGGGAGACTGAAATAGCCTTCCCCACCCACCTAGCGGCCCTCCGAAGGCCGGAAACGGCCCATTTGCCAATTTCTGGTGGGACTAGAAGTTGGCAAACTGCCCATTTCTGGCCTCCAGTAGGCCTCCGGAGTGGGGGGAGACCATTTTGGCCCACCCCAAGCTCCTAGAAAGGCTCTGGAGGCTGGGGAGAGCAGAAAACGAGCCTTCCGGTCCCACTGGAAGTCAGCAAGTGAGCCATTTCTGGTCTCCAAAGGATCTTCGGGGGTGGGGGAGGCCGTTTTTGCCCTCCCCAAACTCCCAGAAAGGCTCTGAGCCTGGGAAGAGAGAAAAACGGGCCTTCCCCACCACCCTCCAAGGCACTCTGGAGGCAGGAAACAGCCTGTTAGAATAGAATAGAATAGAATAGAATAGAATAGAATAGAATAGAATAGAATAGAATAGAATAGAATAGAATAGAATTTATTGGCCAAATGTGATTGGACACACAAGGAATTTGATTTGGTGCATATGCTCTTAGTGTACATAAAAGAAAAAAAAATACCTTCATCAAAGGTACAACATTTACAACACAAATGATGGTCATAGGTTGCAATTTAACCCTTAATGATAGCAACAAAAAGTTGCAGTCATACAGTCATAAGTGGAAAGAGATTGGTGATGAAAACGATGAGAAGATTAATAGTAGTGTAGATTTAGTAAATAGTTTGACAGTGTTGAGGGAATTATTTGTTTAGCAGAGTGATGGCCTTCGGGAAAAAACTGTCCTTGTGTCTAGTTGTTCTAATGTGCAATGCTCTATAGCGTTGTTTTGATGGTAGGAGTTAAAACAGTTTATGTCCAGGATGTGAGGGATCTGTAAATATCTTCTTGATTCATGCAGTATACAGGTCCTCAATGGAAGGCAGGTTGGTAGCAATTATTTTTTCCCTACTTCCAGTGTTTCCCTACTTCCAGTGTTTCCCTACTTCCAGTGGGGCCAGAAGCCCTGATGCATGTGCCAGAGCTGAGCTTGCGCGCCCACCAATATGGCTACGCATGCTACCTGTAGCACTTGTGCCATAGGTTCACCATATATAGTGTCTCTTGCTTGAGCAGCGGTTTGGACTAGAAGACCTCCAAAGTCTCTTCCAACTCTGTTATTCTGTTACTCTATTACTAAAACCTTATGAGAATACCAGGAGACAGGGAAACTTCAAGGCAACGCGGAAGGTCACCACTTGACTTCATTGCAGTCATATCGTTTTCTCTGCTTATACCTTCTAACCCATTGTTATCTTTAAAAAAAACCAAGCACTAGACAATCTGAAAACTACATCAGATAAAATGCATGCTTCAAATTGGTTGTGGCTGAAAGAGACTGCAGCAGGAAGTCGCTTTCATCCTGATTAATTTGCAATGGGTAAGAGATAATCTTTAATCAAATGGAGAGAACAATTTTATTAATTGCACACATGGCTAAATTAAAGCTGCATTCCTGTTTTAAATTGTATTAGTTGCAGGCATTATCTATGTTTACTGCTTAAGCTGTTCCTGTCCTGGGCTCTTGCCAGCTTGACTAAGCTGATTTAAGGAAATCTTGTCAGAACTTATAGAATTTTGGCAGCCATTCCAGGACTTCTGTGCATGTGTAACTGACTGAGACAGAACACAGCCCTGTCTTCAACATTTTTTTAAATTTCATTTTGTCACAACAGTATACAAACATCGATATAAAACAACAACACATCATATAAGAAATATAGATATATATATATATATATATATATATATATATATATATATATATATATATATATATATATATATATATATATAGATATATATATATAAGCAAAAGAATGCAATAACTATGTTAATTTGATATAATGAAAAGGAACAATAGGACAGGAACGGTAGGCACTTTTGTGGTCTTATGCACGCCCCTTATAGTCCTCTTAGGAATGGGGTGAGATCAAAAGTAGACAGTTTTTAGTTGAAGATTTTGGGATTTTGAGTAGAGACTATGGAGTCAGGTAATGAGTTCCAAGCGTTAACAACTCTGTTACAGAAGTCATATTTTCTGCAATTAAGTTTGAATCTATTGTTTGCTCTTGTATTATTGCAATTGAAGCTGAAGTAGTCTTTTACAGGAAGGATATTGCAATAGATGATTTTGTGTGTTAAACACAGGTCATGTCAGAGTCAGTGGAGTTCTAAATTTTCTAATCCCAGGATTTCAAGTCTGGTGGCATAAGGTATTTTGTTGTTTACGGAGGAGCGAAGAACTCTTCTAGTAAAATATTTCTGGACATGTTCGATTGTATTAATATCAGAGATGTGGTATGGGTTCCAGACAGATGAGCTGTATCCAAGAATAGGTCTGGCAAATGTTTTGTATGCTCTGATTAGTAGTGTAGAGTTTTTGGAAAAGAAGCTGCGTAAAATTAGGTTTACAACTCTTAAAGCCTTTTTTGCTATGTAGTTGCAGTGGGCTTTGGCATTTAGGTCATTTGATATGAAAACTCCAAGGTTTTGACAGGGTGGGGGTCGTCAGTAAGGTAATGTTCGTCAAGCTTGTACTTGGGTTCTTTTTTCCATGTGGGTGTGAGTGTATATTCATGGTTTGGGACATCATTCAATTTTACTTCCCTTTCTTAATTTATTGTTTCCTCCTAACATCTTCTGGGTAAACTTGGCTTAATTAGGACTTTCCAGAACTCAGTTTAAGTACAAATTTCAGGTGTAGACAAAGAAAACACAAAGGGGTTTCCTTTTATGAGAAACCACAGTCAGTATCCCATGTACCTAAAGATCTCAGTTTATTTCAAAGCAAATCTGACTAGACCAATTCTCGAATACAGCACATCTGTCTGGAACCCGCACTGCATATCAGACATTAATACAATTGAGCGAGCCCAGAGATATTTCACAAGAAGAGTCCTCTACTCTTCTGCTCACAACAAAACACCTTATGCCACCAGGCTTGAAATTTTGGGCTTAGACAATTTAGTACTATGCCACCTTCGGTCTGAGCGTAGTACACAAAATTATCTGCTACACTGTCCTTACTTGTCAATGACTATTTCAGCTTCAACCACAACAATACACGAGCACACAATAGATACAAACTTAGGGTAAACTGCTCCAAACTCGATTGCAGAAAATATGACTTCAGCAACAGAGTGGTCAGTGCCTGGAATGCACTACCTGACTTTGGTTTCATCCCAAAAACCCCAAAATTTGAACCTAAGGCTGGCTACTGTAGATCTCACCCTATTCTTAAGAGGTCTGTAAGAGGCGTGCATAAGCGCACCAGCGTGCCTTCCGTCCCTGTCCTACTGTCCCCATTTATTCATATCCATTTCCTGTATTCATAATCATGTTTATACTTATATAGACTAGACTAGACTAGACTATTTATTTATTTATTTATTTTGTCACAACATTATATATAAACACATATAATGAAAGAAAACAATAGGACAGGAACAGTAGGCACTTTTGTGCACTTATGCATGCCCCTTATAGTCCTCTTAGGAATGGGGTGAGGTCAATGGTAAACAGTTTTTGGTTAAAGATTTTGGGAGTTTGAGAAGAGACCACAGAGTCGGGTAGTGTGTTCCAAGCATTAACAACTCTGTTACAAAAGTCATATTTTCTGCAGTCAAGATTGAAGCGGTTAACATTAAGTCTGAATCTATTGTTTGCTCTTGTATTATTACGATTGAAGCTGAAGTAGTCTTTAACAGGAAGGACATTGCAATAGATGAACCTGTGTGTTAAACACAGGTCATGTCTGAGTCGGCGGAGTTCTAAGTTTTCTAATCCCAGGATTTCAAGTCTGGAGGTATAAGGTATTTTGTTGTTTACAGAGGAGCGGAGAACTCTTCTTGTAAAATATTTCTGGACTGGACTAGACTGGACTGGACTAGACTAGACTAGACTAGACTAGACTAGACTAGACTAGACTAGACTAGAATAGAATAGAATAGAATAGAATAGAATAGAATTCAATTCTTTATTGGCCAAGTGTGCATATGAGTCTTGATGCATATCTACATGCTTAACATATACATGCTTGACAAATAAAATAAAGTTTTCCACCAAAGCAGTACCTGAAAGAAAAGCATTGGGGTGAGATAGGAAAGAGTAGAGAATATACCAAGAACAGCAACTTCTGCTAGTCATACTGTGACATCTATTTCCTGCTTCTCCCTAGAAAATACAAAGAGAGAAGGAAAAAGAAAATCCATTGGTTCCTAATTGTGCACACACACAAAAAAAGGCACCACTTTTGCCAATCACAAAAGGGGGGAGATGCTCAAATCACATCAAGTATATTACAGTCAAAGACCAGAGCCCAGAAGAAATGAAAACACTCAATGAATATCCAGTCAAAATTCTAGAATAAAATAATAACTAACAGATAAAACCTATATTAAAATCACAATTTGGCATCCGGTCCGTCCATTACACATGGCCTAAGTATTATATAATATCAATCCTTAAACTGTGAGGATTAAATACTAAAATGCAAAAAAAAAAAGTAAATGCAAAAAAGGTTTGCTACATTAGTTGCGTAAAATAGCTGTGGTGGAATAATCACGTGTTTCCGGCAAGTCCCCAGTGCTGCCGCGCAGAATCTAGCCACCTGCGCTGTAATCACAGTCTGTGGAGCAGAACAAGTTCAGGAAGGGTGGGGAAAGCATGTGTGGTACTGTATGTGTTCAGAAAGAAGAATGTAGTTCTGCAAGCAAAGCAGAGGGGGGTTTCAGCAGATTCTGACCAGTTCTGGAGAACCGGTAGCGGAAATTTTTAGTAGTTTGGAAAACCGGAAGTAAAAATTCTGACTGGCTCCGCCCCCAAACTTTAAAAGTTTGAAGAAACTAAAAACTCAACTATGCTTGGCAGATACAGTAGATACAAACTCAAGGTAAACTGCTCCAAACTCGATTGCAGAAAATATGACTTCAGCAACGGAGTGGTCAATGCCTGGAATGCACTACCCGACTCTGTAGTTTCTTCCCAAAACTTTAAAAGTTTGAAGAAACTAAAAACTCAACTATGCTTGGCAGATACAGTAGATACAAACTCAAGGTAAACTGCTCCAAACTCGATTGCAGAAAATATGACTTCAGCATCAGAGTGGTCAATGCCTGGAATGCACTACCCGACTCTGTAGTTTCTTCCCCAAAACTTTAAGCTTAAACTGACTCCTGTTGATCTCACCCCATTCCTAAGAGGTCTGTAAGGGGCGTGCATAAGTGCACCTGCATGCCTACCATCCCTGTCCTAATATTCCTTTTTTACTTACTCTTTTCATGTATCCAAATTATGTTTATGAATATAAATGTCCATTATATTTGATGGACAAATAAATAAATAAAATAAAATAAAATTTTATTTATTTATTTATTTATTTATTTTATCACATTTATATACCGCCCTATCTCCCTAGGGACTCAGGGCGGTTCACAGGCGAATAAAAATACATATAAATACAAACTAAATTACAATTAAAAAACTTATTCTACTGCCGAATTATTAAAAAACAATATAAATAATAAAACCCATTAAAAAACCAGTATAAATTTAAAATCTAATCCAGTCCTGCGCAGATGAATAAGTGTGTTTTAAGCTCGCGACGGAAGGTTCGGAGGTCCGGAAGTTGACGAAGTCCTGGGGGGAGTTCGTTCCAGAGGGTGGGAGCCCCCACAGAGAAGGCCCTTCCCCTGGGTGTCGCCAGACGGCATTGCTTAGCTGACGGCACCCTGAGGAGTCCCTCTCTGTGAGAGCGCACGGGTCGGTGAGAGGTATTCGGTAGCAGTAGGCGGTCCCGTAAGTAACCCGGCCCTATGCCATGGAGCGCTTTAAAGATGGTTACCAACACCTTGAAGCGCACCCGGAAGGCCACAGGTAGCCAGTGCAGTCTGCGCAGGATAGGTGTCACACGGGAGCCACGAGGGGCTCCCTCTATCACCCGCGCAGCCGCATTCTGAACTAACTGAAGCCTCCGGATGCCCCTCAAGGGGAGCCCCATGTAGAGAGCATTGCAGTAATCCAGACGAGACGTCACGAGGGCGTGAGTGACCGTGCATAAGGCATCCCGGTCTAGAAAGGGGCGCAACTGGCGCACCAGGCGAACCTGGTAAAACGCTCTCCTGGAGACGGCCGTCAAGTGATCTTCAAAAGACAGCCGTTCATCCAGGAGGACGCCCAAGCTGCGCACCCTCTCCATCGGGGCCAATGACTCGCCTCCAACAGTCAGCTGTGGACTCAGCTGACTGTACCGGGATGCCGGCATCCACAGCCACTCTGTCTTGGAGGGATTGAGCTTGAGCCTGTTTCTCCCCATCCAGACCCGTACGGCTTCCAAACACCGGGACAGCACTTCGATAGCTTCGTTGGGGTGGCCCGGTGTGGAAAAGTACAGCTGGGTGTCATCAGCGTACAGCTGGTACCTCACACCGAAGCCACTGATGATCTCACCCAGCGGCTTCATATAGATGTTGAACAGAAGGGGCGAGAGAATCGACCCCTGCGGCACCCCTCACTTGTGGGGTTTTTCCTGATATTTTCTCAGACTTAAAACATTGTAAATATGACAAAACATCCCACATTCCAAAGTTAAGTCTTGAATATGAAATAAAAACCCTCCCTGCCCCCATTTTGTTTCTTGCTTGCTTCAATGTCTATCAACTTGCTTCTAACACTCAGGCATCTTTCAATTGGTTTGTTACAGGCTTTGATAACATTCATAACACCGCGCGATGTTATGTTACCTAATAAAATAGCAAGCATCGTTTTATCACCGGTGTCACTGAAGATGAGCAAGGATGATGGAAAGTCAGTTAAGGACAAAACTATTACGCGCTAAGAAAAACATTGTTACCAACCTGGTAGGGAAGGTTAGGGCTGCTTAAAATTCCTTGCTACAGGGCAGTTATGGTTTATACGTTTTAATGTAATACCATCCCTATGTGTTGCACTTTCTTGAATTGTGTTTACTTGGGCTCTTTGTTGGGAGTTGTTTCTTTTGGGTAAGGCTGACAAAAGGTGTACTATGCACACAGTTAATGAGGACATTTGATGCTGCTGTATGTTGTTCATGGACCGCATTCCCGCAAAGAGTCTACTGCTGTTGCTTCCGCTCTGTTCTCTGTTCTATTTGTCAAGGCAGTTCAGGTTGCAGAGGGGTCGTTAAATTTTATTTTTTATTTTATTTATTTTATTTGTCACAACAGTATATATAAGCATAAGTATGAAATAACTATAAGATATATAAACATATGTATTAGCATAAGTATGTAATAACTATATTAATTGGATATAATGAAAGGAAACATTAGGACAGGAACGGTAGGCACGCTTGTGCTTTTATGCACGCCCCTTACAGACCTCTTAGGAATGGGGTGAGGTCAATAGTCGACAGTTTTTGGTTAAAGCTTTGGGGATTTTGGGAAGAGACCACAGAGTCTGGTAGTGTATTCCAAGTATTAACAATTCTGTTACTGAAGTCATATTTTCTGCAATCAAGATTGGAGTGGTTCACATTAAGCTTAAATCTATTGTGTGCTCGTGTATTGTTGCAATTGAAGCTGAAGTAGTCTTCAACGGGAAGGACATTGTAATAGATGATTCTATGAGTTAAACTCAGGTCATGTCGAAGGCGGCGGAGTTCTAAGTTTTCTAAACCCAGGATTTCAAGTCTGGTGGCATAAGGTATTTTGTTGTAATCAGAGGAGTGGAGATCTCTTCTTGTAAAATATTTCTGGACACGTACAATTGTATTAATGTCTGAAATGTATTAATGTCTGAAATTTGTTTTATTGTTGATAGGGGGATTTAAAACTGTTTATGGCTTTCTTTAACCACTTTGTATAATTTTTGTAGGCTAAACACGTGCTTTTTGTAGTTGGTTTAGAACTAAAAAAACAACAACAGAGAAACAAGGGTAGTTAACATTATTTGGTATGGTGCATCACTCAAAATGTTCTGAATTTTGTGGTACCGAAACACGGAATTCTCAGAAATTTGTCAAGTGAAGGCGTTTTTCTTCAAGTCCTGAACAGTTTTTTAAAAACCCATTTTATGTACAAATTTTCTTTGCCTCAATGGTATTTTAAAGTGTGGGAAATAGCATTACCTAAAAAATAGCAAATCAGCAACGGTTTTAAAGATTTCATCTATTAATAATTTTTTTACTATTATTGTTATTATTTGTATTATTCCTATTTTTTTTCTTTACCATTACCTTAAAAATTTTCTTGTTAGCAATCATGTAAAATTCAGAAATTCAAAGAATATGAATCTACTCTATCGGTATTTTGTTGTTACTATTAAATTAGATGTTTATTTTTCCTAAATGTTTCTATTATTAGTAACGATAGTAGTTATAATATTGGTAAGTAGTAGTAATAGTAACTGTATTTTTAATTCTGTCTGAGTTCTTGAAGGCAAGGTAAGATCACAGTCTACTGATCAAACAAATAAATAGAAATAAAAAATTAACATTCTGAAAGTCCTTAATGTTTAATACTAATGGTTTATTAGTATCAATAAAACAAATAATTTTGTTATGACCATGATATCTACATGCCTATTGGAAAAAAAATCCTAATAATTCATATTAACAAAACTACTGTATTTTTCAGAGTATAAGACGCTCCGGACTATAAGACGCACCTACCTTTTTTGGTGAAGAAAACAAGAAAAAGAAATCTGCCTCTGCCTCCCAGCAATTTTGCCTCGTTGCAGCAAACAACAAACAGCTATTTTACTTTCATTTTCATTTTCAGCACAGCTTGATTAGCACAAGGAAAAAAAAAATCTGCTCCCAGCAATTTACCTCCTTGCAGCAAGCAGCAGAGGCCCGCGCTGTAATAGGCAATGGCAATCCCTGCAGCCTGAAACAGCTGAGAGTCGGGAGGCTGATCCAACCAACAATCAACTTGTGCTAATTAGGCTGTGCTGAAGCTGAAATGGGCAGTTTCTTCTCGCTGCTTGCTGCAAGGAGGTAAATTGCTGGGAGGCAGAGGCCAAAGGGTGGGGGCCAGTGGGTGGGCAAGGCTGCACTTAGTGTTTAAGATGCACCTAAATTTTCACTCCTTTTTAGGGAGGGAAAGGTGTGTCTTATACTCTGAAAAATATGGTACATTGTAATTCAGAATTCTGAATATTTCAGTTTGAGACCGGGGAGAAGCCTCTTCATTTCTGCCCTCTGCTTCTATACCTTTATTTGTTCATCTAATTTCAGTACAGTCTCTACTAATGCCTGTATGTTCATTCCATGACCTATCTTCATCTTTCTGGCATTACTTCCTCCTTCTCCCCCCCCCCCAAAAAAGAGGAAGGATATAGGGAAGGTATGGGCAGCATGCTTTTAAGTTTAGCTAAGACTACAAGTTGCCCAGATACAATAATCAGATTAATATGCAGTATTCAGATTCAGGAACAAAAATAGATATATTCCTGATCCTCCCTGTCTTCAACTGAGCTGACGAAGTATTTTATTAACCCAAGGACTTGCCTGAAGCTATTATTCTTTGATGTCCTTTAGCTAAATCTCAAGAAGATAGTCCATCAAATTTATATATACATTGGCTCTTGGAAAGTATGTATGTATGTGTGTGTGTGTGTGTGTGTGTGTGTGTGTGTGTGTGTGTGTGTGTGTTTACACAATTTAGGCCAGCTTATAAATAAGGAAAGTTCAGGAACATTGATGATCATTTCATGAATTTCATGAATTACTTTTCAACTAAATTTCATTTTCGTTAAATTGAAGAATGGTTTCAGAAAGGCAAAATAAACTTGAAACATGCTAGTTGTAAGCCAGTCTCAACTCAATGCTGTTCACAATTAAAATAGAGGAGTTTAAAAGTCATTCAACAGCCACTTTTTAAAAAATTTATTTGACAGTGATTCCAGAATTTATTACTCAAGTCAACACCGCGCTGGAAAACTTAAGCAGGAATACGATTCATCTGTTTGATGATAATCAATTTGTTGACATCTCTAAGAAGATTTACGACACAGTTCATGACATTAGATGTTCAGTTATGATGATTCGGGTAAGTGTTTGATTCTTTCATTCATTTCTAATTAACAGATGTGTCATTAATATTGCTATGCAACATTAATATGGGCAGAAACTAAACAAAATTAATGTGGAAGTAGCAGTTTCCGGGGTATTTTTTGAGTATAATGAAAAGTATATGAATGCTGCTGAATAAAATCGCATTATCGCATCATGGATGTACTGTATCTACTACAGGTAAAAAAAATGCACTGTACATTTCTTCCCGATGTCCCAGGATTTTTCTTCCTTCTTTAAAGATATATTTGTTGTGTCTCGTCCGATCTCACCACAGCCAGGGCCTTCTTATCTGCTTCCGAACACGGAGGAATGTCCTAGTATGCTTCCCGGCCCCAGCCCTGGCTCCATGCCCAGACAGGCTGAAGAGGAGGAAGTATCTCCAGCCCCCAGCTCTGGCTCCATGCCCAGGCAAACGGAGCAACTAGACCGCTCCCCCTCCTCCACAGCATGTGAGCCTGAGGGAGGTCAATTGCCAACAGCTGCAGACTGGAGTGACCCTCGCGTCAGAAGACTTGATAGACAGAGGCAACAGAAGGAAGGGAGGGGCAGGCCTGGATAAGTGCTGAGTCATAGAGCCACACCCCATGGCCTATATAAAGGACCTGCTTTCTGGCATTCTCTGAGTCAGGCAAAGTCTAAACGTATCTTGCTGAAGTCACTTTCTGGTCTCCTGCCTGCCCTGAGGACTTTGCTAGGACTTTGGCAAGAGCTGCAGAGGCACACCTGATTCGGATTTCCCTGATCCGGCTGTCAGCGGAGGAGTGGGACACGACAATACTGTAAATAGATAATGATGAGAAATACCTCTTCAAGCTGTAAATGTATCTTATTTCTAAATACTCCCCACATGGAATCAGCATGTGGGGAGGCTATCCTGCCCTTAGAGTAAAGTATAAATCAATCACTGGGTTTCAGATACCCACAAACCACGCACAGGGCTAGAACCGTATTCAGGTCCACTCCCAGCAGCATGGTGCTTGAATCTGAAAATTGGTGAATATTCTTCTTTGATGTCCCAAAGACGCTTTTTCAAGAGGCAACCGGATTTTCTGGTATTTATTTATTTATTTATTTATTTATTTGTCAAACATGTACAAGGTATGAATACGAACATGGACATGAACGAAGGAAATGAATACTGTTGTGTCTGCGCCCCCCCGAGCTGGTCCTCCTGCCAGAAAGTGACTTGGAGCCAGCCTGCTGCTAGAAAGTGACTTGGATAGTGAGGGGGAAGGGCCGTCAGGACTTACCACAGGAGCACCGGCTTCCCTGGCTCAGTTCCAGGAGCCAGAGGCAAGCCAGGGGGAAGAGATAACTAGGCCTCCGTCCCCTGACTCTTCCCACCCCCCCAGGCCACGCCTCCAGACCCAGCTGATGGCAATCAGGCCTGGCTGGACCCTAGGTTTCGTAGGCAGGAGAGGAGGGAACAACAGAAGCAGGGGTGGGGCAGGCCTAGGAAGTGCTAAGTCATGGAGCCACACCCCATAGGATATAAAGGCAGCAAGAGCTGCTGTGCCTCTTTGTAGCAGGCAAATTAACTGCTTAACTAAGAGCTGAAGTACTGTTTGACTCATCGGCGTCGAGGGAGATAACAGAGACACTTGGCAAGCGCTCGCTATTTTGCTGCCAGAGCTGATAGTGCCGGCTAATTAAGCCATCGCTCGACGGAGGCGAAGAGGGACAGAACAAATACCAATAAATGGGGACAGTAGGACAGAAACGGTAGGCACGCTGGTGCATTTATGCATGCCCCCTTTATGAACTGCTTAGGAATGGGGTGAGGTCCACGGCAGACAGTTTAAGGTTGAAGCTGCGGGGGCTTGATGATGTAACAACGGAGTCAGGTAGAGCATTCCAGGCATTGACCACTCTGTTGCTGAAGTCGTATTTTCTGCAATCGAGTTTAGAGCGGTTTACCTTGAGTTTGTACCGATTGTTTGCCTATGTATTATTGAGGTTGCAGCTGAAGAAGTCATTGAAAGATAAGACATTGTAGCAGACAGTTTTGTGTACATAATTTTGTGTATTTTGTCCAAGCTCAAAATTTCAAGCCTGGTGGCATAAGGGATTCTATTGTGAATAGAGGAGTGGAGTACTCTTCTCTGAAATACCTCTGGACCCGCTCAATCATATTAATGTCCGATATACAGACATTTTCTTTGAAGATGTTTTGCTTCTCATCCAAGAAGCTTCTTCAGCTCTGGAAGCTTCTTCAGTTCTTCAGAGCTGAAGAAGCTTCTTGAATGAGAAGTGAAACATCTTCAAAGAAAAACCAGAAAGTCCAGTTTTTTTTGTTTTGTTTTTTATTTATTTACATTTATATCCCGCCCTTCTCCGAAGACTCAGGGCGGCTTACAGTGTATAAGGCAATAGTCTCATTCTATTTGTATATTTACAAAGTCAACTTATTGCCCCCCCCAACAATCTGGGTCCTCATTTTACCTATCTTATAAAGGATGGAAGGCTGAATCAACCTTGGGCCGGGCTTGAACCTGCAGTAATTGCAGGCTGCTGTGTTCTAATAACAGGCTTCTAACAGCCTGAGCTACCACGGCCCTTGAAAAAGCATCTTTAGGACAACCATGATCTGGATGACTGAAAATCGCAATAAACTCTCTTCTCTGATCTACATTGAAAGACAAACTGGTGGGGCTACATTGAGTTAAACAGAATCAGTCTTTCCCATGCAGTCATTTATTTGAAATCAGGCTCCTCTTCCAGCCTTCTGTTCCATTCCACAGAAAGCCAAGGCAGTATGCAGCAAAGAAACAGCTAAACCTTAAAATGTGAAACACGTTATAGTGTAACAGTGACTTTTCATCCTACTTCACTTCTCACTGCTTTTCATTCAGTGGTAGGATTCAAAAAATTTTCCTACTGGTTCTGTGGGGCTTGGTGGCCATGGCATTGCTTGGTGGCCATGGCTTGGTGGCCATGGCTTGGTGGCCATGGCATGGCTTGGTGGGCGTGGCATGGCTTGGTGGGCGTGGCTTGGTGGCCATGGCTTGGTAGGCGTGGTAGGGGAAGGATACTGTAAAATCTCCATTCCCTCCCTACTCCAGGGGATGGATACGGTAAAATCTCCATTCCCTCCCCACTCCAGGGAAAGGTTACTGCAAAATCCCCATTTCCTCCCGATCAGCTAGGACTTGGGAGGTAGAGAATAGATGGGGGCGGGGCCAGTCAGAGGTGGTATTTACCGCTTCTCTGAACTACTCAAAATTTCCACTACCGGTTCTCCTGAACTGGTCAGAACCTGCTGAATACCACCTCTGTTTTCATTGCTCCTTCCTTTTGTCGTCCATAATCTCTCCTCATGGGTGTTCCATTTTCTATTCATACTTCTGTCTTTTGGGTCCTATTTTCAGGTGCTCTGTTTTTTCATGCCTTTTTCCTGTACAAGCACATTCTTTACTAGATGCCGCTGCACAACTACTACACATACAGAATGACATTGTCTTGCTCCTCCCAACTTACCAATAGTCGTCATCCTCTGCAACAGTGTTCCTCAACTTTGACAACTTGAAAATGTGTAGACTTTTAAGTCCCAGAATTTCCCAGTCAGCATACTGGGAGTTAGAATCTACACATCTCCAAGTTGCCCAATGGAGAAACGCTTTCTGAACCAGGAAGGACACCAGCTGGCTTTATCTGTCTGAGGCAGATCCAGAGAAGTTGGACACCTGAAGAGGCCATCTTAGAATCTTTAAATCCAATAGATTCAGTGCTAGAACTGAGTCCTTTGATTTTTATATGCAAATTAGTTAGACGTGATAGGCAAGTTGAGTATGTCATTCATGCTTATAAAAGCTTTTTAGAAGTTTTATAGAAAAGTAGATTCTTGCCTGTACATCAAAAAAACCAAATTATTTGCTAACTGACACATTCCTTTCAAATACTGCACCCACATGAACATCATCAATGCAGAATGAACACTTTTTATTATTAGATGAGCAAATTCATCAATGCATATTTCTAAGGAATGTTGACTTTCATCTTTTGGAAAGAAAAACGAGTTTTCCTTCTAAGAAACACATTTTAATTTTATTCGCATGCTATACAATGTGTTTTTTTTTTTTTTTTGCACAATTCTTCCAAGAGAAGTTGCAAAATACTAGGCTGTAGGGACTAAGTGATATTGGGGTTTTCAGAACCAAACTTATAAATATTGAATTTACACATGAAATGAACACTTCAAATAAGCTGTTAACAGTTTTCTAAATGTTATTATCACTGACTTTATAACCATATATTAGGTGCATTGGCCATTTTTTTAAAATCTGCATAGTTGTAGTATTTAGTAAAATAATTAATATGTAGCTATTTATTCATATAGATAAAATGGAATGGAATGGAATGGAATGGAATAGAATAGAATAGAATAGAATAGAATAGAATAGAATAGAATAGAATAGAATAGAATAGAATTTTTAATTGGCCAAGTGTGATTGGACACACAAGGAATTTGTCTTGGTGCATATGCTCTCAGTGAAAGAAAAGATATGTTCATCAACAATTCTAAGGAACAACACTTAATGATAGTCATAGGGTACAAATAAGCAATCAGGAAACAATATCAATACAAATCGTAAGAATACAAGAAACAAAGTTACAGTCATACAGTCATAAGTGGAAGGAGATGGGAACAGTGAGAAGATTAATAGTAGTGCAGACTTAATAAATAGTTTGACAGTGTTGAGGGAACTATTTGTTTAGCAGAGTGATGGTGTTCGGGAAAAAAGTGTTCTTGTGTCTAATTGTTCTGGTGTGCAGTGCTCTCTGTAGCGTTGTTTTGAGTGTAGGAGTTGAAACAGTTTATGTCCAGGTTGTGAGGGGTCTGTAAATATTTTCATATTTTCACTCTTTTTGACTCGTGCAGTATACAGGCCTTCAATGGAAGGCAGGTTGGTAGCCATTGTTTTTTCTGCAGTTCTAATTACCCTCTGAAGTCTGTTTCTGTCTTGTTGGGTTGCAGAACCGTATAAATGTGATGAAGCCAAAAATGTAGGAAAATTGTCTCAAATGAATTAGAACAGAGAGTGTATGGAAATGTGCCTGCTTGAGTAAACACATGGAAGACACCTCTCTCTCTCTCTCCCCCTCCCTCCCTCTTTCCCTCCCTTCAAATATCCCCACCTCCAAGCAAAGAGGATCCAAGAGTTTTCCTCAGATTGAAAAGAACTCTTGCTGTCATTATCCAGAAAATTCAGCAGGTACAACTTGCCCTTCCTCCACCAAAAAGGCAATCCGTTATTCCCTAAGTTAACCGATGTGTAATTTGGTCACCTGAAAGCATTTGCCAACCTCCTTCAGGGCAAGTTGTTCTTAGGATTTATCACTTTCAGTCCAATCTGCTACACAACAGGAAAATCCATCTGGTTCACTTCCAAGCTGGGAGAAAGGCGCTGGAAACAACATGGAGGCTGATTGTCAAGAAAGACTCTGTTTCTTGGTGAGCAGAACCAATAAACCAGCAGGGTTTATGGTTCTGAGCCAGCTGACCAAATGACTGAATAGGTGGAGGGATCCTTTATAATTTCTGTAACTTTGAAGTTTGGGAATTGTGCAATATGGGCTTTGTGTCTCTAAAAGGGTGTTGGGCAATTCCTATTGTGGCTAACGGCTTTTGTCCTGTGTTGGAACTTGGGTGAGGGTCTCCTTGTTCTAATCCTACCACACTCTGCTTTTGTTAGCTGTCAAACTTTGCTGCAAGGAGTTTGGAAATATCCTGTCTTCAGTGGATGTCTGCCTGCAGTGTTTGCTTTGCGTATGAATGGAGCCATCTAGATAGTTGGTTTTACTCTTTCAATAAGCTCTTTATCTCCTTAAGTGCTGGCATCTGTTGTTGTTGTGGTCCGTCAGCAGCCTACCGAGCTGGCAATGGATTTGGACAGCGATGAGGCTGAGGTGAGGCCAGGGCCATCAGGAAGTGAGGTGCGGACTCCAGAGCCTGATAGTAGTGAGGCAGAGGAACAGGAGGAGCCACACATGAGAAGAGCTGCCAGAAGGCAAGAGCAGCTCAAGCAGAGAGGACAACTCGGGAGTAGGGCCAAGAGATGATTGGCCCCTCCCATAAGGCTTAAAACAGACCAGCGGTGTTTCAGCTTTGCCGGAAAACAACGTTGTAGCTGTGTCTTCTGCTCCGTCTTCTGCTTCGTGTACATCTTTGTTTTTGTGGCTTCTGGACATTTGCCAGGAAGGGCCTTTGGCAGTTTGCCTAATTGGACTAAGGTTTGTTAGATAACTGAGGAATTTGTGTTGGGAGGCATTTGTTTGAGTTGAATTTTATTCATTCATTTATTTATTTATTTAATTTATATACCGCCCTTCTCCCGAAGGACTCAGGGCGGTTTACAGCCAGGGTAAAAACACAACTCAGAAAAGTTAAAAAACATTTTAAAACTACTTAAATTAAAGGCTGAAGGAATATAAGACTATAATAAAACCCCAATAAAAAAACTTCATTAAGCCAGCCCTGTACGATGAAATAGAAAGGTCTTTAGCTCGCCGTGAAAGGTCCGGAGATCAGGAAGTTGACATATCCTCAGAGGCAGCTCATTCCAGAGGGCAGGAGCCCCCACAGAGAAGGCTTTCCCCCTGGGGGTTGCCAGTCTGCATTGTTTGACCGACGGCACCCTGAGGAGACCCTCTCTATGGGAGCGCACAGGTCGATGGGAAGCTATTGGTAGCAGCAGGTGGTCTCGTAGATAACCCGGTCCTATGCCATGGAGCGCTTTAAAGGTGATAACCAACACCTTGAATTGCACCCGAAGACCACCAGAACTCAGTGCAGCTCGCGCAGGACAGGTGTTACATGGGAGCCTTGGGTTGTTCCCACTATTACCCGCGCGGCCGCATTCTGAACCAGTTGGAGCCTCCAGGTGCTGACGCTGGGAAGAAGTAATTCCCAGCTGTTCGAATAAAGTTTGTTTTTTCCATGGACTAAGTTTATTACTACCTACTTGGGCCTGGGTCACAACAGTTGTGGGCTATTAAGAAAGACTTGGGGGCTGCTTTCTGCCTCTAAAAAACATGTTTCTTCATTTCTCCTTTAGGAAAATATAATATTATGCCTTTTTTAATATTTCCCAAAATATTTCATTCTTTTGGGGGGGGGCTTCTCACAAACCCTTGTCTTCTGTGCCTCCCACCCCCGCTTTAGCTTTCCAGAAGATACTGACTGGCTGTTTGGAAAATAATCTAACCAATGGCTCTAAAGTGACTAAGGTACAATTCTTCATTGGCATTTCCAATAGTGAAACAAATCGCATGGTGGCAATTTTGTCCCCACATTGTTTTTTGCTAAAGTGTCAGCAGTAGATAATGACAATGTATTTTCTAAACAAAGCCTATACACAAGACCTATGATCACATTTTATCCCCGCTGTTCCAGCTCCACCTTTCTGTTCCAAGAAAGCCACCTAGGTCCACTTCTAGAGTGAGAATGAAAGCTGATAACCCTGTTTCCCCGGAAATAAGACATCCCCTTATAATAAGCCCAATCAGGCTTTTGAGAGCATGGCAATAAGGCCAAGTGCTTATTTCAGGGTTTAAAAAAATATAAGATGGAGTCTTATTTTTGGGAAAACACAGTATCATCTATCATCTATCATCTAGCTAGCTAGCTAGATATTTCCCCAAAATAAGACAACCCCTGATAATAAGCCCAATTAGGCTTTTGAGTGCATGTACTAAAATAAGCCTCCCTCCGAAAATAAGCCCTCCACGAAAATATTTAATAGCAGAGCTGGAAATCAAGTAAGATGGCAAGAGGAGCCCGTCTTGCTTCACGTGCTCCAAAATAATAAGACCTCCCCAAAAATAAGGCCAAGTGCTTATTTTTCAAAAAAATATAAGACAGGGTCTTATTTTCGGGGAAACATGGTAGATCTATTGTAAATTTGCTGTTCTTCTCTTCACTTGGGCTGTCATAACAGTGGCAAGAATCTCAGAGTCAAATCAGCCCAGATCAATTCCAGCTTCATTTTAAAATGCAAATAACAACACAATGTGTGTTTTTTTCTGGTTGTATGCAAACACAATCTGAGCAGTTGCTTAGACAGGGAACCTGTCAAGTCACTTTACCCCTTTAAACATCTGAGAAAATAATGCTACCCAGCTGCAAGGCAGAGTGAGATCAGGGTTCCTGCGCTGTTGACAAACTCTTCTTTGATAAGAATGGGAAGATTTGTCTTTTTTTTTTTTGCAATGCAGTTAGTTGAGTTAGAAAAAAAAAATCAGAGCAGTTGCTGAAGGCATGAGCATTTGTTTAGGGACAGAAATCTCTTCCAGTGAGCCGCACTATGTGTTAGACGATGCATGTCAGTGTGAAGCTCAGTGACAAGGACAATTGTAGCATCACTGTCTCTTGATAAGCGAGAAAGCAGTATGCATGGCTGCAGTGTTTCCAGTTGATTAAAATAATTGGTGTTTTTTGAAAATGCGCCACACTAATCTGGAAACAAGAACATTTGTAGACGTATCAGCTGAAATTATAGGTTACTGTAAGCCATCAAATCTTTGAACTATGGTGGCTGGAGAAGACTCCTGTGAGTCCCTTGGACTGCAAGGTGATCAACCCGGTCATTCTTAGAGGAGATCAACCCTGACTGCTCTTTAGAAAGCCAGATCCTAAAGATGAAACTCAAATACTTTGGCCACCTAATGAGAAGGGAGGACTCACTGGAGAAGAGCCTAATGCTGGGAACGATGGAGGGCAAAAGAAGAACGGGACAGCAGAGAACGAAGTGGCTGGATGGAGTCACTGAAGAAGTAAGTGTGAGATTAAATGGACTCTAGAGGATGGTAGAGGACAGGAAGGCCTGGAAGAAAGTTGTCCATGGGGTCGCGATGGGTCGGACACGACTTCACAAGTAACAACAACAACAAGCCATTATTTTATTTTATTTTCAATGTACTTTCCAGGATGGCTGTACATATCCAATGATCGGTGCCCCAGGGGACAATTCCTAATATTAATAAGCCTTCAAGTAATAAGTATCCTAAACTAATCTCTCATACTTTCTTTCCTTCCCCCCAAATGCTGTATTCTCTCTTTCCTTCCTCTATCAACTGGGGGTTGGGGGTGGCGGTGGCGCAAGTGATACTACTTGGTAGGAAGATAGATTAGGCATCAAGCTCCAAGGCCTTAGTATTAAACATGATTTATCTATATTAGGACACTGCATTCTGAGAAAAACCAACAAAACATTTCTGTTGCCTAAATTTCAGCATAGTCCACCACTTACCTGAGGCATTTATTGCAGGGTTTGTTTTCATATCACAAGGCCCACTAACTACTAGCACTGGATCACTGGTGAAATCCAATTTTTTTTACTACTGGTTCTGTGGGTGTGGCTTGATGGGCGTGGTGTGGCTTGGTGGGCCTGGCAGGGGAAGGATATTGCAAAATCTACATTCTCTCCCCACTCCAGGGAAGGATACTGCAAAATCTACATTCCCACCCCACTCCAGGGGAAGGATACTGCAAAATCGTCATTCCCTCCCCACTCCTGGGGGAAGGATATTGCAAAGTCTCTATTCCCATCCCACTCTGGGGCCAGCCAGAGGTGGTATTTGCTGATTCTCCAAACTACTCAAAATTTCTGCTACCGGTTCTCTGAACTGCTCAAAAATTTCCGCTACCGGTTCTCCAATACCTGTCAGAATCTGCTGGATTTCACTTCTGCACTGATCTCATCCCCACAAAACTAGGGTGGGCATTTTGACCAACAAAAAAGGAGAATGCCAGGAGAAAGCCTGCATTTGGAATGAGGGATGCGTTTACCTAGGTACTAGACAATCAATCGTAGATTTATTTTAAGCCATGTATTAGGCATTTCAGCATATCTCTGCATTATTTAGGCATGTAAACCTTCCGCAGCAGCCAAGGTGAGGAAATTAGCATGCATTATGGCCAGCTGCTGGCTGGGATACATTGATTCCCTGCCAGAGGCATCAGGCTTCTGATTATATAAGGAATTCAGTGCTAATGTGAGTGAAGATTCTTGATCAAAATGTAACTGAGAGAGGCAGATAAACAACATCAATTCATGAGGCTTCCTTCCAACATGAAAGAGACACTCTCAATGGAAGTTTTAACCCTGTAACTATGATGAGCTGCCTGTGTGCAACACAGAACCTGTCAGCTGATATTGTTAACTTAGATTGCTAATATCCTGTTTCCCCGAAAATAAGACCCAACCTAGCATGATTTTTCAGGATGCTCATAATATAAGCCCTACCCCCAAAATAAGCCCCAGTTAAGGTTGTCAGCCAGATAGATGCATTTAGTACCGTATTTCCCCCAAAATAAGACCTAACCAGAAAATAAACCCTTAATTTGGAGCAAAAATTAATATAAGAGCCAGTCTTATTTCTGGGGAAACACGGTAGTGATGCTCACAATTCAAGCAATTCCTCAAAAAAAGTAAATATTTAGGGACCAAATGAAATTTAACATACATGCATACTATATTCCTGTGGTAACAGCAGAATGTCAAATGATTGACAAGCATCTTGCTTCCGACTCCATTATTATTCTGAAAGATGATCTGTTGAAAGTGACAATTAGTCCCCTGCTAGATTATTGGTTCAAAATAATTAAGCTTTCCATTCTTTCTGTAAAGAATGGAATGCTCTGATACTTTTATAATTTCTTTATCCACTGTTTAGCATATTTTTTATTCCCTATTATCTTATACCTTACCTTTTTCACAGCAAGTTTCAGGCCTTTTAGACATTTGCTAATGATGACCTATCACTAATTTAAAAGATTACTCGCAATTGATTTTAATATTTGGGGGTTTTAGAGGGTTTCTTAACAGGGTTTTTTTTATCTTTTGTAATTTTTTATCTAATATTTTTAAGTATACAGTGGTTTAATTAGATTTTTAATTTTGTTACGGTATTTTAAATTGTTTTAGGATTATTGTCGTTTTATTTGCTGTACACCGCCCTGAGTCTTCGGAGAAGGGTGGTATGAAAATATGAATAAATAAATAAATAAATAAATAAATAAATAAATAAATAAATAAATTGCAAGAGAGATGATTGAAACAACCAATACAATTTGATCTGTTCAGGTCATAAATAAGGAATTATCAAATAGAACATAGACATATGTTTGAATTCAAATGATTTTATCTCTTATTTTCGTGAGAACATAGGGAGTCATATTTCTGATATTCAGTATACAAGGAAAAGTTAAGATGCCTTTAAAAAGGAGAGCTGAGCTTGAAATTGAAATTCAGATTGAAATTCAGATTCATTCATGTATTTATTTACATTATTTCCATGCCATCCAATCATATCATTTTTGGAAGTGAATATTGAAAGCCAATATGTAAAAATAACCACTCCAACACACATTAAGATAATTAAATGTAACATTCATTTCTGAAATTAAAAAAAAACCCTGTAAATGTCAAGAATAAAAACAAAAACAAAAAAACATTTGCCATCATATATTCCGTGCTCACCAAAAACTCATAGAAAAGCTTCAGGATTTAATGTCTTCTGAAGCACCAGAAATAAAGAAATAAATATAAAGAAGCAGCTTCCAATCTTCTTTATGGCAGTTATAGTTTTATCTTCCCTCTTTAAGGCTACATCTTAATTCTTTTCTTTTCATATTTTACCCTTTCTAATAATCAAATCCATAAATCACAATTTTTTCCCGCATTTCCAACAAAAATTCCACAAAGGTTTTCAGTCACTAACAAATGCAACTGTTGTCTTGTCCTTAATCGAACAAAACAATTTAGTTTTTTTATGCAAATATTGTCATCTTCATCAGCCATTCCACCATTGGAGGTATTTCCAGATCTTTCTAGCATTGTGTGTATAATTATTTTGTCACAGTTGCAAAACTGCATGTACAAAAAACAATATTTCCTGTTTTTTTCTAACGGATAGTCTATAATTTCACACAAACACCCATTGTGATTTTGATTGAATGTTGATCTTTAAAATTCTTTGTATCACTATATTTGGATCCATAATTTTCTAGATTTTTTTTACAAGTCCACCATGATAAAATGACCCTTCAATTTTCCATGTTATCAACATAAATTTAAAGTAATTTTTATATAGCCTAGATAATTTTTTCTGAGGTCATATAACCATGATACAAAAGTTCTCTTTTAAATTATAAAGTATATTTCAGTCCTTTCAACAATGCCATCTCCCATTGGTCTAGCTATATATTATAAATGAAATTCTTAGCTAACGTTATCATGCCCTCTTTAACATTCTTCCTCCATTTCAAATTTTATTAAAAACATGTGCATTTTGGCAATGACATTCTCATCATTTGTACATAATGTAGTTTCCAGTTTGTCTTTTTGTCTCAATTAAGCCTCTCTTTTAATTGTATACATAAGAATCATTGAAAAGTAAATCCCTTTACAGTTAATTGTCCTCTAGATTTCGTTTTTAGTTCATCATGTTCCCTAATTAACATATCTTGGTATGTTAACCATTTCTCCTTACTCTCCGATTCCGTTATATAATATGCTTCCTGTACTGAAACTAACAAAGGGAACCATTTCAAAGTCTCAGTATGACATTTCTAACATAATGATTTTTAAAATCTACATTACTATTATCAGACCATAAAAAGCCATGCCACCCAAATCTGAAATTATGACCCTCTAGTGTTAATATCCATTTATTTCTCAAAAGTAACCACTCTGTCATCCAAACTGAATGGCAGGCTGAAAAATATAATTTAAAATCAGGCGAGCCCATTCGTTTGAAGCAAATACATAGCTTTATAGCCAAAATTCCAGTGATTAAAAGAAAATTTAAACACACTGTGCAGGATTTGGACTTTAAATCTCAAAAATCTGGATAGGAGAGTTTCAAAAAGATCTTGATTCTTGACAAGTACGCCATGGCCCATAGAATAGAAGGCTCATCATTTTACCTTTATATTCTACAGAACTGTAGATTAATACATTTTCCATTGTTAAATTGCATGACTTTTATTTATACTACGACTGAAATCCTGTCTTTCAGTCAGAAATTCTGTAAAACTACAGTAGGTTAAGGATTAGATCATTTATTATATACCCATTCTACTTTTGAAAATGGGTCTTCAGGACTATAGGGTGTGTTGGAACAAATGTCCATCTGGGTTCAGTTCCAAGTGGGGAGAAAGACACTGGAAACATGGAGACTGCTTGGAAAGGTGGTTTAATGGTGGACAGGACCACATGGTTTTGAGGTCCTGGGCTAAAAAGCACACAGGTTAGAGATAGAGATAGAGAGATTTATACCCTCTATTTGGGCTTTGAATTTCAGCTTGTATTCTGATTGGGTCAGGCCATGCAGGGGTAACTTTGTAGGTTGTCTTTTGAGTCCCAGGCTTGGTTGGCTCTTGCTGGGTGATGATGTAAGGAAAGGGCTTTGCGCAATTCCTATTATAGCTCTGCCTGAAGGAGGTAGATTTTTGTTATGTAGAATAGACTGGCCCAGGCCTTAACGACCCATTGACAAAGGTGGGGTGTGTGTGAGAGTTTTTGCCTCCCTTTTAGGGGAAATATTCTGCCCTTTTAGTAGTTTCTCAAATATCTCATTTTCCTAGGAGAGGGGTGGGTACTAACTTCCTACAGGTGAGACTGAAAGAGAACAAACTCCATTGTTCCTTGTCAAGAAAAAGAATAAAATGAAATGAGATAACAATTGCAAGCAGAAAAGACAAAAAGGGTCTCACAGGAAAAAGAATAGCTGACAACAAAGCTACTACTATAGTGTTTGAAAGTAACCCTTTTCTTGTCTGAAAGCTGTGCTAGAAACTTACTTAATCTTCACAGATTCAGAACTGTTGTGTGAAACCCACAAACCAGAAAGAACTTGGAACTCTCGGAACCAAGAGAAGAATTCTTAAGTTATAAATAGAAGTAGCTACCCCCAGAGGTGGCATTCAGCCGGTTCGTACCAGTTTGCCTGAACCGGTAGAATAAATTGCAGGGGGGCCTGCCCACTCACCCCGGCTCTATGCTGTTAGGAAATTGTTATTGCCCAACTGGTTGGTGAGGAAATATATAAACCAACATTGTATGTTTGTAGCTACAAGTTTTATGTACCTTTAAAAACTTTGTTGCATCATCATGCATCCTGATTGGCTGAGCTCTGTAGCCAATATACTTAAGGGAAGCTGAATTATGGTTTGTGTGGACACTACACCATTGTTACCTGCTGATATGCTGTAACTCTATATTTGAGCTCTATGCATGATCATTGCTTGATCATGGCTATTTACTGCTTCTTTAATATTTACTGACTGTTTTGTATTGTATTGAACTTTGTTCCTGAATGAAACTAAAGAAGATCTGATTTGTTGTGTTTTTCTATGATTGGTAAGAAG
Organism: Ahaetulla prasina; assembly: GCF_028640845.1. NCBI lineage: Eukaryota > Metazoa > Chordata > Lepidosauria > Squamata > Colubridae > Ahaetulla > Ahaetulla prasina. Next base: position 19,091,432 of record NC_080544.1, on the reverse strand, counting down.
ACTTGATATTTGAAAAATATCCCTGGACTGACTTTATATGTGTGTAACCTGAATTGTTTTTGGACTATAATTTTGCTTTTTCCCTAAGAGTAAAATATTATCAAAACCCAGTTTGTTTTTATGTTAACTGTTATTGTCCACAATCATTCTCAGTTGCTTTCGTGCGTAAACTCAAAGGGTACTCTGCTCAATAGTCAACAACATTTGGTTGTGAGACAAGACTACCCTTAACATATGCCATCCTATTTAGGCATGTTTTTGAGGCAGGGTTCGTGCACAGAAGGCGCACATGTGAGCAAAGCACATGCCCAGAAGGCAGACACATGTGTGAACCAGGCGCACACACAGCGAACCAGTAGCAGCAAAATGTGAAACCCACCACTGGCTACCACTAGATCAATAATTAGTGAATAGAAGTTGGAAACAGGATTAGTCCACATACGGTACTCTTCTTAAATAAACAGGAGTTGCACCGCATAAACACAGGGACCTGATAATCTCTTAAACCCGTTCACAGCATGAAGTTTGGAGGGCCAGATGGTTTCCAAAAAAACTATTTGCACTTGATGAAAAGTAACATATGGATAACAGATTTCAGCGTAAGGATCATTGATAGAGAGGTGTGTGGTTTCTTTTAAAGATTTTCTAGCTATGTTATGCTTAAGAGGAACTAGAAATAATACCAATGAAAGAAGCACAGAAAGGATCACAAAATCAGCAAAAAAAAAAAATTGGCTCACTGACCATCGGTTTTAATTATTAATTATTATTTTCACAGTTGGTTGAGAAAAGGGGCAAATCTATTGCCAATTTGTGTCAAGCATCTCTATTTTGCATTCCCTTACCTTTTCTTGGCTCCTGCAGCTACAAAAGAGAAAGAGATATTTGCGTTTGATCATGAACTGGGCCAATATTCTCCCTTTAAATGTAATCTGTGATTTTAGTGTTTGTTTGCCTACAGTGCTGGCAATGGAGTCGGGCAGCGATGAGGCTGAGGCAAGGCCAGGGCCATCAGGGAGTGAGGTGCAGACTCCAGAGCCTCCAGAGACTGATAGTAGTGAGGCAGAGAAACAGGAGGAGCCTGTTCCTAATGCAGGCATGAGAAGAGCTGCCAAAAGGCAAGAGCAGCTCAAGCAAAAAGGATAACTCGGGAGTAGGGCCAAGAGATGATTGGCCCCTCTCATAAGGCTTAAAACAGACCAGCACCGGTGTTTCAGCTTGCTGGAAAACAACGTTGTAGCTGCGTCCTCTGCTTCGTGTTTTGGTGACTTCTGGACATTTATCAGGAAGGGCCTTTGTCACTTTGCCTAATTGGACTCAGGTTTGTGATAACTGAAGAATTTGTGTTTAGGAGGCCTTTGTTTTCCTTTGAGTTGAATGATGCTGGGAATGAAGTAATTCCAGCTGTTCAAATAAAGTTTATTTTATCACGGACTGAGTTTGTTGCTACCTACTTGGCTCTGGGTCACAACAGTGTTCTGATACAAACTATATTGTAAAGAACTAGCTAATGAAAAATCATGTCTTTGGTCTCCTCACAAAAATAGTTCTGCTTTCTGCTTTAGAGTCTGGTGGCATGAAACAGTCCTGAGTGAAAGAACTTAATGATTTCTAACTCGATATCTAATAACAAGATTTCAGTAAGAAATTCAAAAAGAAATAAGCAGCGTAATTACTTTCCCACAACTATCTCATTCAATCCAGGATTGCCAGTTGCCTTATATTAACATTAACATACTCTGATGCTAAGGAGCTAGACATTCTACTCCCCCTCTCCACCTGAAAAGAACTCTGTTCCAACTGCCAGTTGCCTTATATTAACACGCTCTACTACTACCCTTTCGCTAAATGGCATGTGACTCATCCAGCTTGCAGGCTGGGACATTCTACTCCCCCTCGCCTTTGTTCCAACTGCAAATTGCCTTACATTAACATGCTCTAATGCTACGGAGTTATACATTCCACATTAAGTTTCAGGCTTTAAGTGTCACGCCCGATCATATAGTTTTGTAGCGAAGTACGGGCATGTGTGTGTGTGTGTGTAAAAAATATGTTCAATATAGCGTTAGCTTTCTATTCTTGGAGAGCCAAGGGTGCCGCCTCATGATGGTTGTCAGGGAATTTTTTTTTAATAGGATGGGAAGTCACTAAAGGTATTTTCTGTTCAAGAGAAATAGGACTGGCACACAGCAAGCAGACCTAACAGAGAGGGAGTCACTGGAAAGTCAGTAGAAGTTAAAGGGTAGTAAAAGCCATGAACTAAAATGCATCAATGGGCAGCGTTCCTATTGAGAAATGAAAAGTTGTCTGTGAAAGGTTAACTCCATGGCAGTGGTGGATTTCAAAAGTTTTTTTTTTATTTGAAAAGTTTTACAAAAAGAAATAAGTTTCCCCCCCACCCCACTCCCTCTCCCCTCCCTCAAAAACCCCTTCCCCCCACCCCAGACTTCCCGGAGCAAACACAAGGTATAGTTCAAAAAACTAACATTCATACATTAAATTTTTAAAGTCTAACACAATTATAATCCTTCTCTTTCACATATCCTGACTTCCTCCTTTAAAGTCAAAAATTACGTCCTTCATTCAAAGGCAGTCTGATATCTCTTAGTTTGATATCTATTTTGAATATAGTCAATCCATTTCTTCCATTCGTTTAAATATTTTTCTTGCGTATTGTCTTTCAAAAAGGCTGAGATTTTGGCCATCTCCGCCAAATTAGAAACTTTCAATATTCATTCTTCTATTGTGGGTAGTTCTTTTTTCTTCCAGTACTGTCCAATCAGTAATCTTGCTGCTGTTATCAAGTTCAATATCAATTTAGTATCAGTTACTGTATAGTCCATCGTAATCCCTAAAAGGAAAAATTGTGGTTGAAACTTAATCTTCTTCTTCAAAATATTCTGCATAATCCACCAAATTTTTATCCAGAAAGACTTAATTTTCTTACAAGTCCACCATACATGAAAATATGTAGCATCATCACAATTGCATCTCCAACATTTCGCTTGCATATCTGGATACATACATGATAGTTTCTTAGGATCTAAATGCCATCTATAAAACATCTTATAAAAGTTTTCCCTTAAATTCTGCGCTTGCGTAAATTTAACATTTCTAACCCAAATTCTCTCCCAAGTTTCCAACATTATTGGTTCCTGAATATTCTGCGCCCATTTTATCATACAATCCTTTATCAAGTCCCTTTCAGAATCCATTTCTACCAACACATTATACAATCTCTTTATATGCCCCTGGGTTTGATTTCTAATTTGTTTTACCAAATTTTCTTCATTTTGAATAATACCAATTTTCTGATCTTCTTTCTATCTAGCCTTTAACTGTCCATATTGAAACCACGTGTAATTCCTCCCTTCTTCTTTTAATGTATGCAAAGATTTTAATTGTAAATTTCCCCTCTCATTATATAAAAGTTCTTTGTAAGTAATCATTTCTTGTTCCTGTTCTATACTAATATTCTCTACTGCGTGCCGGGGACTCGCCCATATAGGAATGTTATAATTTAACTTATAATAATACTTCTTCCAAACACGCAAAAGAGCAATTCTCAACACATAATTCTCAACGCGGTTTCAAAAGTTTTAATACCGGTTCTGTGGGTGTGGCTTGGTGGGTGTGGCTTAGTGTGTGAGGCAGGGGAAGGATACTGCAAAATCTCCATTCCCACTCCACTCCAGGGGAAGGTTACTGCAAAATTCCCATTTTCTCCTGATTAGCTGGGACTCGGAAGGCAGAGAATAGATGGGGGCGGGGCCAGTCAGAATCTTTACTACCGGTTCTCCAAACTACTCAAAATTTCCACTGCCGGTTCTCCAGAACTGGTCAGAACCTGCTGAAACCCACCTCCGCTCCATGGTTTCTACACAGAAAACAATATTTCAGAAAGCGTTTGACAGTTTATGATCAGGAAACTCAGTTTTTCCATTGCCTCTAACTGGGCAGCATTAGACCATTTGGCACTGAATCAACCAGTTCTTAGATTTGGGGTGGGCATCAGCATGATAATCAACATGGTCCATCTCTCTCTCTCTTTCAGACCTGCAGCTTCAGTGTAAGGTCAGATTGGACAGCCTCAATTGCTCTTTTTACAGACGCGAGAAAAAAATTGGACCATTGGGTCTTTAAAAAAAAGAATAAAAAGAATGGGGGTATTCAGTAGAAAGGCACACCATGCTGTTAGTTACAGGAATGGCAACATCTGGCTACCAAAAGAGGTAGATATAATGGACGCAACCAGAAATTTCGGCAACGTGCAAGGTGTACCTACTGTCAGCTTTGGAAGCCATATTAGGCCGGAAGCTTCCATGCTGCCACATTCTCATGTGTGGGAAATTAGGAGGGAGGGTGTCAGCATTCCAGAAAACCCCCTCTTCAAGTAATGACTCCGAAGCGAGCATCTTTCAAAGTTCTTTTACTAGTATAGGTAAACTGGCACAATTGGATGAAATCCGAATCTGGGGATCCGGGTTTTCCCTCAGTGAAACACACTCCAAAGCCGCCACCCTGACCCCTCTGCCGATCACATGCTCCAATCGCCAACCGTCCCATCTCGAGACATCACTCCAGCCACTCCTTCTCCAGATGCAGTCCTGGCCTGACCTTGACCGGCAGGAAGAATGTTATTATGTCTAATGACCCCTTCTACTAACCCCCCCCTCCTACTTTCGCACACATGAAAAAGTGGTAGCATGGAAGCCTTCGGCCTAGTATGGCTTCCAAAGCTGACAGAAGGATTTAGTAGGGGGGTTGTCTTTAGGCATAATAGCATTCTTCGTTTTGGTCAAGGTCAGGCCGATCCTGCATCTGGAGAAGGAGTGGTCGGAGTGCTGTCTCAAGATGGGACGGTTGGCAATTGGAGCATGTGATCGACTGAGGAGTGAGGGGATGGTTTTGGGGGTTTTGATCTACTGAGGGAAAACCCGGACGTCTCAGATTCGGGTTTTCCCAGATATGCCAGTTTACCTATCCTAGTAAATATAACTTTGAAAGATGGCTGCTTCGGAGGTTTTATCTGAAGTTGGGGTTTTTTCTGGAACGCTGACACCAACACTGGGTGCTTTGGGAAGGAAACTTGCAGGTGACGTGGGTAAAATAATAGTGGGGCACTGCAGATCATGAAAACGTGCCAACATGAATGCCAATCATTATAATTTTTGTCTGTATTAGCCCCGATGTTTTTGTTTTTATTTAAACTTAGTTATTTCAGCACATTAAGCGAATTTGACTTTAGTCAATCTTTTAACTGAAAGTAAAAGCTTTTTCTTAGTTCATAATTTAAAGAAATCATTTGCTTAATAAAACACTGTCAATAAAGCTGCCAAGAATGCTATGTAGAAAATAATAGCAGTTTCTTAAAGTGCACACATCGCCGTTGTAACCAGTGAGTTCGTTTTTATGACTCCAGCTTAGGCATCAATTGCGGCCAGCTTTTTCCAGTAATTGTTAAGATTTAGACAGAGGACAGAAATCATTGTGTAGATTATATAAAAGAAAACTGAACCAATCTTAAATCAAGATGTATATGGATACACATATGCATACATACTCATGCAGAACACACACGTGTATAGGAGTTGGGGAGAGAGCAGGGGTGAAATCCTGCAGGTTCTGACCGGTTCTGGAGAACCCATAGCAGAAATTTTGAGTAGTTCAGAGAACCGGCAAATACCACCTCTGGCTGGCCCCAGAGTGGGGTGGGAATGGAGATTTTGTAATATCCTTCCCCCAGGAATGGGGAGGGAATGGGGATTTTGCAGTATCCTTCCCCTGGAGTGGGGTGGGAATGGAGATTTTACAGTATCCTTCCCCTGCCACACCCATCAAGCCACACCCCGCCCACCAAGCCACGCCCACAGAACTGATAGTAAAAAAAAATTGGATTTCACTACTGGGGGAGAGAGAGAGAGTAATATAAATTATCTGGAAAAAGGCTGGAGAAATTTGGATAAATTCCCCTATTTACAAGGCTCTCAAGCAGGAGAGATACGAACACTTTGTTTTGCTTTATAATTCTTGCTATATTGGCTCTGGCGTTGTGCGTTTTTGGGGAATAAAAAACTGCCTCAGGCTTCGAATTGGCACAGGGCACCCAACAGTCAGAGGCCTCCCCAAAGAACCACTGCCATGCTACCGGGCTCCCGGGCAGCAGCTCAGAAGTTCAAATGGTGGTTTGAAGGCAAGCTGGTACTGAGCACAGCCCTCAGGTTGCCACGGTCAAACCCTGGCCGAGCGCATCAAAGGCAGTGGGGTCAGTGAGGGAGCCCTCAGGCAAGAATCTGGATGTGAGGTTTATCTTGAGGACCACGGTCATCATTCTGTTTTTCTCCCTCTCGCCGAAATCAAGTCCAGAATATAAGAGATACCTCCAGGCTATTGCAGTCTCTTTTTTTTTCAAAGACATGAAATTGAACGTGCTTAAGTATTCAGGCCAGCAGCTTTGAGGTGGGTGTGGGATGAAAAGGAACCAGGGATTAATTTAATATTTGAGGATGAGTGCAGGACCTCTGGAAAAGCGGAGAGATTGCTTTAGATGAAACAGGGCAAAAGTTTGATTTTTATTTTATATCTAAGAAGGTTTCCTCCGTCTCTAGAATCCATTGAAAAAAAGACACTTCATCAGCACCGATAGCTCTGGCCAGAGGCCGTGTGCCCTGCATAGAGGGCAGAGAAGCAAAGCCTCTGTTTTCAGGTGCTCCTCATTTCCAGAGGAGGAGGGGAGGAGGGAGGGACCACTTTCTGCAGTTTTTCTCTCCTCACACCTTTGTGGGTTTTCCAACTCCTGCAACCCCAAAATTCTTACCCATCCCCACTTTGCAGGAAAAGAATAGTGAATAGTAAGTACAAGCTTGATGGACATAATGACCCCCACCCTGTAAAAGACCTTGGAGTTTTCATATCAAATGATCTAAGTGCCAAAGCCCACTGCAACTACATCGCAAAAAAGGCTCTAAGAGTTGTAAATCTAATTTTGCTTAGCTTCTTTTCCAAAAACTCTACACTACTAACCAGAACATACAAAACATTTGCCAGACCCATTCTTGAATACAGCTCATCCGTCTGGAACCCGTAACACATCTCTGACATTAATACAATTGAACGAGTCCAGAAATATTTTACAAGAAGAGTTCTCCGCTCCTCTGTAAACAACAAAATACCTTATACCTCCAGACTTGAAATCCTGGGATTAGAAAACTTAGAACTCCGCTGACTCTGACATGACCTGTGTTTAACACACAGAATCATCTATTGCAATATCCTTCCTGTTAAAGACTATTTCAGCTTCAATCACAATAATACAAGAGCAGACAACAGATTCAAACTTAATGTTAACCGCTTCAATCTTGATTGCAGAAAATATGACTTTTGTAACAGAGTTGTTAACACTTGGAACACACTACCTGACTCTGTGGTCTCTTCTCAAACTCCCAAAAGCTTTAACCAAAAACTGTCTACCATTGACCTCACTCCATTCCTAAGAGGACTGTAAGGGCCATGCATAAGGGCACAAAAGTGCCTACCGTTCCTTTCCTATTGTTTTCTTTCATTATATGTGCTTGTATATAACGTCGTGACAAAAATAAATAAATAAATAAATAAAAAATAAGCGAAGGTAGCGATGTTGCTACATGCTGATATGGTAGCTACCAATGGTTTTTCTTCCCTTGTGAATCGGGATCAGGAAGTCTGCAGGGCATAGCCAAAGAAGTGTTAAAATTTTATAATTTCATGGGGGCAGTCAGCCATTTTTTTAATTGGAAAGTTTCATATAATTGTCATCTACCATGCCTTGAAAGTAACTACTTGGGGCAAGGATATTGAATGTCAGTATATATAAATCTCACCATTCATTCATTCATTGGTTCCTGATTGCTTATTTGCACCCTATGACTATCATTAAGTGTTGTACCTTAGAATTCTTGATTATCTTTTCTTTTATGTACACTGAGAGCATATGCACCAAGACAATTCCTGGTGTGTCCAATCACACTTGGCCAATAAAGAATTCTATTCTATTCTATTCTATTCTATTCTATTCTATTCTATTCTATTCTATTCTATTCTATTCTTTCTTTTTTTGACTTTTTTATTATTTTATTGTGATACACAATCTGACAATCACACAACATACATATTCTATTCTTTCTTTCTCTGACTCACTCACTCATTCATTCATCTCCAATTCCTAAAAATAACAGATTGTTTAAATTTGTATTATAAACTGTGAGGCTATACATTATTTATTTCTGCTTTTTTAAAAATAATAATAATAATACATATTCCTGGAGCCTTGCAGCAGTTAAAGGCAAGATGATAAAAACAGTTAACATGATTCTGCTTTAATAACAAGTCCATCAGCAAACTTCAGTCTGTTTTTGTTAGTTGCGAAGTCGTGTCCGATCCATTGTGACCCCATGGACAACGTTCCTCCAGGCCTTCCTGTCCTCTACCATTCTCTGGAGTCCATTTAAACTCACACCTACTGCTTCAGTGACTCCATCCAGTCACCTCATTCTCTGTCGTCCCCTTCTTCTTTAGCCCTCAATCTTTCCCAGCATTAGGTTTTCTCCAGTGAGTCCGTCCTTCTCATTAGGTGGCCAAAGTATTTCAGTTTCATCTTCAGGATTTGGCCTTCTAAAGAGCAGTCAGGGTTGATCTCCTTTAGGACTGACTTGTTTGTTCGCCTTACAGTCCAAGGAAACTCGCAGGAGTTTTCTCCAGTACCAGAGTTCAAAGGGCTCAATTCTTTGGCGCTCAGCCTTTCTTATGGTCCAACTTTCACAGCCATACATTGCAACTGGGAAAACCATAGCCTTGACCAAACACACTTTTGTTGGCAGGATGATGTCTTCAGTCTAGAAATTACTAAATCAGCAAGAGCCTTACTGACTTTCACCATGTCCTAGGCCAGGGGTCTCCAACCTTGGCAACTTTAAGCCTGGAGGACTTCAACTCCCAGAATTCCCCAGCCAGCTGGCTGGGGGATTCTGGGAGTTGAAGTCCTCCAGGCTTAAAGTTGCCAAGGTTGGAGACCCCTGGTCTAGGCATTAAAACATGCTGGACCACTGAATGATCTGGACAGAAGATTATTGAATTGAAGGCTGTGAGATCACTTTTAGAAAATGCCTGAGGGATCAATTAAAATATTCCCCGCCACTTGGTTTTTCCAGGGTGTCCCAAACAGATTTTTTTTTCACTCCCAGTTTTTTACAGTAAACTTTTCTCAGAATATATAACACATTTTGAAAACGAGAGAATTGGTAGTATTTTTTTTTTCCTGCACTAAGGATGATACACCAAGTTGCCTTACATTGCCGGTTCATTGTGCAATTTGCTTCTATTTCATCTAGTTTCATTTGCAGCTTTTCAAACAGCAGGGCAGAGAGTGTTCCTTAAAAGCGCCAGTCTTTTCCAAAAAGCAATTAGATATTTTTTTTTGTTCCCAATTGAATGATGTTTGCTCAATTCTTGTTTCAGATGGGATATAAAATGTCAAATATCACAGTAGGGCAATGATAAAAAATGAATGTCACACTGTGACTTCTAACATTGTACCTTAACCTATGCAGTTTTCTTATTCTTAACAACTTCTCTCTATTTTTTTAAAGCAGCCGAAACTTCCCATGTACTTCAAGTTACAATTTCTTTTTCTTGGGGGGGAGCAGATTCTTGAAAGTTTTTTTTTTTTGTCATGTTGGATAAATTAATGTCAGAGGGAGCACACTTTCCTTTGAGATGTAATTACAGCTGTTATAATTTAGAAACATTGCACAATGTTTCTTTACATAGGATTGAAGGCACACTCACCTGGCGGTTTCATACTTGTTGGTCTGAAGGTCTCTAATAGCGTAGGAATAGTTAATGAGCGATTTCTGAAAGTGATCAGAAAGAAGAAAAGGTAGCAACCATGACGGTACTAAGATCCCACCTGGTTGTTTTTTTATGAACTTGAGTTCATATTCTAATTCACTGCAGTAATTGCAAATATGGAAAAAGAAATTGTGTTAATTGCCTCCCTTTCCATGAATAAAAATAATAGCTGTCTAATGCCATGCAAATGGCACTAAATATTGATAGAGGCAGAGTAATCCTATGACTCGAATGGACTTAAAGCTACCTTTCTTCAATCAAATACCAGATGATTGGATAGAGGGGAGAATTTGATCCTTATCAGAGAGCCTGCATTGTTAAAGCTCTTGTTTTCAATTAGGAGTTAGCTTGACCATCTCCAGGGATCACTCAGAGAAGGAATAGTCCTTTTGTTTTTTGGCCACTAAACCAGTGGTGGAATGCTATGGGTTTAACAACCGGTTCAGTGGGCACACGCTTCGCGCTGAAAATGGAGCATTTAGAAGCTCAGCTGATTACCTTCCAAGTCAGCAACAGTAAGTAGAACAGTGAGGGGGGGGAATCAGCTGTGCCGCACGATTGAGATGAGCTAGGTGTTGTGTCTTGCCCGCTCACCGCAGCCGGGGTCTGCTTATCTGCTTCCGAACGCTGAAGAATGTCCTGGCATGCCTCCCGGCCCCAGCCCTGGCTCCATGCCCAGACAGGCTGAGGAGGGGGCATCTCCTGGCCCCAGCCCTGGCTCCATGCCCAGACAGGCTGAAGAAGAGCAAGTATCTCCAGCCCCCAGCTCTGGCTCCATGCCCAGGCAAACGGAGCAACTAGACCCCTCCCCTTCCTCCAGAGCATGTGAGCCTGAGGAAGGTCAATTACCAACAGCTGCCGATTGGAGTGACTCTCGCTTCAGAAGAATTGATAGGCGGCATCAACAGAAGGAAGGGAGGGGCAGGCCTGGATAAGTGCTGAGTCATGGAGCCACACCCCATGGCCTATATAAAGGATCTGCTTTCTGGCATTCTCTGAGTCAGGCAAAGTCTAAACATATCTTGCTGAAGTCACTTTCTGGTCTCCTGCCTGCCTTGAGGATTTTGCTAGGACTTTGGCAGAGCTGCAGAGGCACGCCTGATTCGGATTTCCCTGACCCGGCCGTCAGCGGAGGAGTGGGACACGACAAGGGGTCACCAACCTTTCAGAACTCCGGGACCACTAACTTCATAATTTTAAATCCCACAGACCACTAATAAGATCTGCCTAATGACCAGCTGGGTGGGCAAGGCTAGTGTTGTGTCTTGCCCGCCCTCAGAGCAGCCGGGGCCTTCTTACCTGCTCCCGAACACTGAGGAATGTATGCCTCCTGGCCTAAGTCCTGGCTCCATGCCCACACAAACTGCAGAAGAAGGAGCATCTCCCGGCCTGACTCCATGCCCAGGCAAACGGAACAGCTAGACCCCTCCCCCTCCTCCACAGCATGTGAGCCTGAGGAGGGTTTATTCCCAACAGCTGCTGATTGGTGTGACCCTCGCATCAGAAGGCTGGATAGGCGGCGTCAACAGAAGGAAGGGAGGGGCAGGCCTGGATAAGTGCTGAGTCATGGAGCCACACCCCATGGCCTATATAAAGGATCTGCTTTCTGGCATTCTCTGAGTCAGGCAAAGTCTAAACATATCTTGCTGAAGTCACTTTCTGGTCTCCTGCCTGCCTTGAGGATTTTGCTAGGACTTTGGCAGAGCTGCAGAGGCACGCCTGATTCGGATTTCCCTGACCCGGCCGTCAGCGGAGGAGTGGGACACGACAAGGGGTCACCAACCTTTCAGAACTCCGGGACCACTAACTTCATAATTTTAAATCCCACAGACCACTAATAAGATCTGCCTAATGACCAGCTGGGTGGGCAAGGCTAGTGTTGTGTCTTGCCCGCCCTCAGAGCAGCCGGGGCCTTCTTACCTGCTCCCGAACACTGAGGAATGTATGCCTCCTGGCCTAAGTCCTGGCTCCATGCCCACACAAACTGCAGAAGAAGGAGCATCTCCCGGCCTGACTCCATGCCCAGGCAAACGGAACAGCTAGACCCCTCCCCCTCCTCCACAGCATGTGAGCCTGAGGAGGGTTTATTCCCAACAGCTGCTGATTGGTGTGACCCTCGCATCAGAAGGCTGGATAGGCGGCGTCAACAGAAGGAAGGGAGGGGCAGGCCTTAATGAGTGCTGAGTCATGGAGCCACACCCCATGGCCTATATAAAGGATCTGCTTTCTGGCAGTCTCTGAGTCAGGCAAAAGTCGAACTTATCTTGCTGAAGTCACTTACTGGTCTCCTGCCTGCTCTGAGGACTTTGCTAGGACTTTGGGCAGAGCTGCAGAGGCAAGCCTGATTCGGATTTCCCTGACCCGACCGTCAGCGGAGGAGTGGGACACGACAGCTAGGTGGTCATGTGCCTCGCTGGCCTCTATTCACCCCTCCCCTCCCAGCCACTCCTCGCTTCCCTATCCGGGCTCCTTAGGGCCCCAACAGGAAGCAGTTGCTGGAGCTAAGCAGCCACCATGAGAAAGAGTTGGCAAAACAGCTCAGTTCAGATTGGATGTGACTGAGAAGGCGGCTCAGCGGAAGCACCTCACTGAGGACTATGAGCATAGGCTTTCCAGGCAGAGGGAAGAAATGCGAGAGTGCAGGGCCAGGTACCGGTGCCTGGAGGCTCAGCGGGTTGAGATGGCCAGCCAGTTCCAAACCATGATGCAGTCCCACTGGAACAAGGCCCTCTTCTCTTCTCCACCAGCAGCACTTTCCTCCAGCCTTCACCCAAAGCCCTGCACCAGGAGGCTGAAGCAGATCCCAAGTTGGAATTTCTGCCCCCTCCAACCCACAGAAAAAGACCCCAAAGGGGAGACTCTCTGCAGCAATACAAACGTTCATTGCACGTATTCGGCCCAGGGGCCGTAGTTTGAGGACCCCTGATTTACTGCAAGATAAAAAATGCAAATAATTTTTCTGTGGACCACCAAAATGGACGACCAGTTGGTGACCACTGAGCTAGAAAGCAGGAAATAAAGAACAGGATTGGCCTGAGGTGGGTAGACGGGGCCAGCTGATTGTCGGAGCTACCAGTTCGCCTGAACCGGTCAGAACCGGCTGAATTCCATCTCTGCATTAAACAACTACTTCCATGATTATTGTGTTGGTTTTAACATTTTATTTTTTGTTTCTGTAAGCAGTTTTGTGTGGCCACAGAGAGTAAAGCAATGCAAAAATAGTAAATCTAATCAGGGAAATCAAAGCAAGAGAAAAGAGACAAACTCTCTGGGATTTAGCATTAACAATGGAAACTGTTGGAAGGCTACTTGTAAATGTAGGCTATTAACTGAGTCCAAGAATTTAAACTACTTGATTTTAAGCTACAGTTAACATTCACTAGATATTCTGAAAGACGCATTTACTGAACTGAATTCTAGTATTTCTTATTTTCTAGTAACACTTACATAATTAGAGAAGTAAAAATATTTAGGTTTCTTTTTCATGGCTTTTGCATGGATATATTTCTTTTTTTACAAAATAATAATAATAACAACAACAACAACAACAACAACAGAGTTGGAAGGGACCTTGGAGGCCTTCTAGTCCAACCCCCTGCCCAGGCAGGAGACCCTGAATTTTAAGACTTGTGGACTTTAATTCCAGAATTGCTGGCTGAGGAATTCTGGGAGTTGAAGTCCACAAGTCTTAAAGTTGCCAAGGTTGGAAACCCCTTCTCTACTCCACCTCCATTGCAGCCAGTAGCACCGGTAGACCAAGCTACAGTGGGAGCCTGGCACAAGCAGCCACAGTAGAATCCCAGCCCTGGCATTAGTAGAAGCAACCAGTGTTCTGCCCCAGGGGTTTGTCCTGGTATGGGAGGAGAACCAGCCACCACCCCCTCGATGGATGCTTAAACCTCCTAGCCCATTTCCTGGCTCAAGCCTTGCACCACATGGAACATTCTGGAGCAATGTACCCAGACGATATGGCCCGGGTCCATGTCATCTTGGTCAACCTGGAAGAGAATACTTCAGAGTGGTTGGTGTCACTGCATGATGAAAAGTGCCCCAGAGCTGGATGACCTTGAAACCTTCATGCAAAGCGGTTCGAAGACCCCATGGTGGCCCAGTGGCCCTAAGCCTGTATCTGTGCCCTGAAGCAGGGGAAGTGACCAGTAACAAAGTACATACATTTTCAGTAGAGTTATACTCTTGGTAAAAAAAAAAAATGTCCCAGGAGGTTCTTTTGCTATCTAATCCAGTGGGACAGTTGACACCTAGTAGCACAGAGTAACCTGGCAAATTAAACTAGAGAAGTGAATTTCCTCACTTGAGGCAGCTTGGTCTCCAGGATATCACATCAGAACAATAGATTCAGGGGCCGCCGTCTCTGTCACCTTGACTTCTTTAATTAGGTTGCAACCTGAAAAGAAGTGAGACCTGTCATTGTCCTGGCCTCCTTTCCCTGCAATAGGCCTGTCACTGTATTTCCTTCCTGATGATTATTATTACTTCAGTGTTTGCAACCAGGCCAATTTCCTTGTGCTGTTTCCCCCGTTTTTGACAAGTTTCTTAATGCCAGGCCACAGAAAATCAATCCTGATTTCTATCTCTCTCTCCTACAATTTATATAACTACATACCAAAACTCTCCTCTTTCTGTCTAACCTTTAACTGGGTGAAGAGGTGCATCACACGGCAAAACTTGTTCGGCCAAGGTTCCTCAGATGGACTAATTTACAGATTGCCTTTTGATTCCCAAGGAAATAAATTGTATAAAACATTTTTTTAATAGAAAAATATTTTGTGAGAAATAGAAAATGTCATAAACTCTTTCCTGTGGTCAGTTCCTGGTGTCTGACTGTGCTGTACTTCAACACATGAAGTATAGGCATATACATCTTAGAGTATCTTGCTGAACTTATCCAGCATACTTTAACAGTATGAAACAGCAGCAAATTGGGTATGCAGATTAGTAAAAGTAAAGGTTCCCAGGCGGGCGAGGCACAACATTCCCCATGCACATATGTGCTAGTTGTTCCCGACTCTAGGGGGCGGTGCTCATCTCCGTTTCAAAGCCGAAAAGCCCACGCTGTCCAAAGACATCTCCGTGGTCATATGGCCAGCATGACTAAACACCAAAGGCGCACGGAACGCTGTTACCTTCCCACCAAAGGTGGTCCCTATTTTTCTACTTGCAATTTTTATGTGCTTTCGAACTGCTAGGTTGGCAGAAACTGGGACAAGTAACGGAGCTCACCCCGTTATGCAGCACTAGGGATTCGAACCACTGAACTGCTGACCTTTCAGTCAACAAGCTCAACAACACTGAGCCACTGCATCCCTTGTATGCAGACTACATTAATAAATGTAGGGCCTCTGGTGGCTCAGGCTGGTAAGACGGTCTGTTATTAACAGCAGCTGCTTGCAGTTACTGCAGGTTCAAGTCCCACCAGGCCCAAGGTTGACTCAGCCTTCCATCCTTTATAAGGTAGGTAAAATGAGGACCCAGATTGTTGGGGGCAATAAGTTGACTTTGTATATAATATACAATTGGATGAAGACTATTGCTTGACATAGTGTAAGCCACCCTGAGTTTTCGGAGAAGGGCGGGATATAAATGCAAAAAAATTTTAAAAAATTAAATTTTATTTTGTTTCTTTTGAGTTTCTGCTTGTCCTCTAAAATCCCATAGGCTTCTTATAATTTCATTCTCAAAATATGAATTGTCTGTACAAAGAAATGTTGACAGTCCTAACCAGAAGCATCAGGAAAGGCCATGGCTGCTACTAGTTGGTTTCTGTGAAAGAATCATTTTTGCTCAGTGTAACTGCTCCTCATAATTCTCCAAAAAACACTTTCCATTCTGTACAATAACGCATCAATTACGGGAGCAGGTGGCTCACCAATGAACAAGTAGCCCTTCAACTTTGCACAGGTATTGACTGTGTCTGTGGGCACTAATGAGCCCTATTAGGATATGATTGATGAGCCTATTGGCAGAGGAGCGCCAAGCTACCTTGGAAGCAACAGCTCAGGAGCGCAAGCTGTGAAATTATAGAGGCACAGGAGGAATTTAATGTAGCATTTTCCCACAAATGGTTTATACCCTTTGAAAGGTCTCCAGAAGACTTGCAAGCAATGTTGGTGACATAATTTATTTCAACAAATAGAATAACGTGTAGGTTCTTTTGTTGAACCTGTATCTCAAGGTTACTGTCCTTCAGAACGATCAAAGCAGACCTTGAACTTGGTGAAGTCTCAGATGTTAACGTGACAATGCAGAACAAGTGAGTGACCAAGATTCTGGCCTGAATCGCTATAAATGGTAGGTGACAGGTTATTTGTCTTATGACACATCTAATTTTGTTCCTGCAGATACCAAGATAGCACAACACAGAGAAACTTTTATTGTGCTCTTATGCTCTTAAGTAGAATAGAATAGAATAGAATAGAATAGAATAGAATAGAATAGAATAGAATAGAATAGAATAGAATAGAATAGAATAGAATAGAATAGAATTTTTATTGGCCAAGTGTGATTGGACACACAAGGAATTTGTCTTGGTGCATATGCTCTCAGTGTACATAAAAGAAAAGATACGTTCATCAAGGTACAACATTTACAACACAATTGATGATCAATATATCAATGTAAATCATAAGGATTGCCAGCAACAAGTTATAGTCATACAATCATAAGTGGAAAGAGATTGGTGATGGGAACTATGAAACGATTAATAGTAGTGCAGATTCAGTAAATAGTCTGACAGTGTTGATGGAATTATTTGTTTAGCAGAGTGATGGCCTTCGGGGAAAAACTGTTCTTGTGTCTAGTTGTTCTGGTGTGCAGGGCTCTATAGTGTCGTTTTGAGGGTAGGAGTTGAAACAGTTTATGTCCAGGATGCGAGGGGTCTGTAAATATTTTCACGGCCCTCTTCTTGATTCGTGCAGTATACAGGTCCTCAATGGAAGGCAGGTTGGTAGCAATTATTTTTTCTGCAGTTCTAATTATCCTCTGAAGTCTGTGTTTTTTTTGTTGGGTTGCAGAACCGAACCAGACAGTTCTAGAGGTGCAAATGACAGACTCAATAATTCCTCTGTAGAACTGAATCAGCAGCTCCTTGGGCACTTTGAGCTTACTGAGTTGGCGCAGAAAGAACATTCTTTGTTGTCCTTTTTATTTATAGTTATTGAGGAATCTTTTCACATCACAGAGCACTAACACAAACCATACTCTTCACTGTACAGGCGTCTTCCGTCCAACATATCTCACCATGTTAGGGTGAAGTGATGTAAACAGAGATCCTAAAGTGATGGGAGAACATTTAGCCTTTTTGACATGTGTCTGCAAAGGGTATATTTTTCTTCTTCCTTTTCTTGATTGCCTCCCCAGGTCCTGGGTGTATTTTCTTTCAGTTTCCTCAATCTGTGTAGAGGGCATACAACAGAGATGTCCAAACTTGGCCCCTTGAAGAGTGGTGGACTTCAACTCCCAGAATTCCCCAGCCAGCAACTTGTTCATATTTATAGCTCATGCTGGCTGGGGAATTCTGGGAGCTGAAGTCCACCATTCTTCAAGGGGCCATGTTTGGACATCCCTGGCATACAACATTATATCCTGCTGCTTCTCTGGATTTGCACTTGATCATTTAAAGAGTCACATTCTTTTACACAATTTGTGGAAGGAAATGGAAGCTTCTTGCCAATCTTACTGTGCTGTTTTTTTAATGTTGGCTTACTACCCTGGAAATCAAAAGGCAATCCACCAAACTACATTGAAGTTTAAGCATAATCCTTCTTCCCCGCCATCATTCCTTCATCCTCCTCCCCTATTACTTTTTTGGGGAAATCAAAATTATTTGATGAGCCATATTATAAATTGATTTTCATTTTCAAAAAGTCTTTTGATGTGTGAGAGAAAAGAGGAGAGGAGAGGAGAGGAGAGGAGAGGAGAGGAGTGGAGAGGAGAGGAGAGGAGAGGAGAAGAGAAGAGAAGAGAAGAGAAGAGAAGAGAAGAGAAGAGAAGAGAAGAGAAGAGAAGAGAATAATATAGTTTGAAGGGACCTTTGAGGTCTTCTAGTCCAACCCTCTGCTTAGGCAGGAAACCCTACACTACTTCAGACAAATGGTTATCCAACATCTTCTTAAAAACTTCCAGTGTTGGAGCATTCACAACTCCTGGAGGCAAGTTGTTCCACTGATTAATTGTCCTAACTGTCAGGAAATTTCTCTTTAGTTCTAAATTACTTCTCTCATTGATTAGTTTCCACCCATTGCTAATTGTCCTACCCTCAGGTACTTTGGAGAATAGTTTAACTCTCTCTTCTTTGGGGCAGTCCCTGAGATATTGGAACCCTGCTATCATGTCTCCCCTAGTCCTTCTTTTCATGAAACTAGACATACCCAGTTCCTGCAATATGTTTTAGCCTCCAGTTGTTGTTTATTAAACCTAGATCCAAAATCTTCTTGGGCAGGTAGAACATTTGCGGGTGTTTTGGGGGTTGTGGCAAAAGCAATGAATTTTCAATAGGTTTTTTAAAAAAAAAGAAACCTGAAAGAAAATGGCAAAAGCAGCAGTTCTTATTTTACTGTTCTTAAATGAAAATTACTGTAAAGTAGGTTTATTGGTGTTCTTACTGATTTATAGATATCTTGCATCTTGCATGACTTCAGATGCTCATTTACTTCAATATAATTTACATTAAAATGAAAGGGATATGAAAAGTTCCATAAATGAGGCTCTGCGCATGCGCAAGATGGCTGCTTAACCGGGAGATCGGAGGACGATGATTAGGTGAGGAGGGGGATGGCGACGCCCAGGCGGCCTGCCGAGCAGTCTGCGCCCCCCGGTTAGGTGTACCATCACCTGAGCAGCCGTGAGAGGGGTCTTGGGACCTCCTTGGACTCACGGCTGCCGAGACCGAAGCTGGGGAAGGGCAAGCTGCGAACGGCGGCCATTTTATTACTCGGCCGGGCGGGAGCCGAAGAAGGAAACAACTGGGCAATGGAGGAAGGACGCCGGTACCCAGGTGGCCTGCCAAGTGGTTTCGCCCCCCCGGTCCGGTATATCATCTTTCGGGCAGCCGGGGCAGAGGTCTGTGGGCCTCTCTGGACCCCCGGCTGCCGGGAACGAGGCCGGGGGATGGGCGAGCTGCGGATGGCTGCCACTGGGCTACGGACGAGGCCGCGGCTTGGATCTGGTTGTTGGGGAAGCCGCAGCTGGGTTTCCCCCCGTTTCTTCGACATCTGGCGTCTTCGGATGATTTCGGGACTCTCCAGCTCTTTTTGATTTCCCCTGACCCCCCTTTGGACTTGGTGGAGGGGCCTAGGGCCTAGGGTGAAGGGCTGTGAAGGATCCCCCTTGTGGCCCCTACTGGAGGTGTCCTGGACTAGTTTGGCCTGGTCAGGCCTAGAGGGGCCTGCTTCTTCTCGGACTAGGAGTTACATTGTCATCTGTAACATGGGTCATCTGCATCTGTCATCTTGCATTTTATATGGCCGGCTGGAGTTTGTGGGTTATGGCCATTTTTGGAACTGTCCGGGAAGATGATTGGAGACCGACTGGCGTATCGGGGCCCTACTCTGCAACATCTACTGAGGAAACATCCATTTTGGAAATATCGGTGACGCCACGAACGGGGGAGATGAGTACCACCTCTATTAGGATGGATTTTAGGACTGAGCTTTGCGCAGAGTAGCAATAACTTTCTACCATCAGACTGCATCTGCGATTTATACCATCCTGTATCAGCTTTAAGCCAGCCACCATCTGAAGATATTTTGGAAGATGGGTATCCACTTGGACTTGGCATTACATCCTGCCACCCCAGACATTACATTGCTACCTCTTATCGTCTGCTTTCTCCTGTTTATGCTTTTAACTTATTTATGCGATATTCTGCCTTAGAACTCTTGCGCCTGCGAGGTGCCCCCGCCTCGCAGGAATGGCCCGCCGCATTATCAAGGGCCGGCCTCAATGACGGGTCCTGGGACCCACAGAGGTGGCATGCGAAAAAAAAGAGCCTTTGGGGGTTTTTAGATAGGGCTTTTTTACGGGGTGGGAGGGTTAGGGCGGGCGATGGGGGTAGCCCGTCGGGTGGGGAGCCAGTCCTCGCGCGTGCTCGTGACGGTTCTTTAATGGGTTTGGAGGTTAGGGGGGGAGATTGCGTTCCTGTTGGTGAGGGTGGCCCGATTTGCACGGTAAGTGGGAGGGGCAGATATGGTGGAAGGGGGGGATCATATCGTTCTGGGGGGGCGCGCGCCCGATGTCTGCAGGCGATTGCGCGCCCCAATCCCTCGTCCTTTTCTCGTTCCCCGGATGGTCAAGACCCCCAGAGCCTGGGCCTTCGGCTGATGTTATGCAATGCACGGTCCGTAGTTAATAAGGCCCCCCTAATATATGATCTTATTCAGGGGGGCGCTGCAGACCTTATAGGCGTTACGGAAACCTGGCTGGGCACGGAAGGGGGTGTGCCCCTTGTTGAGATGTGCCCGCCGGGTTTCCGTGCATTCCATCAGCCGAGGGCTCAGGGTAGGGGTGGGGGGATGGCGGTTGTGATTAGAGAGAGTCTAGAGCCGAAGGAGACCACTGTACCTCAGATTGCCGGGTGCGAATCCCTCTTTGTGAGATGGGGTCATAGGTGTCAGATGGATTTGCTGATCACGTACCTGGCTCCTTGCTGCGTGACAGCTGCCCTGCCCGAGCTCCTGGAGGTGCTGGCCGGGGTGGCAGTTGAGACCCCCAGACTCTTAGTCATGGGGGACTTTAACTTGCCATCGTCCGGCTCATCATCGACGGCAGCTCGGGAGTTCATGGCTTCCATGACGGCCTTGGACCTGACCCAAGTAGTTGATGGCCCTACTCACATTGGGGGTGGCACTCTGGACCTGATTTTTGTCTCTGGTCAGTGGTCTAGAGATCTGGACTTAAAGGAAATAGTCACTGAACCTTTGTCATGGTCAGATCACTCTCTTCTTCGTCTGGACTTTCTGACTGCCATTCACCACCGCAGGGAGGCGGAGCCGACACGCTGGTTCCGTCCCAGGCGCCTGATGGACCGGAGGGTTCGGACGAGCTTGGGCCATTTCCTGAGGGTCTGGCTCACGGCTCGGCTGAGGAACTTGTTGCGGCCTGGGAGCGGGCGCGGCGGGGCCTTAGACCGTGTCGTGCCTTTGCGACCTCTGACCCGGCGCAGGTCCCAACCGGCTCCTTGGTTCTCCGAGGAGCTGAGAGGATGAGCGCCGGAGAAGACGCCTAGAGAGTTCCTGGAGGTCTAGCCGTTCAGAAGCTGATCGGACACTAGTGAAGTCCTATACTAGGGCTTACCTAGTGGCATTGAGGAAGCGGTAGCTCGCCTCCTCCCTCATTGCATCGGCAGATAACCGCCCAGCCGCCCTGTTTGGGTGACCGCTCCCTCCTACACCAGGGGCGGGATGACCCGTTGCAGGGGCGTGCTGAGGAGTTTAACGGTTATCTATACGATAAAATCGTTCAGCCGGGATGGTCTGGACCAAGATTGCGGTGACGGGTGAGACGGCTGAGGTGGTCTTGGTGACATTTTATGGGATGAGTTTGACCCTGTGGCTCCGAGGACATGGACAGGTTGTTGGGAGGTTGAATGCCACCACGTGTTTACTGGACCCGTGCCCCTCCTGGTTGGTGCTGGCCACTCAGGAGGTGACACGAGGCTGGCTCAGGCAATTCACGGCGCTTCTTGGTGGAGGGAGTCTTTCCGGCCGCCTTGAAAGAGGCGGTGGTGAGACCCCTCCTCAAGAAGCCTTCCCTGGACCCGGCTGTTTTAGGTAATTATCGTCTGGTCTCCAACCCGCCGCGGCGAAGGTTGTAGAGAGTATGGTGGCATATCAGTTTCCCTTACACCTGGATGAAACTCTCTATCTAGACCCGTTCCAGTCCGTTTCCGGCCCGGTTACAGCACTGAGACGGCTTTGGTCGCGTTGGGGGATGGTCTCTGGGGGGCCAGGGATGAGGTTGTTCCTCTGCCCTGGTCCTATTAGACCTCTCAGCGGCTTTTGATACCATCGACCATGGTATCCTGCTGCGCCGGTTGGAGGATTGGGAGTGGGAGGCACCGTTTATCGGTGGTTCTCCTCCTATCTCTCCGATCGGTCGCACGGTGTTGACAGGGGCAGAGGTCGGCCCGAGGCGCCTCACTTGTGGGGTGCCGCGGGGTCGATCCTCTCCCCTTCTGTTCAACATCTATATGAACCGCTGGGTGAGATCATCAGTGGCTTCGGTGTGAGATACCAGCTGTGCGGATGACACCCAGCTGTACTTTTCCACGGACCACCCCAGCGAAGCTATCGAAGTGCTGTCCCGGTGCTGGAGGCCGTGCGGTCTGGATGGGGAGAAACAGGCTCAAGCTCAATCCCTCCAAGACAGAGTGGCTGTGGATGCGGCATCCCGGTACAGTCAGCTAAATCATCGGCTGACCATGTTGGGGAGTCATTGGCCCCGATGGAAAGTGCGCAACAGCGTCCTCCTGGATGAGCGGCTGTCTTTTGAAGATCATTTGACGGCCGTCTCCAGGAGAGCTTTACCAGGTTCGCCTGGTGCGCCAGTTGCGCCTTTCTGGACGGGATGCCTATGCAGGTCACTCACGCCTCGTGACGTCTCGCCTGGATTACTGCAACGCTCTCTACATGGGGCTCCCTTGAAGGGCATCCGGAGGCTGCAGTTAGTCAGAATGCGGCTGCGGGTTATAGAGGGAGCCCCTCGTGGCTCCCGTGTGACACCAATCCTGCGCAGGCTGCACTGGCTACCTGTGGCCTTCCGGGTGCGCTTCAAGGTTTTGGTGACCACCTTTAAAGCGCTCCATGGCATAGGGCCGGGTTATTTACGGGACCGCCTACTGCTACCAGATACCTCTCACCGACCCGTGCGCTCTCACAGAGGGACTCCTCAGGGTGCCGTCAGCTAGGCAGTGTCGTCTGGCGGCGCCCAGGGGAAGGGCCTTCTCTGTGGGGGCTACCCTCTGGAACGAACTCCCCCCAGGACTTCGTCAACTTCCGGACCTCCGAACCTTCCGTCGCGAGCTCAAGACACATTTATTCATCTGTGCAGGACTGGCTTAGATTTTAAATTTATAGGGGTTTTAAATTGGTTTTAATATTTATATTTCTATTTTTAATAATTGGGCATTAGAATAAGTTTTTTAATGATTATTTTAATTTGTATATAAATGTTTTATATGCCTGTGAACCGCCCTGAGTCCTTTGGAAGATAGGGCGGTATACAAATATGAACAATAAATAAATAAATAAATAAATAAATGTTTTCCCTCTTCATGTTAAGCATTTAGTTGAAAAATAACTTCAACGTATGTGTGCTTCTATTATGATAGTTGCCATTTTTGTTTCATTAACACAAACATTCATACATTTTGAATGGGGATCATTGTTGAATTTGTTATACCGCATATACCGTAGGCGTTTTGTACATTAGCAAAAGGCCTTTGAAAAGAAACTTAAAAGAAAATGGCAAAAGCAGCAGTTCTTATTTTACTGTTCTTAAATGAAAATTACTGTAAAGTAGGTTTATTGGTGTTCTTACTGATTTATAGATATCTTGCATCTTGCATGACTTCAGATGCTCATTTACTTCAATATAATTTACATTAAAATGAAAGGGATATGAAAAGTTCCATAAATGTTTTCCCTCTTCATGTTAAGCATTTACCGTATATACTCGAGTATAAGCCGAGTTTTTCAGCACGTTTTTTGTGCTGAAAAACGTCCCCTCGGCTTATACTCGGGTCTATACGGCTTATACTCGAGTTTTTTTTTTTTTAAAGCCCCTCGGCTTATACTCGAGTATATACGGCTTATACTCGAGTTTTTTTTTTCTTTTTTTCACATTTTACCGGACGGAAGCCCTGCCGGTGCAGTGAGAGGGCGGGGCGGGGGAGCCGCCAGCCTTCTCAGCTGAGGGAGGGAGAGTTTCCCCAACCGGTAGGTGCCTCATTTCCCACCCTCGGCTTATACTCGAGTCCCCAGTTTACCCCAGTTTTTGGGGTAAAATTGGGGACCTCGGCTTATACTCGGATCGGCTTATATTCGAGTATATACGGTAGTTGAAAAATAACTTCAACGTATGTGTGCTTCTATTATGATAGTTGCCATTTTTGTTTCATTAACACAAACATTCATAAATTTTGAATGGGGATCATTGTTGAATTTGTTATACCGCATATACCGTAGGCGTTTTGTACATTAGCAAAAGGCCTTTGAAAAGAAACTTAAAAGAAAACTAAAATGGAAATATTGCATCTAGACACATTTTCTGAAAAGGAATATAACTTCATCAATCCATATTTATATGTAAAATGGGTAATTAAATTAAATCTTTTATTTTCTATAAATTGTATACTGCTTCCTAAGACTCTGAAAGGCTAATTAATTGAATTAAGATTAATATGTTAATATACATTCCAGAAGTTGCCATTTGGCATGCTCAAAAAACAGCAGGAAAATGTGTGCATGTATTAGATGCCTTTTGTATCTATACTCCAAGGCTTTTATATGTGTTTCTGGTTCACCCGTCAATTTTTTTTTTTGTGTAATTCAAAATACAATGGGAAACTTTCTTTCATTTTATCCTATTATGCAGAAAAGTTCATCTTTTTTCATGGTGTCTTTATTCTAACAATAGCTAAAAGGATTCAAAGACATTTTGAATAATTACAGTATAAGTCTTAGTGTGCTTACATGAAATGATCCTGAAAATCTCTTTGCAATCAGCTTCAGTGAAGTTTTATTTTTATTTTTTTTTGTATACCGAATTCATTAATATATTGAAACTATGCCAAAATATTAAAGCATTCATGTCTGGAATAGGCAGATAACCTGGAATGCTCAGGGATTTTCGCTCTATTCTATTGGCATCCTTCAGTCCCAAAAGACTATGGTATCGTGCTCTGGAAACAGCATCTAGTGTGGCTAAAAAGGCCAATTCGAGAGTGGCAATCCCTTCCACATTGAGGACAGATACATTCTGTCCCCTCCCCAGCCCCCAGATTTCGCTACTTCCGGGTCTACCTCTTTGCCTTGTCCTGCTGAAGAAGTGTCTCTTCGAATTGGAGAAGGCCATGCTGCATCTTTAGCTTTCAAGCTGAACAATCAGAGGTCAAGGTTTCCCAGTTGCTAATGTCCATTCCCAGGAATTTTAGGCCCCTCTTGCAGATTTTTTTTTAAAATTTGCATTTATATCCCGCCCTTCTCCGAAGACTCAGGGCGGCTTACACTATGTTAGCAATAGTCTTCATCCTATTTGTATATTTATATACAAAGTCAACTTATTGCCCCCAACAATCTGGGTCCTCATTTCACCTACCTTATAAAGGATGGAAGGCTGAGTCAACCTTGGGCCTGGTGGGACTTGAACCTGCAGTAATTGCAAGCAGCTGCTGTTAATAACAGACTGCATTAGTCTGTTGAGCCACCAGATATCCTTATATCGCAGCTGTGGTCTCTCTCTGAGGCACTTTCCCTGCATACAGGAGATCTTTTGGAATCCGACCATCAGCCATTCTCACGACATGCCCAAGCCAGCGTAGACTTTGCTGTTTCAGTAGTGTATACATGCTAGAAATTCCAGCACGTTCCAAGACTGCGCTATTTGGAACTTTGTCCTGCCAGGTGATGCCAAAAATATGTCGGAGACGTATTTTCGCTCATCTGAAAAAGAATGGGAGCTGCCTTATGTGACTCCCTTGGTAGAATAAAAGATGTATATTCATCCCTAATTAATGGTGTCTAACAAAATACAGTTTAGTGGTGAGAAATGTAAGATCCAGCACCTAGGCAAGAAAACCCAAATACACAGATATTCTATAGGTGGTACCTAACTCAACAGTTGTAACTATGAGAGAGATCTTTGTGTTCTAGTGGACAATCACTTAAGTATGAGCCAGCAGTGTGCTGCAGCTGCCAAAAAAACCAATGCATTCCTAAACGGGTGGGCTTCAAAAATTTTAGCAAGGGGATTTCTCCCCAGTTGCTGGGTGGGTGTGGCCATAGTGTGCATGGCCTAGTTGGCCTCCTGCACTGGGGGAGGGATTTTTGTCCTCCCTGGGCTCCAGAGGCTTTCCTTGAGCCTCCAAGAGGACAAAAATGGCCTCCCCAGGCTCTGGAGGACTCTGGAGGCTGGAAATGGGCCTGTTTCCAGCCTTCCTGAACTTCTGGTTAGGCCTGTTTTTCACCCTCCCCAAGCCTCCATGTGCACCCTGCACTTACCCACATCCAAAATGGGCCACATGGGGACTCCTGGGAGGGGCAGGGTGGGGTGAGAGGGGCCAGCCAGGAGTGGGATTTGGGGGTTCTCCAAACTGCATAGAATCTTAGCTAGAGGTTCTCCTGAACTGCTGCGAACCGCCAGCAGCCCACCTCTGCATTCCTGGGCTGCATCCACAGTTCAAGATTTCTCTGCATCAAGATCTATCTATTTATTTATTTATTTATTTATTTTATTTATTTATTTTGTCATAACAATATATGTAGGTATCATACAAAAAGATTATATAATATATAAACACATATATGGGTAAATATAAGGAGGTACAAGCATATATGTATATAGGAAGAAGAAAAGAAAAACAATAGGACAGGAATGGTAGGCACGTTTTGTGCGCTTATGCACGCCCCTTATGGTCCCCTTAGGAATGGGGTGAGGTCAATAGTAGACAGTTTTTGGTTGAAGATTTTAGGATTATGGGAAGAGACCACAGAGTCAGGTAAAGTATTCCAAGCACTGATGATTCTGTTACAGAAGTCATATTTTCTGCAATCTAAGTTAAAGCGGTTGACATTAAGTTTAAATCTATTGGTTGCTCTTGTATTATTGCAATTAAAGCCGAAGTAGTCTTTAACAGGAAGGACATTACAATAGATGATTCTGTGGGTTAAACTTAGGTCTTGTCATAGGCGACGGAGTTCCAAGTTTTCTAAGCCTAGGATTTCAAGTCTGGTGGGATAAGGTATTTTGTTGTTTTCAGAGGAATGGAGAACTCTTTTTGTAAAATATTTCTGGACACGTTCAATTGTATTGATGTCAGAGATGTGGTGAGGGTTCCAAATAGGCGAGCTGTATTCTAGAATTGGTCTAGCAAATGTTTTATATGCTCTGGTTAGTAGTGTGGTGTTTTTGGAAAAGAACGCGAAAAGATCACGAGAAACGATAGTGCTGCTCTGTACTGTACTTGAGACCATACTTGGAATACTGAGATTCTAGAACAGGGGTGTAAAACTTGATTTAATTGAGGGCTGCATCAGGGTTGTGTTTGACCTCAGGAGTGGGCTGGGCATGGCCAGGGTGGTCATGGCCAGTTTGATGTCACTCGTGTCAGGGGCATCTGTGGTGGCCTGAGCACTCTGCCAGCAAAAACGTGCTCCCAAGCTCCATTTTCAGCCGCGACAGCCTCCTGCCACCCTCTGCTAGTGAAAATGGCGCTCATGGGGGGTATGTACAGCTCCCCAAGCTCCATTTTCTCTGACAGAGGCACTACGGACTGGTCTTTTGCAGGGTGTCCCGCGGGCCAGATCTAAGCACCCAAGGCTCCTGGGCCTTGAGTTTGACAGCCCTGCTTTAGAAGCTGTGTAGAGACAGCAACAAAGATGATAAAGGGTCTAAGAGACTAAAAAGTGTGATGAATAGTTAAGAGAACTAGGTATGTCTAGGCTATGAAAGAGAATGATTAGGGTGCCATGATAACCATCTTCCAGTAGGTGAGCAACTATCACAGGGGGGAAAGGATTGACTTATTCTCCTAAAACCACCTGAAGGCAGGACAAGAAGCAATGGGTAGAAGTCTCCTGCCTCAGGCAGAGGATTGGAGTAGAAGACATCCAGGATCCCTTCCAACCCTATGATTCTATGCAGTGGTGGGATTCAAATAATTTAAAAACTGGTTCTCTACCCTAATGACTGGCTGGGTGGGCTCAGCCTCCTGCACCCCTCTGGGAGCAAAAATGGGCTATGGGGGGCTGTCCCCCTGTTTTGGGCCTAGGAGGCCTCCCTGCAGACTCCTGGGAACTAAAATTGGCTGTGGGGAGATCCACCTTTGGGCCTAGGAGCCTCGCTGCACTTACTTGGGAGCCAAAATGGGGCTCATGGGGACTCCTGGAAGGGGCGAAGCAGGAAGGGGAGGGGCCAGCCAGCAATTTAACTATCAGTTTGCCCGAACCGTCCCGAACCAGCTGAATCCCACTACTGATTCTAACTCTACTAAGTAGTGTTCATTTATTTACATGCTTGTGGCATTTCCCCTAAATGATCTCATAGGTACTAGAATTTATATGTATTAATCTACCGTAATATGGAGTTCAATCCTTTGCAGATTTATTAAAAAATAATTTGAATTCCGTTTTTATGGGATTTATTCCTAAGTGTTTGCTGCCGTGTTGATTACAATCTCAGCATACCTTCAATCCTCCAAAACTATTTTGCTAAGCCTCCTGTTTACCTGTTGACATAGGTTTAGAACACTGTGGTCTTAATTTTATAGGACTATCACATGTGGTGTGACATGATATGACAGTCTAATATATTTTAATTAAGATTAATCTGTTTGTGGTTTGCAAGCCCGAAGTATCTCTTTCCTTATCCCTGGACTCAGTGGGAAACTTGTTTTTAACTTTCACTCATTTTATGCTTTGATTGATAATTTAATGAGACAAGCAGATTAATATAAGATTAATACTGTGAGAGTTTGGTGAATCACTGATGTATATATTTACTTTAAAAAAAAATTGAATTCACATTTACTATGCTGTTTTACCGATACATTTTTCTAAAACGATTTGGGGTTGCAGTAAGCTTGCCTGCTAAGCAAAAAGAAAATTAATTAGGCATGACCACTTATGATTTCATTATTCATTTGTCTATCTCATTAGCTTTAGGACAGTAAGGGTAAAATAATCAGAAACTTTGTGCATTGACTGACCTCCAGGGATCCACTTGCCTGCCAGAATGTTGTTTGGCACTTATCAAGTTCCTTGTATTTCTGCCTGGGTTGGTTCGGATTTGCCCTGCTAGCACCCCTTTCCTGTGCTAGGAGGAGGGGGCTGGGTATAATATAGCCAAGCAGTCAGAACCTGTACTTGATCTCAGGCCAAGTTTCCCCAAACATCATCCCGAAGTCAGCAAATATTCAGCAACTTCTACCTTCAAAACGACATTATAGGGCTCTGCACACCAGAACAACGAGACACAATTTCCCCCCACGAATGCCATCACTCCGCTAAACAACTAATTCCCACAACATTGTCAAATTAACTACTAAGACTGTATTACATGGGTGGGTTCTACTTACCTTTACTACCAGTTTGCATCATGCCCATGCAATGAAGCTTCTGTGCATGCGCAGAAGAGTTCTGATGACGTTTGAGTCAGTGGACGGAGCCTTCCGCCAGTTTTACTACCGGTTCTATAGAATCAGTCCAAACTGGGGGCAACCCCCCACTGCTGTATTACTATTCTTCTTCTCATACTTACTAGTACCTATCTCCTCCCACTTATGGCTATATCCATGCTGCTTGTATCTTTGCAACTTGTATTGTTTTTATTTTTTCCTAGTATGATTTGATTGCTTATTAGTATCCTATGACTATCACTAAGTGTTGTATCTTATGATTCTTGATGAATGTATTTTTTTTTATGTACACTGAGAGCATATGCACCAAAGACAAATTCCTTGCATGTCCAATCGCACTTGGCCAATAAAAAAATCTATTCTATTCTATTCTATTCTATTCTATTCTATTCTATTCTGCTCTACTCTACTCTACTCTACTCTATTGTATTCAGAAATACATGATTCCTTTCCCTCTATTTTTTGAGTTAATGGAGTTTAACAGCCAATACAAAGTCACTATTTTGAAATGATGATGATGATGATGATCCTAGGAAAACATATTTTTAAGGCTTCCAATAGCATACTGGCCTACAAGATGTCTTCATCTAAATAGTAGAAGGTAGTTAATATCAACATCTTTGATATCTACATCATTATTTTGTTTATCTTAATATCGTTATATTCCTACTGGGAATGGCACTCTGAATTTTTTCTCTTCACATCTTTTCTGTTCAATGCTATTTAATTGGAGAGGTGTCAAGAAATAGAGCTAGTACCTTCACAATTAAGGAAGGAGAACTTTGCTCCATTTTCTTAATACCATGGAAAAATAGCAGACTTCTCTCTCTGTCTCTCCCTCTCCCCACCCTTTTGTGTGTTTGTGTGTGTGTGTGTGTGTGTGTGTGTGTGTGTGTGTGTGTGCGTGTATCAGCAGTGGGTTTCACATATTCTTGACACCCATTTGCCATACAAGCATGTGCTTGCTTTGCATGCAGACCTTCTGCACATACGCCTGGCCTCGAAAACATGGCTAAATAGAATGGCATTATGCCAGAGCTACCCGTTCACCCGAACCGGTCTGAACCGCCTGAATACTACCTCTGGTGTATGTGTGTGCGTGAGAGAGAGAAGAGAACTGTGAAAGAATGATCTGGTTTTGGGTTTTTTTTTTAATGTCGGAATGAAGCTCGTATACTGTGGACATGCATCCTCCTGTGGCAGATATTTATGTCTAAAATAATTCGTACAAAGAAAGAGATCAGAAAATTACTTGAGCAGTGTCGAGACGAAGGTGGCTGCATTATGCCTTTTAGAGTGTAAATGGACATTTATCCATTCTGGCAACTCATTTTTCTCCCTTGATAAAGCTGTATAGCCTAAGACGTCAAGGATATGAATTAAAAGATTTGCAGCAGCAAATTGCTGGGCTGCTTGGCACCAAGTGTCCTGCAGTCCAGCTTTCCGGCTCAAACAGAGAAGAGAAGGAAAAGAATGCTGATGTCGTACGGTGTGCAGTTGAAAGCTGTGTATTCTGCAGATTACTTGGATAGGGGATAAAACAACCATTACTTACTATATACCAAAGATTAACTTGTGTACGTGTTGTGTGGAATAACTACTTCACTCTCATTTCTTCCTTCAAGAAAAAAACTCCTTCTTGAATATATAATTAGCAGCAGAAGGTTAATATTGTAGCAGAGGTGATTGGTATTCAGCCGGTTCCAACACTTTTTCTAACACTTGTCCGAATAAATTCAAACTCTCAAAATATCCTTGTGGTAACACACATCATCTATACTGTTGTGCAGTGTGTATCTGGATCAGCCCATTCACAAGCAAATATATCTCTTGATTCCTTTGCCAGTGGACATGTCCAGAAAGCATCCTTGTTGTGTCTGCACCCTCCGAGCTGGGCCCCCTACCAGAAAGTGACTTGGAAAGTGAGGGGGAAGGGCCATCAGGACTTACCTCTGGAGCACCGGCTTCCCTGGCTCAGCTCCAGGAGCCAAAGGCAGGCCAGGTGGAAGAGATAATGAGGCCTCCATCCCCTGACTCTTCCCCCCCCAGGCCACGCCTCCAGACCCGGCTGATGGCAATCAGGCCTGGATGGACCCTAGGTTTCGTAGGCAGGAGAGGCAGGAACAACAGAAGCAGGGGTGAGGCAGGCCTAGTAAGTGCTGAATCATGGAGCCACACCCCATAGAGTATAAAAGCAGCCCTGGCTGCTCTTCTGCTCCATGATGAGCAAAAATTGAGCTGAATTATTTGACTCGTGGAGAAGTGAGCTGAACTCTTTGACTCTTGGAGAATTGAGCTGAACATTCGGCCTGGACTGCTGACTTCCTGGTTGCCTGGCCACCCCAAGATAAAAGGGAGACTTTGGCAGGCAGCTGCAGATTCCCTGCCAGGACTGATAGCAGCCATGAACTCAATTACTGGCTCATTTAGCCAGCTCGTGTGGCTGAGGCCGGGAGGGGACAGAACAATCCTTTAGCTCTATTACACTGAAATACTTATGGCAATGCGGTATATGACTCAAAAGAGTATAAGGGTTCGACAATTATAAAATATAGACTTGCGACCAGACGGTTCATGCTCCTTAGGTCTTGAACCAGACGAATGGAACCATCTGGCTTCCTCACAGGTAATATAGGAGTATTATATTGAGACATTGCAGGCTCAATGAGCCCATCTTTCAATAGTTTCTCTGTCACAGCCTTCAATTCCCTTCTCATTTCAATTGGTATACTATAACTTTTCAGGCGAACTGGTAGTGGAAATTGCGGGTGGGGTTGCCCACCTGCCCTACCTCTATGCCATCCTATTTAAGCACATTTTCGAGGCCGGGCGCATGTGGAAGGTGCGTGGAAGGCATGCACACCGGGCGAACCGATGGTAAGAATATTTTTTTTTTAATTTTGCATTTATATCCCACCCTTCTCCGAAGACTCAGGGCGGCTTACACTATGTTGGAAACCCACTGCTGTATCATAGCTTTAGATTAAAAATGCCTTAACAATTTCACTGTCTCTTACCAATTAGAAGGATATATAGTCCTATGCCATTGGGTTACTTCTTCTGAAAACAATGTGGATTTTTTTTAATTTTTGAAATTACGGGAAGTTTTTTTCCCCCCTGCTTCAGCTTTCTTCACATGGCTCCTTAGAGTTTTTAAAAATTATTTATTTATTCAGTCAGTCATTTTATTTTGGGCATTGACCAGTAAAACAGATCTTTGGGAAAAAAAGTGTTACACTTAAGTTGCTGAATACCAATGAAGCCTATGCAGCTCAGAAATTGACTGGAGTTAAACATGCTGCAAAATCATATTCATTCATTCATTCATTCATTCATCTTCATGAGTGTACCAATCTGTTAATTACATTGATTTTATATTCTGACTGGGCATCTTTGAGGTCAATCTTGCTGTCACTCTCTTAAAAGTTCTAAGCTTACCTGCTATGTATCTGAGGCAAATAATTAATTATTGGTCTATCTTACAATCTCCACTGGAAGCTAAGTTGACCATTTAATAATTACTAGGTAATCAAATGAACAGAAAACAATAGTTACAAAATGTTACTAATCTATTTTCTGCATTACTGTATTGTCTTTATTCAATCCAAATCTTCCTGTAATTCCAGCTTCTTCCTTTATTCCAAATTTTGCATTCCATTTATCTTTTTTAAGATTGTGTTTAGCAGTATTCATTAATTGAAGAATACCTAAATATCTCCAACTGTTAGGTTTTTCTATTTTAACCAATAATAAGTCCTAGAGGAAAGTCACAATAATGAAAATAAGAATAATTACTGGATCTAATTAGCATTACAACTCATATACAGTGCTCTAATTTATACTGAAATGAACTTAAATTTATAGTCCTCGTACAAATAGAACATATTTGATATTGTAATGTTATCAGTAGTTTTTTTTTAATTTTTTAATTTTTTGTTTAAAACAAACAAGCATAAAAACACCTTCCATCCAAATACAGTGTGTCGGTGGGTTTGGTTACCAATCTCTTGTGCAATTTCACCATATACATCTCATTGATTTATCTAATCTTATATTTTCTCAATCTAATATATATCCAAACATTTTAATCATTTAATCCTTTAGTTAACTGTGACATTTCCTTCTCTCATTTCATGTAAGTTGTTATCAGTAGTTTTGTACTTTAGCAGACACATGATGAAAACAGAAGCCAATCTTTGTTATTCTTTAAAACTTGACTGTTATTTTCAGTTGTATGGTAGCTCAGTATAGCTTTCATACAACTGAAAATAACAGCCAAGCTTTAGAGAATAACGAAGATTGGCTTATGTTTATATCGTTACAGCCCTGGAATTTATTCAACCATTCAGAGATCAAGGAGAATCTTTATAGCAGGGGTGTCAAACTGGATTTCTTCAAGGGCCAGATCAGCATTGTAATTCTCCTTTGGGCTGGCCGGGGGGCAAATAGGGGGAGATGGGACAGCTGGCCTCCTGCAGCACTCACATCGAGGGGCACCTCTCCTCACCTGGCCTTTCCTAACTGCACCTGGCCTCTATTATGAAGATCCACCAAGCTCAGTGTGACAGCTGCTATGCAGGGTTTCAAGGGAAACCAGTTGAGCAGACCTTCCTGGAAATCCTGTAGAATGAGAATCCTGGCAGCTTATGATATTAGGAGGATGGAGCGAGCAAGGAGGGGGAGGCAATTGTGCCCCAGACAAGGTGGAGGTTTGACTTTGGGAAGAACTGTCCAAGCCACAAATTAGCCACTTGTGTGTGCACAATGCAAGGAGTGGCTGGGAGGGGAGGGGCAAGGCAGGGGTGTGGCGAGGCATGCTATTTAGTCGGTTCGCGGAACTGCACAAAAAAATTAGCTACCGGTTCTCCTGAACCAGTGCGAACTGGCTGAATCCCACCACTGGGTTTATCTATTGTTCAGTGAGACTTTACTATAGCTTACTCAGTTTAGTTAGCTAGTTACATGCCATAGCATGTAGATTTAGATTTAGAGGAGTCTTGCCACATTCTGTAATGGGAAAGTGAGAGAATCATGCCTCATCTGTGGATATTGAATGCTAGAATCCTGAGAAAGGAGGAATGATGAGAATGCAATTACATAGAAGGAGGTAGCCTCAAGAAGCACTTCCAAGTTTTCACATAAAAACCATCTGGGAAACAAGGGTTCTTTTATCATCCTCACAGAGACAAACATTTTCCCCATTCTGCTTCTGTATTTTTATTGGAGAAGAGCATATACACTACTCATAACATTTATTAAATTACTTAAGAGCGCAAAATAGCAGCAGAGTTGAATGGAAGAATCACATGTTTATATAAAATTCTGCGATAATTTCACTAGAACTCTTGGAAAACAGAAGAAAGTATGTGTTCTGTTTCCCTCCCCCAATACTCCCAACAAAGAGTCAGTCAAAGGCCTTCTCTTCTACTTTATTTACATAGATAAATGTCCTGGCCATGTCTACCCATGGGCCTGCCAAGTTTCTGGAGATAACGAGGAAATTATAGATAAGGCCAGAATTACTCACAAATATATTCTTCCCTCCATTGATACAGTTTGCCCGCACAAATTCATTGCTTTGTCCAAGACAAAAAACCAGGCAGTCCCGCCTCCTATTTATAGTCTCTGCAGATGTCACTGCATGACCATCATTCCTTGGCTTTGTCCCAACGCTTCCTCTGCTGCACACACTGGTCACGTCTGCGCAGTCTTGCATCACTCCAAAACTGTTCTTGGGGCATTGCCAAATCAGAAGAAGGCTCGGGAGAATCAGGCCTTGCCGGCCCCTCCTCCTCCCTTTGAGTGGGTGCCAGGGAGGGAGAGGGCCCAAGAGAAGCAGGGCTTGCCAGGTCTTCTCCCTCACTTTCTGAATCATCCGAGTCCAGGAGTCTGGGTCCAGGAACCTGGGTCACAACAATATGTTTTTCCACAATGCTTTTGCCCCATTTTATTTCAACATTAATATTTTAGAATTCTAGTAGTACAGGCATTTCCTACATGAACAGTTTGAATCTTGGAATTGCAACCTTCATTTTAATATATATGTATATGTGTGTGTGTGTGTGTGTGTGTGTGAGATCAAGATCACAAGAAGTGTTACTACCACTCTTAAGGCCTTAGTAAGACCAGGGGTGGGCTGCTGGAGGTTCTCAGGGGTTTGGGAGAACCTCTAGCTAAGATTTTGTGCAGTTCAGAGAACCCCCAAATCCTACTCCTGATTGGCCTCACTCACCCTGCCCCGCCCCTCCCAGGAGTCCCCATGTGGCCCGTTTTGGATGCAGAAGTGCAGGGTGCACGCAGAGGCTCAGGGAGGGTGAAAAACGGGCCTACCGGAAGTTCGGGAAGGCCAGAAGCAGGCTTGTTTCCAGCCTCCAAAGGGCCTCCAGAGCCTGGGGAGGCTGTTTTCGCCCTCCCGGAGCCTGGGGAGGGCAAAAGCACCCCTCCCACTGTGGTGCAGGAGGCTGACTAGGCCATGCCCATCATGGCCACACCCACCCAGCAACCAGGCAGAGAACCCCTTGCTAAAATTTTTGAAGCGCACCCCTGGTTAAGACCACACTTGGAATACTGCATCCACTTTGGGTCACCACACTATAAAAAAGATGTTGAGACTCTGGAAAGAGTGCAGAGATGAGCAACAAAGATGATTAGGGAGCAGGAATTGGGTATGTCTAGT
The DNA here is from genome assembly GCF_028640845.1 of Ahaetulla prasina. Taxonomy (NCBI): domain Eukaryota; kingdom Metazoa; phylum Chordata; class Lepidosauria; order Squamata; family Colubridae; genus Ahaetulla; species Ahaetulla prasina. The sequence goes on along the minus strand of NC_080544.1, from coordinate 19,055,502 downwards.
CTAGTGAAAAGACGGACAGGGGAGACATGATAGCAGTATTGCAATATTTGAGAGGCTGCCACAAAGAAGAGGGTTGTCAACCTATTTTCCAAAGCACCAGAAGGCAAGACAAGAAACGATAGATGGAAACTAATCAAAGAGAAAAATAAGAGAAATTCTGCTTACAGTGAAAACAATTAACCAGTGGAACAGCTTGCCTTCAGAAATTGTGGGTGCTGCATCACTGGAATTTTTAAGGAAGGCATTGGACAGCCACTTGTCTGAAATCATATAGGGTCTCCTGCTTGAGTAAGGGGTTCAACTAGAAGACCTCCAAGGTCCCTTCTGTTAGATTCGGGCAGTAACGAGGCAGGAGACCAGGATAGTGACAACAGCTCTTTACTATATGGTGAACCCAGCAGCGAGTGCTCCGAAAAACCCCTCTTTATATACAGTTTAGCCGGAGGCTTCAACCAATCAGCAACGTGCTTTTTCCCGCTCAGTTTTCCCTCCAAAACTTTTAAAGATACATTACACCTTCCACTTCTGGAATTCTGTATTCTGTATTCTATTCCAGGGGTCTCCAACCTTGGTCCCTTTAAGACTTGTGGACTTCAACTCCCAGAGTTCCTCAGCCAGCTTTGCTGGCTGAGGGACTCTGGGAGTTGAAGTCCACAAGTCTTAAAGGGACCAAGGTTGGAGACCCCTGTTCCATTCTGTGTGTGCAATCATTGTTCACATGTACAGGCATAAATTGCAGGTGTGCTCTCAGAATGAATGGAGGCTGTGAGGGACTGTGAAACAAATGAATTGCCTGCCTAGCTAAGAGCGTTTCTCAAGGTTGCTGTGACAGAATTTTATTTATTTTTATTTATTTTTCATATTTTTATACCGCCCTATCTCCCTAGGGACTCAGGGCGGTTCACAACCAGATAAAAATATACATATAAATACAAATAAAACATCCATTAAAAAACTTATTATAATTGGCCGAATAATTAAAATGATAATAAAAATAATAAAATCCCCATTAAAACCAATTCGAATTTAAAATCTAGTCCAGTCCTGCGCAAATAAATAGATGTGTCTTAAGCTCGCGGCGGAAGGTTCGGAGGTCGGGAAGTTGGCGAAGTCCTGGGGGAAGCTTGTTCCAGAGGGTGGGGGCCCCCACAGAGAAGGCCCTTCCCCTGGGTGTCGCCAGCCGGCACTGTCTGGCCAACGGCACCCTGAGGAGTCCCTCTCTGTGAGAGCGCACGGGTCGGTGTGAGGTATTCGGTAGCAGCAGACGGTCCCGTAAGTATCCCGGCCCTATGCCATGGAGTACCGGTGAAAGGATTTCAACATCTTTAAAGTGGCACAGAAACCTGGGAAGTAAAAACATTGATATGTTTTGAATATGGTGGAATAAGCAGGTATAAGAAGAAAATACGCAATAAAGTAAAAAGAGACAGAGTGGTTTAGAGATAGGATTGGGGTCAGTAAGAGGCTTAACTTGAAAATAAAATATTAAAAACAGAGAAGTGCAAACTGTACTAGTTGCCTACAGGACCAGTTGTATTAATCTTTTTATGCACTACCAGTTGCATTTTTTTAAAAAAAAGCAACCATACAAAAATAGTTCTGAACGGTTCTTTTAATTTTAATTTTATTTAAAATTTCTAAAGGCATCAAAATTCTCCTTTCTATGCATGGGAAAAATTACTGACAAACAAGGGAGGGGAAGAATTTCAGTCATTTTTTTTTTCCAGGGCAAGGGGAATTTATCCCAATAAATTTATAATAAATTTATGCCAAGGGGCGTGCATAAATGCACCAGCATGCCTACCGTCCCTGTCCTAATGTTTTGTTTTATTTGTATCCTTTACCTGAATTTATTATTATGTTTACACTTGTATCTGTCATAAAATACATGCTTGATGAAATAAATAAAATAAAATAAATAAAATAAAATAGTTTTTGTGAGTGGGGACCCATAAACATTTGCGGTAACATACCATTTTTTCTTATGTTTTGTATTTGCAACTTGTTTTTTTGCCCCTTATAGCTATCACAAACAGTATCAACAGTAATTATATTACCAGTTTATTCATCAATTAGCAATCTCCATAATGTTCCAGATATAAAATCATTCTAGTGCATTGCTGCTGTGGAAAATGGCGGTTCCCACTCAAAATTTGCAGGAAAAAAAAAATCTGCAGAATAGTTCCTTTTTCTGGCCAAAAGATATTTTCTAAGAAAAATCTTAGTACAATCGGCTTGATAAAAATTAACTCAGCTCTAAAAATTCAGAAGTCTCTATTTGTAAACTTTATCCTGAGGTACAATATGCATCTTTTTGGCAACTCTGAATTTGAAACGTGGAGAGATAGAATATTGGAAGGATAATTATATCTATCTGTCTATGTGATTACTAGAAGCTGAAAATTACGTCAATCAATCAATTATATTCCAATCTATATACTAGTTTACGCCAGGGGTGCTTATATCTGGGCCTGGAAAAAGCAAAGGAGCGGCCGAAAGTGCCTCTGGCAGCCAAAACAGGGTATGGGGGTTTTTGCCCCTCCATGGCCCGTTTACAGCCTGGATGGCCTCCTGCAGAACCCTGCTGGCCAAAACGGGGCAGGAGGGGCTGCACACAGGGCCCCACACACCCTGTTTCGGCTGGCAGGGTGCTACAGGAGGGATCCAACCCATCTCCCCCCCGCCAGCCGGTCTACGTAGGAGAACTATAATGTTGATTCTGCCCTTGAAGAAATCCAGTTTGACACACCTACTTTACATCAGTTCGCATCAGAATTCATAAAGAAACAAAAACAATGTGAATTCATGAATAGTCTATGCACAGAACTGAAAAAATAACAATATACCATCAGAAGAAAATGTAAGGCCCGACTTCGGACCTTTCGTCGCGAGCTTAGAACCTATCTATTTTTCTGTGCAGGACTGGCATAGGATTTTTAGATGTTTCTTTGGGTTTTAATTTTTAATTTGTTTTTAGGGTTTTAAATATGTTTTAAATTTTGGGTCAAATTTTGAATAAGTCTTTTAGTTTCTGTTTTATTTATATTGTATGTACTTTGTTGTTTTTATTTGGCTGTTAACCGCCCTGAGTCCTTCGGGAGAAGGGCGGTATACAAATTAAAATATTATTATTATTATTATTATTATTATTATTATTATTATTATTATTATTATTATTATTATTATTATTATTATTATTTAGAAAAATCATGGAATGTGAGGAAATGTTACGAAGGAGATACAAGAAAAAGAGGAAACAGAACATTATCTAGTCTGTCAGAGATGGTATAAATGGTTGGAGGAAAAGGGGAAAAAAAGGACAAGGAAAGATTAAATAATTGCTAAATTAGGAGTAGAAATATAAGAACAAATAGGAAGAAACAAAAATTGTGGAAACAAAATTGGGTACACGTGTATACCTAAGTTTATAGGTAAATAAAATAATCAGAATAATATAATATATTATAGTGAGATAGATAGATAGATAGATAGATAGATAGATAGATAGATAGATAGATAGATAGATAGGAAATATATGTATAAAAGATACATTAAGATGAGAGAAAATGTTTAAGTATTGATCACCGACGCGAAACTGTTGAAAAGAAGAAAGTGTTAATATTTCTTTTTTTTTAAAAATAATCTGTTTAATAAAAAATATTTTTAAAAAAACTGTGAATTTTTCAAGCATCTCTCCTTGTATATTTTTCGCAGCAGATATACAAACCTAGTCAGAGAAATCACAAAAAGACATTCTCAGTTGGGTTCTTGATCAAAATGTTTGCAGAATTGGAAAGAACTTTAGAAGTCATCTTTTTCAATCCCCAGTTCAATGCAACATCTTCTAGAACACCAGTGTCCAACTCGATCATGCTGTTTTTTGCCTTTGCAGAGCCGGGGTGGGCGTGGCCTACATGTGATGCACCCGGCCTTTGGGCCATCAGTTTGACACCCCTCTTCTAGAACATCTCTCTTAGATGACCATCCAGATCCAGTGAAGGAAATCTTATCACTTGTGACAATGTGTTCCAGTGATAAACAGCATAGACCAGTGATGGCTAATCTTTCTGCCATTGCATGCCAGGATGGGGGGGGGAAGGTTCGCGCATGCGCATGCCCATATTCATAATTCTATGTGCCCCGCCCTGCACATGCACGCGCAACCCCCCTCCCCCCCCGCTCCTGGCACATGATGGCCTGGTAGGCCCATTTTTCTTTCTTACCTGGCTCCAGATCCTCTCTATGCATTTGGGGAGGGCGAAAATAGCCTTCCCCACCCACTCGGAGGCCCTCTGGAGGCCCAAAATGGCCCATTTACCAACTTCCGGTTGGATAGGAAGCAACGTTTTTCTCATAGAGAGGCTCTGGAGGCTGGGGACAGCAAAAAATGTCACTTCCTGTCCAACCGGAAGTTGGGAAATGAGTCATTTTGGGTTTCCAGAGGGCCTGGGGAAGGCTGTTTTTGCCCTTCCCAGATACATAGAGAGGATCTGGAGCCAGGTGAGAAAGAAAAATGGGCCTTGCCCACCTACCACAGGCCCTCCGGAGGCAAGAAACAGCCTGTTTCCCTAGTTCTGGTGGGCCCAGAAGGCCCGAATATTAGCTGGCTGGTGTGCGTTCTGAAGCTGAGCTGGCATGCCCACTGATATGGCTACGCATGCCACCTGTGGCACGCGTGCCATAGGTTCGCCATCACGGGCATAGACTGTCACATTTCTCCTGACGTCTAACTTGAACCAACTTCGTTATAGTTTTAACTGATTCGTTGGTCCTACCCTTGGAGCAACCCAAATCTCTCTTTTGTATGGCAGCCCTTTTAGATATTGGAAGAGTGTTATTAAATATCCTCTTAGCCAGGGTTGGTATTCACTTACCTTCGCTACAGGTTCACAAATGTGAATGTGCGTGCATGCGCAGAACATCAAAAAATGGAACATAATGACATATGGGTGGGTGGGCGGAGCCTCCTGCAGCTTCCGTTATCGGTTCTACTGAACCGGATAGAACCGGCTCAATACCACCATTGCCCTTAGCCTTCTCTTCTGTAGGCAAGCTATATACTCATTTATTTAATTGATTCTGATAGAACTTGGTTTTCAGATTTATCATAGTCTTGGTAGCTTTCCTCTAACCTCATTCTTTTTATTTCATTTTGTCACAACAGTATACATAAACATCGACATGAAACAACAACACATCATAAAAGAAAAACATATATATAAGCAAAAGTATGCAACAACTATGTTAATTTGATATAATGAAAGGGAATAATAGGATAGGAACGGTAGGCACTTTTATGCTCTTATGCACGCCCCTTATAGTCCTCTTAGGAATGGGGTGAGGTCAATAGTAGACAGTTTTTGGTTGAAGATTTTGGGATTTTGAGTAGAGACTATAGAGTCAGGTAGTGAGTTCCAAGCGTTAACAACTCTGTTACAGAAGTCATATTTTCTGCAATCAAGTTTGAAGTGGTTGACATTAAGTTTGAATCTATTGTTTGCTCTTGTATTATTGCGATTGAAGCTGAAGTAGTCTTTTACAGGATGGATATTGTAATAGATGATTCTGTGTGTTAAACACAGGTTATGTCGGAGTCGGCGGAGTTCTAAATTTTCTAATCCCAGGATTTCAAGTCTGGTGGCATAAGGTATTTTGTTGTTTTTGGAGGAGCAAAGAACTCTTCTAGTAAAATATTTCCGGATGCGTTCGATTGTATTGATGTCAGAGATGTGGTATGGGGTCCAGACGGATGAGCTGTATTCAAGAATAGGTCTGGCAAATGTTTTGTATGTTCTGGTTAGTAGTGTAGAATTTTTGGAAAAGAAGCTGCGTAAAATTAGGTTTACAACTCTTAGAGCCTTTTTTGCTATGTAGTTGCAGTGGGCTTTGGCACTTAGGTCCTTTGATATGAAAACTCCAAGGTCTTTGACAGGGAGGGGGTCATCTGTAAGATAATGTCCATTAAGCTTGTACTTAGTGTTTGGGTTCTTTTTTCCAATATGTAAGACTGAGCATTTGCTGGTTGAGATTTGGAGTTGCCAAGTTTTAGACCAATCGGATACAAAATCAAAGTCTTTTTGAAGGGTAGTACTATTGTTGGTGGTGTTAAATAGTTTGACATCGTCAGCAAAGAGAACACAATAACTTGAAATAAGGTCACAGAGATCATTTATGTATAGTATGAAGAGCATTGGTCCAAGAACACTACCTTGGGGAACGCCACTTTTGACAGGAACAGGATTTGATAGAGCGTTGCCAATTTTGACCACTTGTTGTCTGTTTGACAGGAAGGCATTTATCCAATTGTGAAGAGGTCCCAAAATGCCGTAGGATTTTAGTTTTAGGAGAAATTTATCATGTACTACTGAGTCAAAAGCTTTGCAGAAGTCTATGTAGATTGCATCTATTGCTTTTCCTTGATCAAGGTTAGTAGTCCATATGTTTTTGCAGTGGAGAAGTTGTAAGTTACGTGATAATTTTTTTCTGAAACCAAATTGTTTATTAGAGAGTAGGTTGTTTGTTTCAAGGTGGAGTGTAATGGATTGGTTTATGATAGATTCCATTACTTTGCATGAGACACAACATAGAGAGATAGGTCTGTAATTTTCAAGTAGGCTGGGATCTCCTTTGTTGAATATAGGGATGACTGTGGCTAGAGACCAGAGTTTGGGAAGGGAACTAGTTGTGAAAGCTTTATTAAAGATTATGCTTAGGGGCTCTGCTATATTAATGGAAAGTTTTCTTTAAAAGTATGCACATAGTCCATCAGGTCCAATAGATAATGATGGTAATAGATAATATTACCATCATTATCTATTATCATTATTATCATTATCTATTATCCAATAGATAATGATAATTTCAATTTGTTACTATCCTTTCTTAACTGTAGTGCCAAAAACAGGATTAAGTATTCCAAACGTAATCGGATTAGGACAAAGTACAGGAAAATAATTATTACCTATGATTCTCAAGACATATTTAACAAGAACTTAATCCATATTCTATTCTCACATACTACTGCTAAGCTACTATGGATAAGCCATTCTATATTTGTGTTATACTTTGCATTACATTTAAATTCCATTTTACTCATTTCAGCTCTCGGTTCAAAGTTATCTATTTGTTGAATCTATTCTCTGTCCTCTAAAATATTAATCATCCCTCAAAGCTTTGTTGATATAAGTGCTTTCAGAGGACCAAATTTTAGAATATTTTTTTTTCCACAGGAACAAAGAGACATAGCTAAAATCCAAATATATTTTGAAAGTTAAGTACATGAAGCATAGATGAATTTTCTATAGAATTTGAGTAAGGTCAAGCAAATTGCACATTTTGAAAAATGTTCTTCAGAGCTTCTGAAAAATAAGAATTTGAAAAAATGGTGGCTGCTCTTGACCTCAGCATAGTTGAGTAGTTATTTGTATTGGTTTTATTTGTGGCATCAGGCTTAACGTTGTCAACATATTCCTTATTTTACCACATAATTCAGAAGTTTAAAACATTCAAAGTTTGGATATATATGTAAGTCATTTGCTATGAGATGGACGGCAAATAAATTCAATAAATAAATAAATGTACCTCAATAAATTTATAGTGAGATTTGTTGGCTGTGTGACTTTGCATGCAAATTATCTATTTATAATTTAAGTTTAAAAAATAGTTCACTGAATAGTTAATATAGGAAATAAAAAAAATTAGACCATTAGAAAGGAATAAAAATGTTTTGTTAGCCTCCAGCTACAGAATAGAATAATTTATTTACATTCCTAATGTGATTCATTAATTTATTTCTTGTATGTTGAGAGTTCAGTCAAAAATGAGGCCTGGTCATAGAATGGAAACAGCATTGTTCATGATGGATACACTTCACTGGAATCTGAGCAGTGGCGGGTTTCAAAATTTTTTTACTACTGCTTCTGTGGGTGTGGCTTGGTGGCTGTGGCATGGCTTGGTGGGCGTGGCTTGGTGGGCATGGCAGGGGAAGGATACTGTAAAATCTCCATTCCCTCCCCAATCCAGGTGAAGAATACTGTAAATTCTCCATTCCCTCCCCAATCCAGAGGAAGGATACTGCAAAAATCCCCATTTCTTCCCGATCAGATGGGACATGGGAGGCAGAGAATAGATGGGGGAAGAGCCAGTCAGAATTTTTACTACCGGTTCTCCGAACTATTCAAAATTTCCGCTACCGGTTCTCCAGAACTGGTCCAAACCTGCTGAAACCTACCTCTGAATCTGAGGGATGTCATATCCCTCAAATTCAGGGATTAAGGGGCGTGCATAAGAGAACAAACGTGCCTACCATTCCTGTCCTATTGTTTTCCTTCTTTATATCCAATTAATATAGTTATTACATACTCATACTCATATATATACTTATGTGTTGTATAGTTGTTTCATGCTTATACTTATATATACTGTGCGACAAAAATAAATAAATAAATATACTCCACTTGGTCTTGTTAGACCTTCAGTAGCATTCAACTTGCCATTGCTGGTATCTTCCTGGGGTATTTGCTGCGAAGGTAGCTTCCAGGGTGGAAAATAGTCAACTCTGTGGCTGCTGAAACTGCTAGGAAAGATATTTTGGGATGTGGTATCTTTAATATGCTGATGGTACTTGCCATTACATTGCCATCCCAGGCTTCCTTGGGAAACCACAAAATGGATTTTATCTTATATCTACAGAGAGTGGGGAACTGAATGGGATAGAACAGGCCTAAACTGAATCCCAGCAAAACAGACTTACTATTTGCTTGGTGACATCTTGGTTTCCCTTAATTCCAGTGTTAGTTTTGAATGCGGCTTCATTCAGAGCTAGTGCTATGGGCTCGTGGCACTTGCTCAAGCATCGGATACAGATTTTGGCCAAGAAGGCCTTCACCCAGATTGCTGAAACAATTGTGACGTTTCCTAGATTGAAAAATTTGGTGAAAGCGATTCAGTGATCACCACACATATAAATGAAAACACACTGTATAGGACAGGGGTTTCCAAACTTAGCAACTTTAAAACTTGTGGACTTCAACTCCCAGAGTTTCTCAGCCAGCAAAGTCAGTATCCATTCCCAGATAATGTCCTAGAGCAGGGGTCTCCAACCTTGGCAACTTTAAGACTTGTGAACTTCAACTCCCAGAGTTCCTCAGCCAGCAAAGTCAGTATCCATTCCCAGGTAATGTCCTAGAGCAGGGGTCTCCAACCTTGGCAACTTTAAGACTTTTGGACTTCAACTCCCATAGTTCTTCAGCCAGCAAAGCAAAGCAGGCTGAAGAACTCTGGGAGTTGAAGTCCACATATCTTAAAGTTGCCAAGGTTGGAGACCCCTGCTCTAGGACACTGCCTTTTAAGATGATTCAGACATCATTGTTGGTCCAAATTGTAGCACTCCTGTTTAGGAACATAATGCCAGCACTTTGACAGAACGCATCCAATTCAATGGTTTAAATGTGCGTGTGTATAACCAGAAGCCATTCAATGGTATGATATCACTTAGTGTTACCCAATTTCCATCCCACAAATTGATTAAATTATTTACATAAGGATCAGAATAACATGAGCATTCGTAACAATGTACCTGTTGGAAAAAAGCAAGCGTCAACTCTGACCCCATTCCCATTTTTAATTGTGCAAATGATACCTTTCTATTGGAGTGTCATTCATGTGCTGTTTAGCAGGATAGAAACATGATTTTGTTATTATGTCAATACTTTAGTGAGAAATGGAACTGCAATCTTGTGAGAGCCTTCAGTATTACTAATAAAAAGCCTTTTACCAAAAGATCCACATGTCCATCATCTGAAACATACAAGGATTGTTATATATGAATTTAGAAAATGGAACATAAAAATACATTTTAAAAATTCTTCTGATGTGCAGAAGGACAAAAGTCCTGTTTATCCAAATGTACTAGAATTAACATCTTCTTATATGTAATTGATGGAAAGATCCCTGGAATGTTTACAGACCTCCAAAGAACATTTTAACGGAGTGTCCTATTTTAAATTATGGTATTTTTTCCACAAGATGAAGCACATACATACCAACTTGAGGAGGCAAAGAAAAAATGATTAAGATTTTAGATGAATTAATATACATACATACATACATACATACATACATACATGTCCGGTTATTCGGGTTTTCTCCTTTATAAAATTGGAAGTGTCTTGGTGATGTTTCGACGAAATCTCATTCGTCATCTTCAGGCTGGTGTTTACAGCTTCGTGCTCCTAGGAGCAATGTGTGATCGCAGCTGTTTCTTCCTTTTAACTGCTAGTAGGGGTTTGAACTGATTGGTTGGGAGCTTTGAACTTCTCTTGAGAAAAATTATATTCGGAATCTCCCTTTGATCTTTGTACCATTCAATTAGCTTCTACATTTGACTCAGAACAGTCTCCCTTACTTGCTACTTAATTCCCTTGCCTTATTGCTAAATGTCTTTGTTTTGCTTTTTGTGGTGCAACACACCAATACGACTTTTGAAAATTGCAGCACAGGAGTTTTTATTTCCCTCTGAACAGATGCTTCTGATTGTCAAATTTTAAAGCATAATCCAAAATTTAACAACTACAGATGAAAAAGATCTTTAAAAGGTAGGACTGTGGATATATAAGTTTCTCTTCTAGCCGAAGAGAAATAACTCAAAATCCAAAGGCTGGTGGTCCAATCCGTGTGCGATGAACTGCAATATGTGTGCAATGAACTGTGCAATACAGAACTGCTTTTCTCACATTGTGGCATATTATATACTCTGTAAAGGGTACTGCATAAGGCAGATCAGTGTTATTTCTCACCTTCTGGGACAAGTATAAAATGTGAATCCTAGCTTCTGAGTCACCCAAATAACAATGTCAAGAATATTTGCTTGAGAGCAGGCTTCCTGGAACTGCCTGTGATGATATTAACAACGGGATCTTAAGAATGAAACATAAATCACAAGTTTTCATGCTTCTACCGTATTGTTCGGAGTATAAGACGCACCTTAGTTTTTAGGGAGGAAAATAAGAAAAAAGCTGATGGGCAGGTGGATGGCCTCCCCGAATACCCCCAATCAGCTGTTCCCAGAGGTGAATTTTAGCAACAGGTTCCTTGGTTTTGAGCTCTGTGCCTTGCTTTTTTTTTTTTTGCTTTTTTTTTTTGCTTTCCTCTGAAAGCCTCCAAAACAGAGCTTCAGAAAAAAAGCCTCTGAAGCTCTGTTTGGGGGCTTCTTTTCTGAAATTCTGTTTGGGGACTTTTTTTCTGAAGCTTTTTTCAGCCTCTGAAACTTCTGTTTGAGAGTCTGGGTGGGGCTACATTTGGAGTACAAGACGCACCCAAAATTTCACCCTTTTCAGGGAAAAAGGTGCATCTTATACTCTGAAAAATATGGCATTTCTTTTCAAATCTCTCCTGATGTATTAACCGTTGATCATCCTTCTTGGGTGAGGTTCTTAAGCAGAAATATATATGTGTGTGTGTGTGTGTGTGTGTCTTTGATTATTCGGGTTTTCTCCCGCGTAAAATTGGAAGTGTCTTTGCGACGTTTCGACGAAGTCTCATTCGTCATCTTCAGGCTTCAGCTTCGTGCAAGGCTTCAGGCTTCAGCACGAAGCTGAAGCCTGAAGATGACGAATGACACTTCGTCGAAACGTCGCCAAGCCACTTCCAATTTTACGCGAGAGAAAACCCGAATAACCAAAGACCTACATACAAACACCCGCGAAAACCTCAGAAAATATATATTTTCTGAGGAGCTGAGAGAGATGAAACGCCGGAGAAGACGCCTAGAGAGCACCTGGAGGTCCAGCCGCTCCGAAGCTGATCGGACACTAGTTAGGTCTTTTTCAAAGACCTACCTAGTGGCACTGAGGGTGGCGAGGCGTTCCTACGCCTCCTCCCTCATTGCGTCGGCAGATAACCGCCCGGCCGCCCTGTTTCGGGTGACCCGTTCCCTTCTTCACCAGGGGGGACGGGATGACCCCTTACAGGGACGTGCCGAGGAGTTTAGTGGTTATCTATACGATAAAATCGCTCAGCTTTGGGATAGCTTGGACCAAGATTGCGATGATCCAGATGAGATGACTGAGGCTCGTCTTGTTGATGTGGTTTGGGATGAGTTTGATTCTGTGGCTCCCGAGGACATGGACAGGTTGCTGGGGAGGCTGCATGCCACTACATGTTTACTGGACCCGTGCCCCTCCTGGCTGGTGCTGGCCACCAGGAGGTGACACGAGGCTGGCTCAGGGTATTATAAATGCTTCTTTGATGGAGGGTCTTTCCGCTGCCTTGAAAGAGGCGGTGGTGAGACCCTCCTCAAGAAGCCTTCCTGGACCCAGCTATTTTGGGTAATTATCGTCCAGTCTCCAACCTTCGCTTTGTTGCGAAGGTTGTAGAGAGTGGTGGCACGGCAGTTCCTCAGTACCTGGAGGAAGCTGTCTATCTAGACCTGCTCCAGTCCGCTTCCGGCCCGGTTATAGCACGGAGACAGCTTTGGTCGCGTTGGTGGATGACCTCTGGAGGGCCAGGGATAGGGTTGTTCCTCTGCCCTGGTCCTGTTGGATCTCTCATCGGCTTTTGATACCATCGACCATGGTATCCTGCTGCGCCGGTTGGAGGGGTTGGGAGTGGGAGGCACCGTTTATCGGTGGTTCTCCTCCTACCTCTCCGACCGGTCGCAGTCGGTGGTGACAGGGGGGCAGGGGTCGGCGCGGGCGCCTCACTTGTGGGGTGCCGCAGGGGTCGATTCTCTCGCCTCCTGTTCAACATCTACATGAAGCCGTTGGGCGAGGTCATCAGTGGCTTTGGGGTGAGTTATCATCTGTACGCTGATGATACTCAGCTGTACTTTTCCACCCCAGGCCCCCCCAGCGAAGCTGTCGAAGTGCTGTCCCGTTGTTTGGAGGCCGTACGGGTCTGGATGGGGAGAAACAGACTCAGACTCAATCCATCCAAGACGGAGTGGCTGTGGATGCCGGCATCCCGGTACAGTCAGCTGCAACCGCGGCTGACTGTTGGGGGCGAGTCACTGGCCCCAACGGAAAGAGTGCGCAACTTGGGCGTTCTCCTGGATGAACGGCTGTCGTTTGAAGATCACTTGACGGCCGTCTCCAGGAGAGCTTTTTACCAGGTTCGCCTGGTCCGCCAGTTGCGCCCCTTTCTTGACCGGGATGCCTTATGCACGGTCACTCATGCTCTCGTCACTTCTCGACTGGATTATTGCTCTCTACATGGGGCTACCTTTGAAGTGTACCCGGAGACTGCAGTTAGTCCAGAATGCAGCTGCGCGGGTGATTGAGGGAGCACCGCGTTGCTCCCGGGTAACACCTCTCCTGCGCAGTCTGCACTGGCTACCTGTGGTCTTCCGGGTGCGCTTCAAGGTTTTGGTTACCACCTTCAAAGCGCTCCATGGCTTAGGGCCCGGGTACTTACGGGACCGCCTGCTGTTTCCACATGCCTCCCACCGACCCGCACGCCTCACAGAGAGGGTCTTCTCAGTGCCGTCCGCCAAGCAATGCCGGCTGGCGGCCCCAGGAAGGGCCTTCTGTTGGAGCTCCTACTCTGGAACGACCTTCCCCGGTTTGCGCCAAATATCTGACCTTCGGACCTTTCGCCGGAATTAAAACTTATTTATTCATCCAAGCGGGACTGGACTGATTTTTTAGATTTTTTAAATTTCTAAATTTTAAATTTTAAATTTTTAAATTTTCTGTAATTTTATATGGGGTATTTTAGGTTGGTCAATTTGACGGTTTTAATTCGGCCACTATTGAATAGGTATTTTAAATTGATTTTTAACTTTGTATACTTACTGCTTTTTATCTTGGCTGTACACCGCCCTGAGTCCTTCGGGAGAAGGGCGGTATAAAAGTTTAATTAATAAATAAATAAATAAAATAAAAATATATATATATATATATATAGGTCTTTGGTTGTTCGGGTTTTCTCCCGTGTAAAATTGGAATTCAATTTTTGTAAATTTGTAAAATTTGTAAATTTTGTAAAATTGGAATTCTTCCAATTTTACATGGGAGAAAACCCGAACAACCAAAGACCTATATACAAACACCCGTGAAAACCTCAGAAAACATATATATATATATATATATATATATATATATATATATATATATATATATATATATATATATTTTCCCTGTGTTTATTTAGAATTGCTGATAATGCAGCTGGGATATCTTCCATGCAGAACAATGTTCCTGAGCTTTGGCCTTGCTTATGTCAGCTTTCTACGTTTTTATAACAACCTTAGACAATATCAATAAGCAATCATGTTTCCTGAAATTTAACTGGAACAAGAGCTGCCCAGCCTTAAGCAGTTTTCATGGTTGTGCTATTCAAATGCTACTAGTAAATCAAATTCTGAGGATATGAAATAAGGACTCAGCCAAGGCTGATTCATAGGTAGATGTGAATTATGTATGTCATGACTGAACTGACTATAGCAGCTTAGAGTATAATTACAATGACCATATTTTCATGGAAAAAATAAAGGACAAACTCGAAAAAGGAGCAAATCTGTCATAAAAATAGAAGTATTAGTAATCATTATTATTTAGAACTTCGCTTTACACAGGAAAATTCATGAGCAAAATCCAGAAAACAATAGAAGCATGAATATTCTAATAAAAATACATAAAATCAAATGTATGTAGTTTTATTTTTGAAATACAATTCGATTTCATGAATGAAAAAGAACTGCATTAAGTGATACGTTTTGTATCAGAAAAGTTAATTAACCCAAATAAAAGGCAAAAGTGAGTTTTTGAAAAATAAATAATATAATAATAATAATATAATATTTTAATTTGTATACCGCCCTTCTCCCGAAGGACTCAGGGCGGTGAACAGGCAAGTGAAATACAAACAGAAACATCCACAATATTAAAAACACCCTTAAGAAACTTATTAAATTAGCCAGGAAATTTAAAATAACATTACACCCTATAAAATTACATAAATTTAAAACCCATTAAATTCAATTAAAATTTAAAAATCAGGCCAGTCCAGCCATACGAAATAAATAGGTTTTAAGTTTGTGGCAAAAGGTCCTAAGGTCAGGTAATTGTCGAAGCCCAAGGGGAAGCTCGTTCCACAGGGTAGGAGCCCCCACAGAGAAGGCCCTCCCCCTGGGGGCCGCCAGTCGACACTGTTTGGCTGACGGCACCCTGAGGAGTCCCTCTCTGTGGGAACGCACCGGACGCTGGGAGATAGAAGACGGCAGTAGACGGTTCCGTAAGTAACCCGGTCCTAAGCCATGGAGCGCTTTAAAGGTGGTAACCAATACCTTGAAGCGCACCCAGAAAACAACAGGTAGCCAGTGCAGTCTGCGCAGGATAGGTGTTACGTGGGAGCTCCGAACCGCTCCCTCAATAACCCGCGCAGCCACATTCTGGACTAGCCGAAGTCTCCGAGTGCTCTTCAAGGGGAGCCCCATGTAGAGAGCATTGCAGTAGTCCAAGCGAGAGGTAACAAGAGCATGAGTGACCGTGCATAGGGCATCCCGGTCCAGGAAGGGACGCAACTGGCGGATCAGGTGAACCTGATAAAAAGCTCTCCTGGAGACGGTCGTCAAATGATCTTCAAAGGACAGCCACCCATCCAGGAGCACGCCCAAGTTGCGTACCCTCCATCGGGGCCAACGACTCGCCCCCGACGGACAGCCGCATCTGCAGCTGACTGTTCCGGGGTGCCGGCATCCACAGCTACTCTGTCTTGGAGGGATTAAGTTTGAGCCTGTCCCTCTCCATCCAGACCCGTACGGCTTCCAAACACCGGGACAGCACTTCAACAGCTTCACTGGGGTGGCCCGGGGTGGAAAAGTACAGTTGCGTGTCATCAGCGTACAGTTGGTATCTCACCCCGAAACCACTGATTATCTCACCCAGCGGCTTCATGTAGATGTTGAACAGGAGGGGTGAGAGAATCGATCCCTGCGGCACCCCACACATGAGGCACCTCGGAGTCGATCTCTGCCCCCCTGTCAACACCGTCTGCGTCCGGTCAGAGAGGTAGGAGGAGAACCACCGATAAATGGTGCCTCCCCCTCCCAACCCCTCCAACCGGCGCAGCAGGATACCATGGTCGATGGTATCAAAAGCCGCTGAGAGGTCTAATAGGACCAGGGCAGAGGAATAACCCTTATCCCTGGCCCTCCAGAGATCATCCACCAATGCGACCAAAGCCGTCTCCGTGCTATAACCGGGTCGGAAGCCGGACTGGAACGGGTCTAGATAGACAGCTTCATCCAGGTGCCGGGGAAGCTGCCATGCAACCACACTCTCTACAACCTTCGCCACAAAGCGAAGGTTGGAGACTGGACGGTAATTCCGCAAAATAGCTGGGTCCAGGGAAGGCTTCTTAAGGAGAGGTCTCACCACCGCCTCTTTCACCTTGGCTGCTAGGAATTTAGTTTATTGTGTATAGGTAGCACGAAAAAAGTATTTTTGAACTCTATTCTGATTCCCAACTACTTGTTCTTATAGAAACACTGCTCTGGCCTTAATTTACTACCCATCTACTTACAGCACTTTGGGGTAGGGGGAGGGTGCTATATTTTGCTACTAATGTCTTGTATGGCAGTAAAAAAAAATTACTACTGGTTCTGTGGGTGTGGCTTGGTGGGCGTGGCATGGCTTGGTGGGCGTGGCAGGGGAAAGATACTGTAAAATCTCCATTCCCACCCCACTCCTGGGGAAGGATACTTCAAAATCCCCATTTCCTCCCAATCAGCTGGGACTTAGAAGGCAGAGAATAGATGTGGGTGGGGTCAGTCAGAATTGTTACTATTAGTTCTCCGAATTGCTCAAAATTTCCATTACCGGGTCTCCAGAACTGGTCAGAACTTTCTGAAACCCACCTCCGTTGTATGGGATATTTTTAATTTTTTTTTATTTGCATTTATATCCTGCCCTTCTCCGAAGACTCAGGGCGGCTTACACTATGTCAAGCAATAGTCTTCATCCATTTGTATATTATATACAAAGTCAACTTATTGCCCCCAACAATCTGGGTCCTCATTTTACCTACCTATAAAAGATGGAAGGCTGAGTCAACCTTGGGCCTGGTGGGGCTTGAACCTGCAGTAATTGCAAGCAGCTGCTGTTAATGATAGACTGTCTTAGCAGTCTGAGCCATTCAAGGACCCTTATTGTTAAGAAATGCACAAGAAGTAGAAATCACTTAGCTCAGTGGTCTCATTAATTAGCCTTCCTTGCTTTTTTCCCCTTAACATCGGTGTGTGTGTAAATTTGCTGGAACAAGCAAACACTTGAGAGCTGATTAGGGTTAGGAGGTGGGGTGGTTGTTTTATTTTGGCTTGCATTTTGATTTGTAGTTTAGTGTGTAGTGTGAACTCAGCTGTTTGATTACCTGTAGTTTATGATTCAGTGCCTTGTTCTATCCCAGGCAATGAACTATTCAATCATCAGATTAAGTCTGTTGTCTGACAGCATCCTCTACATCCGAAATCTAATATTGCTTGTTTGAAAGTTTATTCCACTCGACTTCTGTCACTTTGATGATTTGGATTGAGAGCATATTGGCAGATTGTCTGTTTTGGAAGAATCTTCCCACACAAAAAGTGAGACCTGTGGGAGAAAAGGGAAAGTAGCTTGTCAGATCTATAGCCTCCGTTTCCTTCTTGGCATCTGTCTTCACAGTTGGAAGATTATTATTATTTTTTTTTCTTTTACTCATTTAGACTTCCTGTCTGGTTTAAAATATTGTGTGAGATTTCAAACTAGGCAGGGATGCAGCTCAGATTAAGGTTTTTCAATGCAGATGTTCAGTTATTTAGTGCCTGAAAGGTTAAAGGAACAGAATAGAAAATAAAAAGAATTGAAAAATACCTTGGAGGTCTCCTAATCCAAACCCCTGCTCAAGCAGGAGATTCTATACCCTTTCCAGACAAATGGATGTCCAATCTCTCCTTTAAAAACAAATGAAGAAGGAATGAGAAGTGAGATGGAATCGACAACATCCTGCAGATGAATGTGAACATAACCTTAAAGAAAGAATGCAAGGGCAGTTACATAAATATCTGCTGAACCATTAAAGAGATGAGCTAGAGAGAAAGATTTTAACAGGCTTGCTCATTTGTACATCACTAAATGTAGCTTTTTAAAAATAGCTTTCAACAAGTGAGAAACCTGCCCAAAAAATACATTACCACCAAAATTCCACATATAATTGATTCAAACTCAACTTTTAACAAATATTAATCTCATGAGTTGAGCACAGAAATTAGATACACATCTCCACTCAAGTACGCTGATAGTTATAGAAAATTCCTTCATCGTATTTTAATTCACCCTCTATTTATCCACTAGGATTTTCTTACATATAAAGGTGATGAATTAGCAAAATACATTTTTATAACATGATGTGTTGTTTTTTTGAAGCTCAAGAATCCTATATAAGATATATTCAAATTTCTCTAGAAGTAATTTTGAACTTCTCAGAATAACGGCATTTTTATTTCTTCACCCAAGGCTCATAAACACATTCTAGTGGTGCCAAGAAATCATAGCTTACAGGGTAGAGAGCAGGGATAAACCCTACCAATGAAATGTTGAGGGACTCAGTAAAAACACTTCTGAAATACTAGCCCAGTGAAATATTTCATACATCAAATGCAGAGGTGGTATTCTACCAGTTCGGACTGGTTCGGGCAAACTGGTAGCTCTGATGATCAGCTGGGAGTGAACCGGTTCACTCCAATGATCAGGTTGGCCTGCCAATCCGCCCTGTGTTTTACTTATCTTTATCTTCTCAGCTGATTGGCGTGGCAGAGCGGATTGCCGCGCCTCAGCTGTGTTACTCCCAAGTAGTAACACAGAAGGTTCGTATTTGTAAAACTGTGCAAAGCGTGCGATCACCGAACCAGTGGTTAAGCCGGCAGCATCCCACCACTGATCAAATGTGATATGACAAACTGTAAATGCACTGAAAATCATTTATTCACTAACCTCACAACTGATACAAAAGCTACGAGTGGAGCAAAGAGTCATGGAAAGGTACATCTCGGCATTACAAGACAAGATAGAAAGATCTGCACGTGGATTTGAGAACAAAAGAAAGTGTACTGTATCTTTAAGAGAGTAAAAGAATTGAAATGGAAATGGGCTGTTCAGATAGTAAGAAGAACAGATGAACCAAGGCGGTCATAGAATAGACCCCACTTGATAAAAAGTATCCACGAACGAGACCTAAAACGATCGATGATCGGTGACATCAGCAAGGATTGGGGGCCCAATCGGCAAAAGCTCATGACCGTATTGGTTGGAAGCATAAGGAAGAGACTTTCATCCTGCAGTGGATGGACCCATGATGGCGAACCTATGGCATATGTGCCAGAGGTGGCACACAAAGCCCCCAATGTGGGCATACACGCCATCGCCAGCTGCTCTTCCGGGTTCCGTCACATGCATGCACAACAGACAGCTGGTCTGGCATGCATGGATGTGGCAGCCAGCTGCTCTTCTGGATTCTTGCCGGTGCCAGAACCTGGAATAGAGCAGCTGGCTGGTTCATGTGTTCCGGACTAGCTGTCCAGCACACATCCGCGTGACGGAACCTGAAAGAGCAGCCGGCCGCAGCGCGCATGTGCACCGGCCAGATGATCTTTTCCGTATTCCAGCGCTGACACGCGCTCCAGTTTTGGCACTCAGTGCCGAAAAGGTTAGGCATCACGGGGATAGACCGTGGCTAAAATGATGACAATACCCTAAAAACTTCAGTTGCATATAATGAAAATATTCCACGTTCAAGCCGTTAGATATCGTATCACCCACAAAGCATGCGCCTTGTTTATATAGGAAAAAATGGATGAGTTTTTAAGCATATTCCAAGCACTCTTCTCTCTTGTTTGTATCGAGTGCTATTGTATTTATATACATCAGGTGTTGTTTTTTCCTTTTGGAAGAGGCCAATCTTTTACATGCTGTATAAGAATTACTTACTCTAGTCTTTTGAGAATGAATGACAGTGCATTTGAAAAAAACAAAACAACAAATGTTGACGTCCCTCCAATAGTAGAAGTGAACAAGGGTCACAATAAAATGTTGTAGTGGGGGCACAGACCTCTTGGAGAGGGTCAAACTGTCAATTGGGATGGCCAAGATGCATGTAAAAGGAGGGGAATGTTTCATTTTCACAGTCACAACTGAACTTCCTTTACTATTCCTTTCTAGCACTCCTATATTCCCTCAACGCTGTCAAACTATTTACTAAATCTGCACTACTATTAATCTTCACATCGTCCCCATCACCCATCTCCCTCCACTTATGACTGTAACTTTGTTGCTTGTATCCTTACAATTTATACTGATATTGATTGTTTCCTGATTGCTTAATTGTAGCCTATGACTATCGTTAAGTGTTTGTATCATTAAGTGTTAAATTTGTACCCTATGACTATCATTAAGTGTTGTAAGTGTTGTACCTTGATGAAGGTATATTTTCTTTTATGTACACTGAGAGCGTATGCACCAAGACAAATTCCTTGTGTGTCCAATCACACTTGGCCAATAAAAAAAAATTCTATTCTATTCTATTCTATTCTATACTATACTATACTATACTATACTATACTATACTATACTATACTATACTATACTATACTATACTATACTATACTATACTATACTATACTATACTATACTATACAGGGACACCCTTTTTCATTTCTTATTTAATGGACTCCCAAGAAGTCCTCCCAAGAAGTTCTCCCATCTGTAAGAAGAGGTTGGATAACCATTTGCCTGAAGTAGCGTAGGGTTTCCTGCCTAAGCAGGGGGTTGGACTAGAAGACCTCCAAGGTTCCCTTCCAACTCTGTTATTCTACTCTATTCTATATTCAAGAGTTTGTGACTGGTGAGCACATTTAATTTTCATTGCCCTGCTTAAGTTCCCTTCTTTTAAGGGTTTTTTTTTTCCCTTTCCCCATTGTTTCCTCTTTTGGTTTTGTATTTAGGCAGATCTTGGAACCCACTACTAAATCTTTCTTCTGCTGAAGCTATAACATTAAACATTTTAAACCCTTGGCTGGAACAGGGAGAGTACGTTTTCACACAGACTAATATTCGGTCAGCAAGATGAAGCTTCTGGGTGTCATGTGGATTCTGACTTCCCTTTTTATCGCTTGGAGTGCTTTTGACTGCAGTTGCTGAAAATCAGTTTCATGGCACAGTTGCTGCCATTTTGAATAAGAACCTACGCAGATTGTAATGCTTCTCTAACAAATACTTCATGCTGTGTTTTTTTTTTTAAAAGCAGATCCTCAACTCCTCCAAAAAATCCGAGCCAGCCAGCATTACCTTAAGCTGAAAGGGTTTGGAAGGGTGTTTTTTTTTTCTTTCCCCCAGAATCATAGGACTGGAAATTCAAGATTCACAGACAGAAAATGCCCTACATCCTTTCTAGCCCCATAATGGGATCTGGACTGAGAGGCTCAGTGTGTTCTTCCACCAAAATATGTTCCCCATTTATAGGAAGCCTATTCCAGCCATCATACAAATAGAAATTTAAGGTATTCTCAACGTATAAGGTTTAAGAAATTTATTATTATATTATCATTAGTTTATTATGTATTAGTTTAAAGCAGGGGTAGTCAACCTTTTTATACCTACTGCCCACTTTTGTATCTCTGTTAGTAGTAAAATTTTCTAACCGCCCACCAGTTTCACAGTAATGCGCTGTCTATCGTCATCTGCGCATGCCTCTCGTGCATCGTGGATTGGGATTGGGTGGGGGGGCACCGGCAACCAGCTCTGCTTGTCTGTTACAGCTGAGTGGTGTGGGAGAAGATGTGTGAGCTATTCTGGGACGAGGCTCTTTTGTTTGCGGTCGCACTATAGTGCCATTTAGTTTCACTTATGTAATGCGAACTAAACTTATGTGTGGGCGATACAAATAGTATATTTTCCAAAAATTTAAATTGTCACAGGGAATTTTATGAAAACCTAATGAAAATGTTTTTAAATAATGCTATGAAAATTTTAAAAAAATTCAATTAAATTAAAAAAAAAAGGAAAGTACTTCCGTATCGGACAAAACCCCTACCGCCCACCATGAAAGCTGGAATGCCCACTAGTGGGTGGTAGGGACCAGGTTGACTACCACTGGTTTTAAGTGTTGGAAGATGTTTGGAACCAGTGATGTCATATCTATGTCCAATGTTTTTAATTTTGAATTATTAATAAAAAAAACTTTTTTAAAAAGCAGAAATTTAAGATATTCTGAAGGATCTTCACGCTGGCAAATCTAAAGCAAAGAAATATTCTGCAGTTAAGAAGAAATCCATGCATGCTTTACAATTTTGGACCATACCCTATAATTTGGAAGGCAGCTTGGTAGAAATGGCTTTTTCTGCAGTTCTAATTATCCTCTGAAGTCTGTGTCTGGCTTGTTTGGTTGCAGAGCCAAACCAGACAGTTATAGAGGTGCAGATGAGAGACTCAATAATTCCTCTGCAGAACTGTATCAGCAGTTCCTTGGGAAGTTTGAGCTTACTGAGTTGGTGCAGAAAGAACATTTTTTGTTGTGTTTTTTTGATGACGTTTTTGATGTTAGCTGTGCATTTTAGATCTTGCAATGTGGTAGAACCTAGAAATTTGAAGGTTTCTACTGTTGATACTAGGTTGTCTAGTATTGTAAGAGGTGGTAGTATGGGAGGGTTTCTCCTAAAGTCTACCACCATTTCTACAGTTTTGAGTGTGTTCAGTTCCAGATTGTTCCGGTCGCACCACAACACTAGTCATTCAACCTCCCGTCTGTATGCGGATTCATCATTGTCTCGAACGAGACCGATCACTGTTGTGTCATCTGCCAACTGCTAAGTACTTTTCATTGTGGACTAGGACTCCTGCAGAAAACTTGTCCAGGGGATAGATAACAGTAAAAGTTGCAGTCATATTAGCATATAAAAAAGCTGCTTCAGATTTAGGCATCAAGTATATTTTGAAAAGCAAACAGAACAAACACGTGAGAATAATATTTCCATTTTGCTTTTAAAGTCTCAGATTATGTTCTTTATGAATGATACATAATGTGTCCACTTAAAATATATATATATTGTAGAGAATAGCTTAAGTATCCTTTAAAAATGTGAGTCCTACATACTTTCAAATGTAATGAAAATAAAAAATATATACAAGCTGCTCCTTATGCCCCCTGTTTCAATTGATGCCATATGAATTTCATTGCTATTGGAAGGTATTGTGGCCAACTTTTGGTAAATACCACACATAAGAATCACTGCATAAACCATTCCAGAATTTTTTTTAAAAGGTTCTTTTTTATACGTGGTAAGTAATCTTGTCCCCTTCATGGTTCACTGCCGTTGTGGGCAAAGGGGCTTTCATAGCCCAATGAAGCTACGAGCTATGCTGTGCAGAGCCACCCAAGACGGACAGGTCATAGGAGAGAGTTCTGACAAAATATGATCCACTGGAGAAGGAAATGGCAACCCACTCCAGGATCTTTGCCATGAAACCCACTGGACAGTACAAAAAGGAAAAAAGATATGACGCCGGAAGATGAGCCCCTCAGGTCAGAAAGTGTCCAATATGCTACTGGGGAAGAGTGGAGGGCTAGTACTAGCAGCACCAGAAAGAATGAAGCGATTGGGCCAAAGCCGATAGGACGCTCAGCTGTGGATGTATCTGGTGGCGAAAGGAAAGTCCAGTGCTGTAAAGATTTTTTCTCCATAGGAACCTGGAATGTAAGATCCATGAATCAAGGTAAGCTGGATATGATCAAATAAGAGATGACAAGACTGAACATCAACATCTTAGGAATCAGGGAACTAAAATGGACAGGAATGGGTGATTTTAATTCAGATGACCATCAGGTATACTACTGCGGGCAAGAATCCCTCAGATGAACTGGAGTAGCCTTCATAATCAATAAAAGAGTAGGAAAAGCAATACTGGGATACTATCCCCAAAATGACAGAATGATCTCAGTTTGAATCCAAGGCAAACCATTCAATAGCACAGTAGTCCAGATCTATGCCCCAACCACTGGTGCTGAAGAGGATGAAATTGATTAATTCTATAAGGTGCTGTAGAGTTCTATGAAACCCTACAGCACCTTATAGAACTAACAACAATAAATGATGTTCTTATCATCATAGGGGATTGGAATGCTAAAGTAGGAAGCCAAAAGATAACCGGAATAACAGGCAAGTTTGGCCTTAGAGTACAAAATGAAGCAGGGCACAGAATTCTGTCAAGATAATATGATGGTCATAGCAAACACTTTTTTCCAACAACCCAAGACGACTCTACACATGGACATCACCAGACGGTCAACACAGAAATCAGATTGACTATATGCTCTGCACCCAAAGATGGAGACGCTCTATACAGTCAGTAAAAACAAGACCAGGAGCTGAGTGTGGCTCAGATCATGAGCTTTTCCTTGCAAAATTTAGGCTTAAATTGAAGAAAGTAGGGAAAAGCCCGAGGTATGAACTCAGGTGTGAACTAAATCATATCCCTGATGAGGTAGAGGTGACAAATAGATTTAAGGAATTAGATCTGATAGACAGAGTGCCTGAAGAACTATGTATGGAGGTTCGCAACATTGTACAAGAGGTAGCAACTAAAACCATCCCAAAGAAAAAGAAAGGCAAGAAAGCAAAATGGTTGTCTGAGGAAGCTTTGCAAATAGCTGAGGAAAGAAGGGAAGTGAAAGGCAAGGGAGAAAGAGAAAGATACACCCAGTTGAATGCAGAATTCCAGAGAATAGCTAGAAGAGATAAGAATACATTCTTAAATGAACAGTGCAAAGAAATAGAAGAAAACAATGGAATAGGGAGGACCAGAGATCTCTTCAAGACAATTGGAGATATGAAGGGAACGTTTCATGCAAAGATGGGCATGATAAAGGACCAAAGTGGCAGGGACATAACAGAGGTAGAAGAGATTAAGAAGAGGTGGCAAAATTACACAGAAGAACTATACAAGAATGAGCTTAACATCCCTGATAACCACGATGGGGTGGTCACTGACCTTGAGCCAGCCATCCTAGAATGTGAAGTCGAATGGGCCTTAGGAAATCTGAGCAACAACAAAGCTAGTGGAGGAGACAGTATTCCAGCTGAGCTATTCAAAATCTTAAAAGACGATGCAGTAAAAGTGCTACACTCAATTTGTCAGCAAATTTGGAAAACTCAGCAGTGGCCACAGGATTGGAAAAGGTCAGTTTACATTCCAATTCCAAAGAAAGGCAATGCCAAAGAATGTTCAAACTATCGTACCATTGCACTCATTTCACATGCTAGTAAGGTTATGCTTAAAATCCTACATGCTAAACTCCAGCTGTATGTGAATTATGAACTACCAGAAGTACAGGCAGGATTTTGAAGAGGCAGAGGAACTAGAGATCAAATTGCCAACATATGCTGGATCATGGAGAAAGCTAGGAAGTTCCAGAAAAACATCTACTTCTGCTTCATTGACTATATTTAAGCCTTTGATTGTGTGGAGCACAACAAATTGTGGCAAGTTCTTAAAGAGATGGGTGTACCAGACCATCTTATTTGTCTCTTGAGAAACCTGTATACGGGTCAAGAAGCAACAGTGAGAACTGGACACGGAACCACTGATTGGTTCTAAATTGGGAAAGGAGTCTGGCAAGGCTATTTAACTTATATGCAGAGCACATCATGAGAAAGGCTGAATCAAAACTTGGAATTAAGATTGCCGGGAGAAATATCAACAACCTCAGATATGCAGATGATACCACTCTAATGGCAGAAAGCGAAGAGGAACTAAAAAGCCTCTTGATGCAGGTGAAGGAGGAGAGTGCAAAAGTTGGCTTGAAACTTAACATTTTTTTTAAATTTGCATTTATATCCCGCTCTTCTCCGAAGACTCAGGGCGGCTTACACTATGTCAAGCAATAGTCTTCATCCATTTGTATATTATATACAAAGTCAAAGTCAGTTATTGCTCCCAACAATCTGGGTCCTCATTTTACCTACCTTATAAAGGATGGAAGGCTGAGTCAACATTAAGAAAACTAAGATCATGGCATCCAGCCCTCTCAATTCCTGACAGATAGATGGGGAAGAAATGTTAGTAGTGACAGATTTTATTTTCCTGGGCTCCAAGATCACTGCAGATGGGGACTGCAGCCAAGAAATTAAAAGACGCTTGCTCCTGGGGAGGAAAGCTATGGCAAATCTAGACAGCGTACTAAAAAGCAGAGACATCACCCTGCCAACAAAAGTGCATATAGTCAAGGCTATGGTTTTCCCAGTTGCAATGTTTGGCTGTGAAAGTTGGACCATAAGAAAGGCTGAGCGCCAAAGAACTGAGGCCTTTGAACTCTGGTACTGGAGAAGACTCCTGCGAGTCCCTTGGACTGCAAGGCGAACAAACAAGTCAGTCCTAGAGGAGATCAACCTTGACTGCTCTTTAGAAGGCCAGATCCTGAAGATGAAACTCAAATACTTTGGCCACCTAATGAGAAGGAAGGACTCACTGGAGAAGAACCTAATGCTGGGAAAGATTGAGGGCAAAAGAAGAACGGGACGACAGAGAATGAGGTGGCTGGATGGAGTCACTGAAGCAGTAGGTGTGAGTTTAAATGGACTCCAGAGGATTGTAGAGGATAGGAAGGCCTGGAGGAACGTTGTCCATGGGGTCGCGATGGGTCGAACACGACTTCACAACTAACAACAACAACAACAACAAAGTAATCTTGTACTAATGTGTTTCTGACTTTCCATTAAATGTGTGAGAGGTGCATTGAAACATAGTTTAATGCTCTTATGAAAACAGATACATTGTTTTTTTCTTCAGCACTTGTAAAGGAAATTTACAACTGAGTAGGCACAAAATAGTGTAATCAAATTAGTTTCCTGTTAGCTCAAAATATAGCACTTCCTCATGAGTAATCATTCCATAGAAGTAAAATTATACAATTACACAATGAAACTTTATCATGGCCTTTAGGGCAGAGAATAAAATAAAACTATAATAAAAATCTATAAACTTGTAATTATTAATAAAGCTGAAAAACAGACTTAAAATGCAATAACACTACATAAAAATAAATTAATATAGTAATAATTTAGTATATAGCATATAATTTATAACAGTAATAACGTGGAGTAAGAAGCAAGATGGCAACCTATTAACATGACCCTGCATGAACTCTTGCTGCCTCATTTAATTGCTGTTTAAAACTTATTGTAGTGAGGTAATGGCATCTCTTATACCGTATACGTGTAACTTCCTGGGAGAGAAAAAGAGAAAGGAATTAGACCAAGAAAAGAGAGAAGAGGAAAGGAGAGGAGAGGAACAGAGGTGGGATACACATAATTTACCTACCAGTTTGCCCAGTACTGAAAATGCGAGAGAGAGTGGCTTCCGCGCATGTGCCCGACCTCAAAAACGTGCCTAAATAGGACAGCATAGTGCGATCTCCGCTACTGGTTCACCCGAACTAGTCCAAACTGGCTGAATACCACCTCTGGAAGGGAGGAGAAGCAAAGGGGAGGGGAGGGGAGGAATTTCTGACTCAGGAGAATAGAGAAAAAGAAATAGGTACCACTGCTTCACAGAATTCTTCCAAGGTAAGCCATACAATAAAAAAAAATATGATTTTTTCTATTTCTGTTTTGAAAAAAAAAACGGCAATAAAAACACCATCAGGACATGACCAGTGCTTTGAAGATTAATAAACTCTTATTGAGGCTTGAGGAGGATGAACAGATTTTTGATGAGTGAACTAATGGTTGGAAAGAACAGAAGACAAATGTCAAGTCTGAATTTTTAGGGTTAGTGGTGGCAAACATGATGGATGAAGGCTGATGAATAGGCTGGTAGAGGGTCTTGTATGTTAAAGAGGGCAGAGGAAGGTGAGTGGGAAGGGTGTGAAATGTGGTAGACGGAAGGATGCGAGTGTGAATGAAAAATGATGATGTGTCAACTGTCTGACTAGTGAACCCAAAATAAGGAAATACTCTTGGGAGTTTTGAATTCCCAAAAGTAAAACTTTATTGGATGCACCATATTGGTACTGAAGAAACAAAACCAGCTCTGGTTTCCCCTGCTCCATTGCTTCCCTAGTTAAATAATAGCTTCCTCTTCTTCCCACACCTGGGTGATCACATTGCCCAATTATGAGATGTCCTTTTGTTATGGGAACAGTCCATCTCTTTCTCCAGCATCTGCAGTGGTGACCTTGAAGCCTTTGGGGGCATGGTCTCATGGTCCTTCAGACTCACTGATGCTTCCCAGTGTTCCAAAAACAGATTGGGTGTCTTGTGCAGGCAGCCTCGGTGAGTCAGCAAAGCTGAGAGCGTCTCTGCTGTCACTGGTCAACATTGGGAGCATTGGGAGCAGGTGGCTTGCCAGCCTGGCTGGGGGATAGGAGAGGGGAACTAGGCTGCCCAAGTGGTGGGCAGTGCGCATGCGCAACTCCACTCATGCAAGACAGAAGTCAAGTCTTTGGGGCGCCCCTTGCACAAATGGAGTTGTGCATGCACACCAGCCCACTTCTTGTCCATCCCGGTTCTGAATAGGCCACAGTCCAGTAGTGGCCCACGGGTTGGGGCTCCCTGTGCTAGGAGTAGCAAAAACTATGCATTTTTGCATGTCCTTATTCCTCCTTTACATTTGTTTTGTTTCCTTTCCTGAAAAACATCCAACTCTGAAAGAAATCTAAAATAGGCTTTCACATTTTCTGGATGTTTTCTAATCTGTTCATTTCTGTAAGCTTTTTGCATAACATAGCATTGTTTTCTATGGACCTCTTTCACAAACACCATCATTTTTATAGCACTATTCTCCTATGTATTTTTGCTTTGAAAAAATGTCTTACATAATTCTCTAAATATAAAAAAAAAAAAACCAGCACATTTCAAGCCACGTTTTGATTTTAGGAGATGTAATTTTGTATATTTTGTAGGGGAAGAAAAACAAGAGATCATATAATAATGTATTAGAAATTTTTTAGAATTATTTTTTTTTTTTTAGAAAAATCTGGTGAAATAGTACATTTCATACGTTAGCCAATAAAATTAGATTTCTATCCCCATAAATATATTGCAATACCATAATGACGAAATGTTTGATAATATCAGCACACAAACCTTGTACAACTATGAGAAACGTAGCACGTGTTATTATTACTGTACTGTAAATCTCTAAAATGCTGTGGGATAAAGCAGGGGTCTCCAATCTTAGTAACTAAGATTACTTAGTTACTTGTTATTATTAGTATTATTATTATTAGTAGTAGTAGTAGTATTATTAGTTAGTTACTTAATAATTAAGGGGCGTGCATAAGAGCACAAAAGTGCCTACCGTTCCTGTCCTATTGTTCCCTTCAATATATCAAATTAACATAGTTGTTGCATACTTTTACTTATATATACTTTTTTTTCTCTCATGATGGGTTATTGTTTATGTTGATGATTGTATATACTGTTGTGACAAAATGAAATAAAATAAAATAAAAACTTTAAGGCTTGTGGACTTCAATTCCCAGAGTTCCTCAGCCAGCTTTGCTTTGCTGGCTGAGGATCTCTGGGAGTTGAAGTCCACAAACCTTAAAGTTACTAAGGTTGGAGACCCCTGGGATAAAGAATATTCATCAGAGGTGGGTTTCACATAATTTTATCACCAAATTGTAGTACGCAGCCTTCCCCGCACGCGGTTTGCTCACATGCACAGCTTGAATGCATGCACATGGCTTAGAAAACGTGGCTAAATAGGACAGCATAGCCGCAGGATGGGTAGGCGGGCAGGCCTGCAGGTCACCCCTACCGGTTCGCTTGGACCGGACTGAACTGGCTGCACACCACCACTGATTTTCATGCTTTTTAGATAGTAGAAGAAGTCTAGAACAACCTCTCCAATTCCTTTTGGGAATCTAGACTAAATGTGGTTCAGTGATAATAAAAGATGCCCCAAAGAAATAATCCACAGACTAGATACCTTCCATGGCAGGATTGAATGATAACGTGATATTTCTTTTCCAGAGCCCAGAAGAGTTAGAAGATGTATCTGACCTTGAAGAAGACCATGATGCCCACAGTCGCACCAGTATTCAGACAGAAGGAAAAACTGATAGGGTAAGTATGGAAAAAAAAGCTGAACAGAATTCCAATATATTACTATCTTCTTCCATCAGTTTCAGCATAACATATGGTTACAGCAAAATAGATGCATAATGAACAAGAAGAAGATTGAAGGTCTAAATACTAAACGTTTAATTAAATTTGCCTGCTCAAAATACAGAACTGTTCTATTCCATGAGTTTTACTTTGACTAGCCAGCCTTAAAAAAAAAAAGAGAGAGAGGATATTATTACTATTAAGGAGCTTCATATCCTGCTACAAATTTAAATGGGTTTGAAATGATTTTAATATTAGAAGTGCATATCAGTGGGAAGGAAGAAGTTCGTTTGGTGTGGATTTTTAAGGAGACTGATAAACTTGCACTCTCAGAATTAACTCTTCTGCAATGCAAAAAATATGTACCATATTTTTCGGTGTATAAGACGCACAGGAGTATAAGACGCAGCTTAGTTTTTGGGGAGGAAAATAGGAAAAAAATATCTGCCTACCCCTACCCTCAAAACGACGCTATAGAGCACTGCACAACAGAACAACTAGGCAGAAGAACAGTTTTTTCCCGAAGGCCATCACTCTGCTAAACAATTAATTCCCTCAACACTGTCAAACTATTTACTAAATCTGCACTACTATTAATCTTCTCATAGTTCCCATCACCAATCTCTTTTCACTTATGACTGCATGACTGTAACTTGTTGCTGGCAATCCTTATGATTTATATCGATATACCAACCATCAATTGTGTTGTAAATGTTGTACCTTGATGAATGTATCTTTTCTTTTATGTACACTGAGAGCATATGCACCAAGACAAATTCCTTGTGTGTCCAATCATACTTGGCCAATAAAATCCTATTCTATTCTATTCTATCTGGCTAGCATCCTTAGTCTGGTCAGCTTCAGCACATTAGTTTGCTGGTTTTTATCCCCTGCTTGGGGATAAAAAACAGCTTCTAAAGCACGGGTGTTCTATCCCCTCCCAACCACAACCAAAACGACACGCTGACTATCTTTGCCAGCAATTAACAGTTCTGGCAACGAACCTGCGATTGCCTGCCAAGTTCTCCTAAGACCAGCATAATTGCAGTGCAGGAATAAACAGAAGCCAAAGTCTGAATCACAAAATAGCACAGGCAAAGTTCCCAAAAGTCTGTTTTTGTCCGTCACGGAACTCAAAGGCAGCTCCGCCCACTTTTATACCCTGTGGGGTGTGGCTCCGTGACTCAGCACTCCCTGGGCCGGCCCCTCCTTTCCTTTTGCTGCACACGCTTCACTCAGCGTCACTGCCTTTCATCTAACCACAATTGATTCTCCTCAGCTGGCTCTTGGAGCTCTGTCAGGGAGGAGGAGGAGGGGGCGGGGGAAAGAGGCTGTGTCAGCTCCTCCTCCTCCACCTGGCCTGCTTCTGGAATCTGAATCATTCTCAGCCAGGAGGCCCAGCTCAGGGGGTGCAGTAGACACAATAAGGGGTCTCCAAACTTGGTCCCTTTAAGACTTGTGGACTTCAACTCCCAGAGAAAAGCAGGCAAAGCACGGAGATCGCTTCACTCGCTAGCACCTCGTTAGGGCTGAAAAAAAACTTCACAGCTGAGAGTCGGAGGGAGCAGGCAAAGCACGAAGATCGTTTCACTGAAAAAAAGCTTAGCACGGAGATTGCTTCACTCACTAGCGCCTCGTTAGAGCTGAAAAAAAGTTTCAAAAAAGCTACATTCTGAATATAAGACGCACCCAAATTCTCAGCCTCTTTTAGAAGGGAAAAAAGGCCGTCTTATACTCCAAAAAATATGTACCATATTTTTCGGTGTATAAGACGCACAGGAGTATAAGACGCAGCTTACTTTTTGGGGAGGAAAATAGGAAAAAAATATCTGCCTACCCCTACCCTCAAAACGACGCTATAGAGCACTGCACAACAGAACAACTAGACAGAAGAACAGTTTTTTCACGAAGGCCATCACTCTGCTAAACAAATAATTCCATCAACACTGTCAAACTATTTACTGAATCTGCACTACTATTAATCTTCTCAGAGTTCCCATCACCAATCTCTTTCCACTTATGACTGTATGACTGTAACTTGTTGCTGGCAATCCTTATGATTTATATCGATATACTGACCATCAATTGTGTTGTAAATGTTGTACCTTGATGAATGTATCTTTTCTTTTATGTACATTGAGAGCATATGCACCAAGACAAATTCCTTGTGTGTCCAATCATACTTGGCCAATAAAATTCTATTCTATTCTATTCTATTCTATCTGGCTAGCATCCTTAGTCTGGTCAGCTTCAGCACATTAGTTTGCTGGTTTTTATCCCCTGCTTGGGGATAAAAAACAGCTTCTAAAGCACGGGTGTTCTGTCCCCTCCCAACCACAACCAAAACGACACGCTGACTATCTTTGCCAGCAATTTACTCTGATGACAGATAACAGTTCTGGCAACGAACCTGCGATTGCCTGCCAAGTTCTCCTAAGACCAGCATAATTGCAGTGCAGGAATAAACAGAAGCCAAAGTCTGAATCACAAAATAGCACAGCCAAAGTTCCCAAAAGTCTGTTTTTGTCAGTCACGGAACTCAAAGGCAGCTCCGCCCACTTTTATACCCTGTGGGGTGTGGCTCCGTGACTCAGCACTCCCTGGGCCGGCCCCTCCTTTCCTTTTGCTGCACACACTTCACTCAGCGTCACTGCCTTTCATCTAACCACAATTGATTCTCCTCAGCTGGCTCTTGGAGCTCTGTCAGGGAGGAGGAGGAGGGGGCGGGGGAAAGAGGCTGTGTCAGCTCCTCCTCCTCCACCTGGCCTGCTTCTGGAATCTGAATCATTCTCAGCCAGGAGGCCCAGCTCAGGGGGTGCAGTAGACACAATAAGGGGTCTCCAAACTTGGTCCCTTTAAGACTTGTGGACTTCAACTCCCAGAGAAAAGCAGGCAAAGCACGGAGATCGCTTCACTCGCTAGCACCTCGTTAGGGCTGAAAAAAACTTCACAGCTGAGAGTCGGAGGGAGCAGGCAAAGCACGAAGATCGTTTCACTGAAAAAAAGCTTAGCATGGAGATTGCTTCACTCACTAGCGCCTCGTTAGAGCTGAAAAAAAGTTTCGAAAAAGCTACATTCTGAATATAAGACGCACCCAAATTCTCAGCCTCTTTTAGAAGGGAAAAAAGGCCGTCTTATACTCCAAAAAATATGGTACCATATTTTTCGTATAAGGCAGCACAGGAGTATAAGACGCAGCTTAGTTTTTGGGGAGGAAAGCTATGGCAAATCTAGACAGCATACTAAAAGCAGAGACATCACCCTGCCAACAAAAGTGTGTATAGTCTATAAGGCTATGGTTTCCCAGTTGCAATGTATGGCTGTGAAAATTTGACCATAGGAAAGGCTGAGTGCCAAAGAATTGAGACCTTTGAACTACGGTGCTGGAGAAGACTCCTGTGAGTCCCTTGGACTGCAAAGTGATCAAACAAGTCAGTCCTAGAGGAGATCAACCCTGACTGCTCTTTAGAAGGGAAAAAAGGCCGTCTTATACTCCAAAAAATATGGTACGTTAGGAAAAGTTGCATTAATAATCAACAAATTATTATATTAAAGTTGCAACACACACACACACACACACACACACACACACACACACACACCCATAGACCAGGGATATCAAACTCAAGGCCCGCAGGCCGGATCTGCGCGTAGCCCCCAAGCTCCCTTTTTACTGGCAGAGGGGTGCAGGAGGCCATCACAGCCAAAAATGGAGCTCAGACTCCCGTTTTCGCTGGCAGAGCTCTTGGGCCATCACAGGCACCCCTGACATGAGTGACGTCAAGCTGGTCATACACACACCCCGGTCACGCCTCCCTCCCAGGTCAAACACAACCTTGATGCAATCCTCAATGAAATCGAGTTTGACACCCCTGATATAGACAGACAACCAGATGCACACGCATGCACACACACAATGTCATGCATAATCTCAGATTACTAAGAACTGGAAGGGTGTGTTACAGATATCCTGAATAGCCTAGGTTTTCTATTTTAAAGTGGCCCGTCTAGACAGTCTGTGGCCAGGTTATAGAACAAGTCCAACAATTTACTTATCTTGGCAGCATTATATCTATTGACGGAGGTACAGATTTCTCCTCACGTTCAGTGCTTTAGGGAGCTCCAGAAGCCTAGTGTTGGTCAGTGGAGCTGGTTCATATCATAAGTCTTTCCAACCTTCAGCAAATTATTTGGTTTGTAGAGACAGATGGGGAAGAAGTGGAGGTAGTGACAGATTTTATTTTCCTGGGCTCCAAGATCACCGCAAATGGGGATTGCAGCCAAGAAATTAAAAGATGCTTGCTCCTGGGGAGGAAAGCTATGGCAAATCTAGACAGCATACTAAAAAGCAGAGACATCACCCTGCCAACAAAAGTGTGTATAGTCTATAAGGCTATGGTTTCCCCAGTTGCAATGTATGGCTGTGAAAATTTGACCATAGGAAAGGCTGAGTGCCAAAGAATTGAGGCCTTTGAACTACGGTGCTGGAGAAGACTCCTGTGAGTCCCTTGGACTGCAAAGTAATCAAACCAGTCAATCCTACAGGAGATCAACCCTGACTGCTCTTTAGAAGGCCAGATCCTGAAGATGAAACTCAAATACTCTGGCCACTTAATGAGAAAGAAGGACTCACTGGAGAAGAGCCTAATGCTGGAAAAGATTGAGGGCAAAAGAAGAAAGGGATGACAGAGAATGAGGTGGCTGGATGGAGTCACTGAAGCAGTTGGCGTGAGCTTAAATGGACTCTAGAGGATGGTAGAGGACAGGAAGGCCTGGAGGAACAGTGTCCATGGGGTCACGATGGGTTGGACACAACTTTGCAACTAACAACAACAACAAAAGAGAAGTCATTATTTTTGAGATACCAGTGTTGCTATTATTACTTTTTGGGCAACTCAGAGCCTACCTATTGCTTCTGCTTTTCAGCTTTCCAAATGACTAATTTCTCCACAGAGTTTTATATCTAATCCTCCCCCTTTCTCCATTCATAGACCACAATACTTACATGGCATTTATTATATGTATTTATGTATATTCAAATAATATAGATTGCATGGTAATAAATATCAGTGAATACTTGTGGTTATAGAAATGAGATTCAGTCAAATGTTTCTGGTTGAGCTGCTAAATTGCTTCATCTGCAGCAATGTCCTTGAAAAGTTATTCCTTTTTTAAGACTTATTTTTAGGTTTTATTTTAAAGTGGCCCGTCTAGACAGTCTGTGGCAAGGTTATAGAACAAGTCCAACAATTTACTTATCTTGGCAGCATTATATCTATTGACGGAGGTACAGATTTCTCCTCAAGTTCAGTGCTTTAGGGAGCTCCAGAAGCCTAGTGTTGGTCAGTGGAGCTGGTTCATATCATAAGTCTTTCCAACCTTCAGCAAATTATTTGGTTTGTAGAGACAGATGGAGAAGAAGTGGAGGTAGTGACAGATTTTATTTTCCTGGGCTCCAAGATCACCGCAGATGGGGATTGCAGCCAAGAAATTAAAAGATGCTTGCTCCTGGGGAGGAAAGCTATGGCAAATCTAGACAGCATACTAAAAAGCAGAGACATCACCCTGCCAACAAAAGTGTGTATAGTCTATAAGGCTATGGTTTCCCCAGTTGCAATGTATGGCTGTGAAAATTTGACCATAGGAAAGGCTGAGTGCCAAAGAATTGAGACCTTTGAACTACGGTGCTGGAGAAGACTCCTGTGAGTCCCTTGGACTGCAAAGTGATCAAACAAGTCAGTCCTAGAGGAGATCAACCCTGACTGCTCTTTAGAAGGCCAGATCCTGAAGATGAAACTCAAATACTTTGGCCACCTAATGAGAAAGAAGGACTCACTGGAGAAGAGCCTAATGCTGGAAAAGATTGAGGGCAAAAGAAGAAAGGGATGACAGAGAATGAGGTGGCTGGATGGAGTCACTGAAGCAGTTGGCGTGAGCTTAAATGGACTCTAGAGGATGGTAGAGGACAGGAAGGCCTGGAGGAACAGTGTCCATGGGGTCACGATGGGTTGGACACAACTTTGCAACTAACAACAACAACAAAAGAGAAGTCATTATTTTTGAGATACCAGTGTTGCTATTATTACTTTTTGGGCAACTCAGAGCCTACCTATTGCTTCTGCTTTTCAGCTTTCCAAACGACTAATTTCTCCACAGAGTTTTATATCTAATCCTCCCCCTTTCTCCATTCATAGACCACAATACTTACATGGCATTTATTATATGTATTTATGTATATTCAAATAATATAGATTGCATGGTAATAAATATCAGTGAATACTTGTGGTTATAGAAATGAGATTCAGTCAAATGTTTCTGGTTGAGCTGCTAAATTGCTTCATCTGCAGCAATGTCCTTGAAAAGTTATTCCTTTTTTAAGACTTATTTTTTTAGGTTTTATATGATCATTAAAGCGCAGTGTTGGTATTTGGTCATTGCTTTTGTGATTTTCACCTTGTTAGCATCAGTAAATCAATCTGATTTGGTAATAAGGTGGCCAACAAAATCATAACATACACATAATAGGCCTCAAGGCCTCAAACCCTGGGAAAAACCTTGGTCAAGCAAACTCCCCTGCAGAAAGAAATGCCTTGTCAGCTATAGTAAGGAAACCGCTTTCTCAGCTTGACGTCAGCTTGACGTTTAGCCACAGCAAAGCCAAGTTAATGTAAATATGCTTGGAAATCCCCTGACTTTGTTCAGACCCTCAGCTTTGTTCTGTTTCCTGAACCTGCGCATATATTAAACCTTTCCTTCCCAGAGGAGCTGGCTTGTGTCTCATCTTTCTACAACAGTATGAGGAATTCCCCACAGTGCACAGTGCTGGCAATTTCAGGAGAAGAAATCTGATATCTTCTTTATTCATTTGACTTTAAAATCTAGAATAGATGGCATAGAATTGATACTGGGGAAAATAGAAACAAAAAGTCTTCAGTGAAAAGTCTTTCACTAAAAATTCATGCCTCCTGCAGTATTATAATAAAACACAAAGTACATTGAAAGAAAGGAAATGGGCAGAATAAGATTGCATAATTTCCCTGAAGGGGAATTTCTGATGTCTTGGTGCTACAGGATAACTGAAAATCTCCCTGTCAAATAGAGACCCTCCTTCAGGAAAACGGCACAGTTCTTGGGCATTTGATCTCACAGCTCAAAACAGGCAAAAAGTGAGATGATTCTTTAAAGTCTCCCTAACGCCTTTTGATGTTTTAAAGCTTCCTGTCTTTGTTCGTGTAATATCCATGGGCAAAATCAGAAATACCTAGATCCTTTCTCCAGATGCAAAGCTAAAAGGGAGAAAATGAATTCCGATCCTGGTTTTTGAGGGAGGGAGCATGTTCATATATACATATACATATACATATACATATACATATACATATACATATACGTACGTACGTAGGTAGGTAGGTAGGTAGGTAGGTCTTTGGTTATTCGGGTTTTCTCCCGCGTAAAATTGGAAGTGTCTTGGCAACGTTTCGATGAAGTCTCATTCGTCATCTTCAGGCTGGTGTTTACAGCTTCGTACTTCTAGGAGCAATGTGTGATTGCAGCTGTTTCTTCCTTTTAACTGCTAGTGTGGGGGGTTTGAACTGATTGGTTGGGAGCTTGGCTGTGTTCTGATTGGGTGGAGGTGTGTTCTGATTGGTTGGGGGGGTTGGCTGTGCTCTGATTAGCTGGGGGTGTGTTCTGTTTGGGTGGGTGGGGGCTTGGTTATGCTCAGGTTAGTCTGAGTTGCAGGGGGATTTGAGTTGGTGAGCTGCATTGCTGTTGTTTGACTTCGCATTTGTGGTCGTGCTACATCTTCATGGTGGGTGTCAGTCTGCTGCATGTATGGATTAGAGCCAAACAACAGCAATATGAATGAAATATAGGTATCTATATCTATATCTATCTATCTATGGATATCTATTGATCTACTAAGATAGAGATAGAGATATAGAGATATAGAGATAGAGATAGATGGAGATGGAGAGAGATAGAGATAGAGATAGATGGAGATGGAGATGAAGATGGAGATGGAGAGAGATAGAGATAGATAGATGGATATAGATATAGATATAGATATATAAAGTAAAAACTGCTTTTTGTTCTGCAAACATGAGCCTTTGTAAAGTGAATCATTTTACTTCAGACTTCCCTAACTTAGCAGGTAGCATTCCAGGGGTGAGTTCTAGATTTTTTTGCTACCGGTTCTGTGGGCGTGGCTTATTTTGTGGGTGTGGCTTGATGGTCATGTGACTGGGTAGGCGTGGCCAACTCAATGCCTCTCATCTCAAGGGGTACCTCGCCTGGCCCCTCCCCTCCCAGCCATTCCTTGTCACACCAGCCTCAGCATATCTATAGTTCTGCACAAATGTTCACCTTTTTGCAACTTTATTATCTACATACTATAGATCAGGGGTCTCCACACTTGGGCACTTCAACTCCCAGAATTCCTCAGCCAGCTTTGCTGTCTTAAAGTCTTAAAGTGGCCAACGTTAGAGACCTCTGCTATAGATGCACTTTCATGGACCACTGAAAAGAGGAAATGGCTCACATGCTTTGCCCAAGAGTGTGATAGGTAACAGTCTTTTAAGGGGCTGCTAGAAAGAAGGGGGGAGGAAGTATTTTCCAAAGCACCAGAAGGCAAAACAAGAAGCAATGGATGGAAACTCAACAAAGAGAGAAGCAACCTAAAACTAAGGAGAAACTTCCTGACATTGTGAACCTATATAGGTTTCAGTCATAATTTCATATATAAAATAGCCATTCATGTAATACAACCTGCATATTGTTCAAAACAGTCATTAGTATTATGGCTGATATTTGAAGCAAGCCTAAAATCCCAGTTCCCTCCCCACTCCAGGGAAAGGTTACTTCAAAATCCCATTTCCTCCGCGCCCCACTAATCTGTTCTGGGAAGGAATCAAACTCCCCCCTCTTCATTTCCCAAATAAAATATCCCAGATATTTAAGGAATAATCAAGCTGCTAGCAAGGAACCTGTCTGGAATTGCACATCCCTGCCAGCTGCATAAAGGAAACTTTGTAAGCAGAAAACAGCTACCGGAAGTTCGGCTCCATTTACAAGCAAGCAGAAAACTCATTCAAGACAGGATACTTCACAATGGAAATCGTCCAAACCTTTTTAGAAACACAAAGCCCATGTTGCACAAACCCAAATCTTCAAAAACATTGAACCATATAAGATTTTATCCTCTTATCCAATTTGTTGTTCAGCTGACTCAGAATGGAGCTTCTAGCCGCTCTGTCAATTTAAAAAGACAGCGTTTTCCCCCGCCCCCTTCTTCTTTGCCAAGCGATCTCCTGGCTGAGAAGCAGCTAATCAATTTAAAGGGACAGTGTCTTGTTTTTTTTTTTCTCTCCTTCGACAAGTGAGTCTTGATTTTTTCCTTCTAGCCGATCAGCTGGGAGTCGGGAGGAAGCAATAGATTGGGGGCGGGGCCAGGCAGAATTTTTACTACCGGTTCTCCGAACTACTCAAAATGTTTACTACCGATTCCTGCGAACTGGGGAGAACCGGTAGCAACCCACTACTGTAGCATTCCCCTGTTGGCTATAAATAAATGGGAATTTTTTAAATGGTTTCTAAAGAAACTTCTTCCTAAAAGTTATCCTAATTGACTTGTGACTGCGCTTGGAATTGGGCTATTCAGGATGCAGATAGAACGAAATGTCAGAACTAAAATAAAAACCACATTTTGATCTGACCTTAAAGGCCTTGGATAAACAATGTAATTCAACCATATGGATGTATCTTCCGAATTGGCTTTATTTAGCTTCTATAGTTCCTCAGTACATATATGACAATGAATATAAGAAAAAAAAATATTGGTGGAACAGTGTGTGACACAGTTCAGATCCATTCCTTAGTTCAGAAAATTACCAGAAAACTCAGCATCAAAAAGAATAACACAATGTTAGCAATCCTTCAACAATTGTCCCTAGTCAATTGGTTGATTGGTTTAATGTGTTTGCATTAGTTCATTTTTTTAAAAAAAACAACCCTGTATAATAATGTTGTATCCAATATAATGCAACTACAACTCCTTAAGAAATCTACAGGGACATTATGTTATTTATATAAACCTTTTATGATCATAGAATATATCTGGTATCCAATATAATACAACAATCACAACTCTTTAAGAAATATACAGAGATAATCATGTTATTTATATAAACTCTTGGGATCGTAAAATGTCTCTTAGTTAATATACAAGAGCTAACTGGCTTGCTATCCTCTCAAGTAGTTAATAATACTTTCTAA
This sequence comes from Ahaetulla prasina, assembly GCF_028640845.1. Taxonomy (NCBI): domain Eukaryota; kingdom Metazoa; phylum Chordata; class Lepidosauria; order Squamata; family Colubridae; genus Ahaetulla; species Ahaetulla prasina. The sequence goes on along the minus strand of NC_080544.1, from coordinate 19,015,097 downwards.
TTTTAACCCCACGTAGAATAAAACTGAAGATGAATCATAATTATTTATGAGAAGTTTTCACTGCTCCAAATCACGTTCACATATTAATGGGATAGTAAAATGCTTTCAGGCTAAAACTATAGCTATATTTATGGAATAAAGGCACTTAATCATGCTTATTTGTATCTTGGGGCATTCTGAATCCAAATCTAACCTCTCATACTTTTTTTATATATATTAACACTACCTAAGGCCTTTTATAAGAAAAATGATGAGATAGCAAAAATCAGAAGACTCTGCTAAGTTCTTTTGCTTTCAAGCAGAAAATATATTGGCACTCTCTGAAACATTTATTGTAAAAACATTAAGTCCTAACACATTATATTGATAATGAGCCACGGTGGCGCAGTAGTTAGACTGCAGTACTGCAGGCTACTTCTGCTGCCTGCCGGCTGCCTGCAATTTGGCAGTTCAAATCTCACCAGGCTCATCAGGTGGGTAAAATGGGGAGCCAAATTGTTGGGGGCAATATGTTGACTCTGTAAGTCCACTTAGAGAGGGTCGTAAAGCATTGTAAAGTGGTATATAAGTCTAAGTGCTATTGCTACTGGGATCATTAAATAAGCACCTCGCAAGTCACAAACATTCATTTGGGATGAGAAATATGAGTTCAAAGGCCCTTTCCATCTGGGGAACCTCAAGCGATACCCAGGGTGGAAGGAATGTAAAAGAAAATGAAGATGTCAGTCATGATCACACAAAGTCCTGTGTGTCATACATGTGATATGTCATCCATAGGATGCACATAAAAAAGGGAGGTTATTCATCACATACCATGTTTCCCCGAAAATAAGTCCCTGTTTTATATTTTTTGAACCCTGAAATAAGCGCTTGGCTTTATTTTCGGGGAGGTCTTATTATGTCAGAGTTTAGGCAGTGTAACTAGTATTATGTGATAAACCCAAGAGCTATAACAGTACACAGCACACAGACCCTTTTAGTATAACACTGGTTTTATCTACAGTGAAAACTATTTACAAACATATACATGGTTAAATACCTTTACAGCTACTGATACAACGAAGAACAAGAACTGTCATATACAAGGAGAAGGCTTGAGAAAAAAAGCTTGAGGAGAAGAAACACCCTCTAATGACTTCTTTTATATACGGAGCTTCTGGCCCATTCTGCTGCCTCATTCTGTTGCATTAGCTTCTGGCTGACTTGGCTTACAACTCAGCTTACAACTGTTAACTCTTTAATTTCCTGACATTATTTTGGGGCACATGGAGCAAGACGAGGATCCTCTTGCTGTCTTACCTGATTTCCAGCTGTGTCCCTAACCCTAACCAGAGGAAATGGCGGGGACCGGCAGTTAAATATTTTCAGGAAGGGCTTATTTTGGAGGGAGGGCTTATTTTTGGGGAGGGTTTATTTTCAGAGGAAGTCTTATTTTTGTGCGAGGTCTTATTTTCAGGGAAACACCGTAGTGTCAGTCCTTCAAGGTAGGCCAGGTGTAGAAGAGGGAGGGATAGATTTTAGAAGATAAATGGCACAGAACTCCTCATGAACAGTCAACACCAAATAGAAGACTGAATGCATCTTTAATGAAGCAGGCAATTTTAAATGAAAGGCCATTGGGCTCATTTTCTTGGTAACTGGGGGGGAGGGCAATAAGTTTTTTTTTATAAAAAAGTTTTATTTTTTACATTCATATCCAACAACTCATCCAATGTACAGTCATATACAATTAGTCAGGCTTGCCCAGTCACCACCCCCTCCTTTTAACTCTCTTCCCTCTTCTACCTTCTTCTACTTTCCAGACCTTCCTCCCCTTCTCTTATCTACATCCTCTCCTCCTTCCGCCTTACACCTTCCTCCCTCTTCTCCCTCTTCTACCCCTCTTCTCCTCTTTCCTACCTCCTACTCTCTCCTCCTTTCTCCCTCCCCATCATTCTAAAATAGTATCTGGGCAGACCCGACCCTACATTAATTATATTTATGCATCTTCAATAATCCCTGTACATTAACCATCACTCCATCCTCTACCCTCATCCCCCCCCCGGTTCCCCTCCCCCTTGCCCCCCACCCCACCCCCCAACTTCCCAGAACAAAATGCAGGGTATCAAAACTAACAATCATAATCCAAAATAAATCTTAAATTATAATCTCTAGTCACTCCATGCATAATCACACTCTCAATTCCCCTCTCCTTCAAAAATATATCTAATACAAAATATTTCCTAAATTTACTCATATGCTATTCGATATTTTTTTATCTGATACTTATTTTGAATATAATCAATCCACATTTTCCATTCTAAAATATATTTTTTCTTGTGTATAGTCTTTCAAATAAGCAGAAATTTTTGCCATTTCTGCCATATTTGGTACTTTAAGTGTCCATTCTTCAATTGTAGGTAATTCTTCTTTCTTCCAATATTGAGCAATCAAAAGTCTTGCGGCTGTTATTAAGTTCAAAATTAATTTAGTCTCTATAGCTGTACAATCCATAACTATAAGTTATGGCAATAACTATATGAGGGCAATAAGTTTTGAGTCCAGCTTTTTAGACAGATATGGACAGAAGGTGAAAACCTTGCAGAAATATGTTTTATAAAGATTCCCTACTGCAGGGGTGTCAAACGCAAGGATTGCAGCCCGCAATGTGGTCAGATCCAGCCTGTGGGGCCATCCTGGAAAATGTAAGGGTCCAGCCCACATGGCTTTGGCCTGGTCTACCCAGTCCGAAGAGGAAACATGCCAGCAGTTTGGGGAGTGGCGTTAAGCTGGTCACGCCCACCCGGTCGGCCGCACCCAGTGAGTGGTGTCAAGCTGACCATACCCACCCAGTAGGCCATGCCCAGCCAGCCCCCCCGAGGTCATGCGGTCCTCAAAGAAATTGAGTTTGACACCCCTGCCCTTCTGCAATATTTGCCTGCATGTGCGGCCAGGTTGTATGGAATAAGAGTATGGAAGCTCATCTTCAAGTTCTAGGGCATCTCGTTGCTTGTTTTGTAGGCCAGAAATATTTGTGATAAAAATAAAAAAGGTGAAAAAAATGTGCTCCTCAGACCTGACCAGGTATGGGGAATCGTGTCTTTTGTAGGTGCTATTGCTGGAATACTGCTTTTATCACAAAAGCAATCTTTATTGAAGATGCCATAGTTTCTTTCATTTGAAAGCATCACAATCAGAGTTAAGACTGCTCCACAATTATCTGATCTAAAGGACATTGCCAGGTATTCAAAACTGCTAGAGTAAGAAGCCTGAGATCAAAGACAGTTAAATATTCATGGCCATCTTTCTATAGTCTGTAACCGTGATGGCGAACCTATGGCACGTGTGCCACAGGTGGCACGTGTAGCCATATCAGTGGGCATACCAGCTCAGCTCCGGCACGCACACCAGCCAGCTGATTTGGGCCTTCTGGGCCCACCAGAAGTAGGGAAACAGGCTGTTTCCTGCCTCCAGAGGGCCTGTGGTGGGTGGGGAAGGCCCGTTTTTCTTTCTCACCTGGCTCCAGATCCTCTCTATGCATCTGGGAAGGGCGAAAACAGCCTTCCCCAGGCCCTGTGGAGGCCTGAAATGGCCCATTTCCCAACTTCCGGTTGGACAGGAAGTGATGTTTTTTGCTGTCCCCAGCTTCCAGGGACTCCTAGAGAGGCTGGATACTGCAAAAAATGTCACTTCCTGTCCAGCCAAAAGTTAGAAAACGGGCCACTTTGGGTCTCCGGAGGGCCTCCAAGGGGGTGGGGAAGGCTGTTTTCGCCCTCACCAAATGCATAAAGATGATCTGGAGCCAGGTGAGAAAGAAAAACGGGCCTACCAGGCCATCATGTGCCAGGAGCGGGGGAGGGAGGGGGCTGTGCGCGCATGCGCAGGGCGGGGCAAATAGAATTATGGGCATGGGCACGCACGTGCGCAAACTTTCTCCACACCCCCACCCCATCGTGGCATGCAATGGCAAAAAGGTTAGCCATTTTGCCATTGGTCTATAATCATCGAAGAAGAATATAACTTTATATACTGTAAATATAAAAGAAGAAGGTTGCAGATGGGGATGATGCATGAATTTTTTTTTTTTTTCACATTGTCACCTAGAAATATTTTTAAAGTCGCTAACTCTCAGGTAGACCCGAGACCTTGTCTTTTAACTGGGATCTTAGCTGTCAGCTTCCAGTGACAATACAGTCTCGTGTTTGATGAAGCAATGCCGTTGCTTCCTCTCCTCCGAATACATCCACAAACTCTGAATACTTTTCTGGATTCAACACATCATGCTGGAGACAGAGCTGGAGGAGAGTGGGAGGCTTGCAAATGTGGCTGTTGACAGTTTGAGTTTGTCCCTTCCTTGCTCCCGATGAAAATCTGAATCACAAGTTTGCAGACAATCAATGCTTAGCGTAACAAGGACATCGGAGCAAGTTGTGACATAAAATATCAAGAACGTATGATTGTTTATTGTGAATAGCAAGAGAGTTGTATGTCATACAACAGAACCACTTCAAAGTGCTTGTCTCTCGAGTGTTTATACCAGCATAGGTTTCTCTAACAAATGTGTATGAGGAAATTAATTTGTTGCATTCATCTATGAATTTAAAAGAGTAGAGAGTAGAGTAGAGCTACCGGCCCCCAGCAGCCGAATGAGAGGAGGAGGAGGAGGAGGAGGAGGCGTAAGAGTCAGGGTCAGCATCAAGGCAACCTGAGAGCTCCAAGGGGGAAGAGGGAGTGGAACTGGCAGAGAGAGAGAGACAGAGAGCTTGAGTCATCCATCAGCCTTCAGATGGAGAGTCAACAGCCCTCTCGGGTCTGGAGGTGGCTATTGCGGAAGAGGAGGTATAGCTGGGTCCAGTGCCTGACGCGCGGATGCGCAGAAGGCAGAGGAGAGGACAGCAGTGGAAATCTGTGGGCCGATCCTTGGGAAGGAAGAGCCACCACTGCGAGCGAAGCCCCACCCTAGTTCTGGGGATAAAAGGCAGGGGGACGGAGAAGAATCGATGTGGCAGACAACTATTCATCTTTCGGCCTCTCGGACTTGTTAGCCTGCGGTGAGAGAGAAACTTTTTGCCTGGCCTGCTGGCACTCCTAATTAAAGGAATCTTTGAGTTCACTTCAGAGGATTTGTTGTGTTTGGGGAGCTGGGTCAGAACAGAGTTATGCTTTAAAGCTTGTAGTCTGCTATCTGAGCTCTTCTTAATTGTCTGAGGATTCTCTTGCTGAGTTGTGCAGAGGAAAGCCTGGGACGTTTCTTAATGACAAGGCTTTGGAGGGGTTCAAACACTTGTTTGCCACATGTCCACAGTTCCACAGGTGCTGCATTCTGCAGTTGACTTAGAAATCCATATTTTAGAGAATAGAATAGAATAGAATAGAATAGAATAGAATAGAATAGAATAGAATAGAATAGAATAGAATAAACAGAGTTGGAAGGGACCTTGGAGGTTTTCTAATCCAAACCCTGTTTAGGAAGGAAACCCTACACCACTTCAGACAAATGGTTATCCAACATCTTCTTAAAAACTTCCAGTGCTGCAGCATTCACAGCTTCTGGAGGCAAGTCGTTCCACCGATTAATTGTTTTCACTGTCAGGAAATCCCAGAAGCACGAAGCTGAAGCCTGAAGATGACGAATGAGACTTCGTCGAAACGTCGCCAAGACACTTCCAATTTTACACGGGAGAAAACCCGAACAACCAAAGACCTATATACAAACACCCGTGAAAACCTCAGAAAACAAATATATATATATATATATATGTATGTATGTATGTATGTATGTATGTATGTATGTATGTATGTATGTATATATATATAATATTATTTTCGTTGTTCCACTTATTAATTGTTCTGACTGTCAGGAAATTTCTCCTTAGTTCTAAGTTGCTTCTCTCCTTGATTAGTTTCCACCCATTGCTTCTTGTTCTGCCCTCAGGTGCTTTGGAGAATAGCCTGACTCCCTCTTCTTTGTGGCAGCCTCTGAGATGTTGGAACATTGCTATCATGTCTCCCCTAGTCCTTCTTTTCATAAATCTAGAGATACCCAGTTCCTGCAACCGTTCTTCATATATTTTAGTCTCCAGTCCCCTAATCATCTTTATTGCTCTTCTCTGCACTCTTTCTAGAGTCTCCACATCTTTTGTACATTGTGGTGACCAAAACTGAATGCAGTATTCCAAGTGTGGTCTTACCAAGGCATTATAAAGTTGTTATGCCAATCTTGATTTACTGTTCCAGGGATCCACAATAGGAACATCAACTGAAGTTTGTTTCTGTTGAGGATTAGGGTCTTTGTACTTACCCTGCTTGCATGTGTTTTCCAACCTAGTGTCCAAGCAAGAAACAGGGGGAGGCAGTGCTGGAGAGAGGCCTCAAAACTTTTCTAGTTCTCCATCAATTCACATACAAAGTTGGAAAGTTTCTTTCAAATTTGCTGGCATTCCGCGTCTCTCTGACCCATTTCTCAAGTTCATCGGCCAGTCCTTCCTAAAATCTGAGCAAGATCATTCAGTCTGGCACTTAATTGAAAATCCAATAAGTACTCATGAACTCTGTTTTTTCTGTTTCATCTTGCAAACCACTCCAACTGCTGCTGCTGCTGCTCCCCCAACCAAACCATTAGCTGTACCTCTAAATCTTTGCATGAAGTTCTGGTAATTGTTCAGTAATGGATCACTGCCCTGAATGAAGGGCACGGCTTATTTGGCTGGTCCTTCTTTCAGCAGACTCAGAATAAAAGCCACTTTGTCTGTAGAAATCCTGCTGTCTGATCCGCCATGAACAGTTTGCAGTGAGTTGCAAAAGTCAGCAAACTTTTCTGGCGAACTCCCCAGTGGGTGGGTTGCACTTACCTTTGCTACCGGTTCAGAATTGTGACCCCGTGTGTGCAGCGCTTCTGTGCATGCGCAGAACCTTCTGCGCATGCACAGAGCATCCATGATGACGTCCGGGTGGGTGGACAGAGCCTCCCGCCGCTGCCAGTACCAGTTCGCGTGAACCGGGGAGAACTGGTAGAAACCCACCACTGGAACTCCCAGGAAAAGAAGAACATATTGACTGGGCTGTAGGCTGCTGAACCACTGGCTGAAGTATCCCTAGTCCGAAATGCTGATTATCTGTAGCATGACATTTTACAGGTTATTTCTATATCCTTTTTTTTCCTGTTAATGTTGTAACTATACCTGAACAAGTTATTCCGCCGGCAGAAGGATGCCCTGAGGAACTGATGCCATTTCCATGAATAAAGGCAGTCTCTTTTTATTAAAAAGTACTGTAGTGAAGCTTTCAAGATTGGGGTAGGCCATGTCAGGAAAAGACACCATAAGAATTACTGAAAGTCTGTTGTATGGTTAGGTTAGGTTAGGTTTATTAGATTTCTATACCGCCCTTCTCCCGAAGGACTCAGGGTGGTTCACAGCTGACATAAAACAGAATTCACAATAGTCATAAATAAATTAAAAACAATATAAACATCTAATTAAATTTTGGCTAACAATTAAGAATCTTTAAAATCAAATAATAAAACCCCAATTAAAAACAACACATTACACATTAGGCCAGCCCTGGGCGATGAAACAATAGGGTCTTGAGCTCGCGTCGGAAGGTCTGGAGGTCGGGGAGTGATCGTAACCCCGGAGGAAGCTCGTTCCAGAGGGTAGGAGCCCCCACAGAGAAAGCTCTCCCCCTGGGGGTCGCCAGCCGACATTGTTTGGCTGATGGCACCCTGAGGAGACGCTCCCTGTGGGGAGTGCACAGGTCAATGGGAGGCTACTGGTGGCAGCAGGCGGTCCCGTAAGTACCCCGGTCCTAAGCCATGGAGCACTTTAAAGGTGGTTACCAACACCTTGAATTGCATTGTATGATAGCAGTATAATAGCAGAACCTTGAAAATCTGCCAAATTTCTCCACTCTTCTGACAAAGAGAATTAAGACAGAATTGTGTTTCTTTCTCACCCTCTCTTCTTTTCCAGGGATAAATTGATGTTTATTTAATTGCTGTTACATTTTGATTTCTCCAGAGATGGTCACAGCCACCCAGTGGTGGGATTCAACTGGTGTAACAATCGGTTTGCTCCACCTGCGTGCAGTGCGTTTGAAAACAGCTCTAAAACTTACCTTCTACTGCAGCCCCAGTGAATAAAATAGCTGAGGTGCGGCAATCCACTCTGCCGAGCCTCTCAGCTGGGCTTCAAACAAAGGAAATATAGGTCGGTATAGCACAGTGGTGAGCGGGTGAGCCCAGCTGATCGTCGGAGCAAACCGGTTCCCTCTCAGCTGATCATCAGAGCTACTGGTTCGCCTGAACTGGTCCGAACTGGCTGAATGCCACCCCTGCAGCTACCACATTAGTTTTTTTATTCACATGGAAGTCAATGGAGCTCAAATGGACAGGGGAGTGCTTTGAAGGACACCCCCCCACATACACATTGCCCCACCTAAGGGATGATACTCTGGAAAGTTTACATTGTAGGTTGACTTCTGATCTTTTCTGCCAGGGAATATATCCTGAGGATAAACTTATTACTGAATAAGTCTTGGCTAATACTGCAAATTGCAGCATAGGGGACGATGATGCAAACTATTTTCCAGCTATTTCACCAGATTAGAAAGAGAAAGCAGGAAATGCCATTTCTCTCATAAGAGAAAGATGGGATAAGGGAGGAAGAATAGAAGGAGGAGAGACTAATCCCAAAGCTATCTTCTTTAGAGAAGGGCCAAAGGGGAGGGATATTTCTCTGAATAATTACAGTAGTGGCCAAAATTGTGGAAACCTTTTGGGAAAAGTGCATTTTCTAAAACTAGCTAAGAACACCACTTTTTTTTTGTAGTAGTAGTACCATAAAATTATATAAATGGAAAGATAATTTAATCAAGAATGTAATGCAATAACTTTTATCAAGGATTTGCTATTAGAATAGCAATTACCGTATAAAGAAGAAAAGTGAAACACATAGAAAAAATGAGATACACAAAAATGATCACCATGTCAGTTAATACTTAGTTCGGTAATCTTTAGCATGAACGTCTTACAATGTCTTCCCATGGAGTAAACCAAGTCTTTGAGTTCTACAGCTATTATCATGTGAAACCAAGACTGAACGATTGCTTCTATTAAGTGGGTTTTATTGCTGGGTCACTTCTGACTAACAAGTTTCTTTAGTCAGCTCCATAGATTTTCAATTGGGTGAAGGTCTGGGCTATTCCCAGGCCATTCCAGCAATGGAATATGATTATCTTGAAACTCAAAAAAAAAAAAAAAGAGGTGTTATTACCCATCAAACCTCAAAAATACACTTTTCCGAAAAGGTTTTCACAATTTTGGCCACTACTGTATCAAGGAAAGAGGAAATTAACATTCTCCAGCAAGGGGAGGGGAATTAGAAACAAGCATGGGGTTGTTGTTTTTCACATAATTCCCCCCCAAAATCCAATCCTTCTCTAGGCCTGATCTATCAGGAAGAGGTTGTGAGCAAAGCAACAGGACTGATCTTTCATTTGGTAGACAACTCTTGTAAATTCATTCTGATGATTGCAACGATGGGTATTATAAGAAAGGTGAACTTACCTGCCGCACAGGCATTTCTTCCACTGATAATGACCCAAGTTGGCTCAACATTGGGTCTAGCCAGAGGGCTGCTGAAGAGATCCCAGTTGGCCATTACTTTGGGCACTCTTTTGGAGAGCCACCAAACAATGATGCAAAAGTGTACCTTGACCTGTTTATTACAAACTCCAGAGGAGTAACGCTTCTTCTGCCCATGTGAAGTAGCTTTCTCCCCATTTCATGCTGCCAACTGGTAATCAAAACATGTTAGCAAATCTTATCAGCAGTGGGTTTCACATCATGTTACTATGGTTCACCACATGCTCACGCACTTGCTTGGTGCGCGCACACACCGGGTTCACGCATGCGCCTGACTTCCAGGCATACACCCGGCCTTCCACGCATGTGCTTTGCTCACATGGGTGCCTTCCGCGCATGCGCCCAGCCTAAAAAAATGTGGCTAAATAGGATGGCATAGAACCGGGAAGCCGGGACCACCCGGGATTTCTACTACCCGGTTTGGGCGAACCGGTTCAAACCGACTGAATACCACCTGTGGAGCTTACGCAAACTCCGCACAGATGATTCATACGCTGTGTGGTGTCACTTTCTAGATATGCTTAACAGAAGACAGCAAAAAGGAACTGTACTGAAAGCCAAAGAGGTTAATTGCATTTGAAATTCATTCAACCCAGAGGTGAAATGTAGTTTGTTACTACCGGTTCTGTGGGCGTGGCTTGGTGTGTGTGTGGGTAATGTGACTGGGTGGGCGTGGCCAACTTTTTTTTTCTTTTAAAAGCATTTTTTCTACAATCTCTTCGGCTGAAGAGATTGTAAAAAATGCTTTTAAAAGCCTCTGATGATCAGGCAACTCAGCTGAGATCACCAGAGGAGCCTTTTAAAAGCATTTTTTCTACAACCTCTTTGGCCAAAGAGGTTGTAAAAAAATGCTTTTAAAGGGTTCTGACGATCCCAGCTGAGCCGCACAATCATCAGAGGCTTTTTTTTTAACTTTTAAAAGCATTTTTTCAGTTGAAGAAAAAATGCTTTTAAAAGTAAAAAACAAAAATCTCTGATGATTGTGCAGCTCTGATGATTGTGAGCATGGGTGGGGGGAGGGGGGTCAGAGGTTTTTGCTACCGGTTCTCTGAACCACCCACCGTCATCAGTACCAGATCAGGCGATCTGATCCGAACCGGGAGCATTTCACCCCTGATCCAACCTGTGAACATACTGTGTGAAATTATTGTTTCCTATAAGGATGAGTAAACAAAATAGCTGGTAATTAAAGTATAGCCACCCCCCCCCTTTGGAGACTAAATTATGCCTTAACATTACTGCACATGAAGGGCAAGAGAAACAGGATTTCCTCAAAATCCATTACACTAGCTGCTCCTTTAAATTTTTGCAAATATAGATGAAAGAATGATGTATACGTTGCACACTAACTTTCTTTGAGAGATTTATTTCACTTGAAATCATATTATCCTGAAAGTCTAGATCAGGGGTAGTCAACCTTTTTATACTACCGCCCACTTTTGTATCTCTGTTAGTGGTAAAATTTTCTAACCGCCCACCGGTTCCACAGTAATGCACCGTGTATCGTCGTCTGCGCATGGCTCTCGCGCATCCTGGATTGGGGTTGGGGGGATGCTGGTTACCAGCTCTGCTTGTCTGTTACAGCTGGGTGGTGTGGGGGGAGATGCGTGAGCTATTCTGGGATGAGGCTCTTTTGTTTGCGGTTGCACTATGGCACCATTTAGTTTCACTTACGTAACGTGAACTAAACTTATGCGCAGGCGATACAAATAGTATATTTTCAGAAATTTAAATTGTCATGGGGGTTTTTATGAAAACCTAATGAAAATGTTTTTAAATAATGCTATGAATTTTTTTTTTAAAGTCAATTAAATTAAAAAAAAAAGAAAAGTGTTTCAGTATCGGACAAAACCCCTACCGCCCACCATGAAAGCTGGAATGCCCACTAGTGGGCGATAGGGGCAAGGTTGACTACCACTGGTTTAGATGATTTTCCTCATGAAGAAAAAGCAAGTCTAAATTTCAATAATATTAAGAATAAAAAATGCCCTGCAGTTGTTTCCTAACAGATCATCAAGGTTTTCCCCTTGTAAACTGGGTTCAAGCTTGGTGAATAGAATAGAATGAACTTGAAGGGACCTTGGGGGTCTTCTAGTCCAGCCCCCTGCTCAAGCAGGAGAATCTATACACACCATTTTATACAAATGACAGCCTAGACTCTTCTTAAAAACATCCGGTGATGGAATGCCCACGATTTCAAGGGGCAAGCTGTACTACTGGATAATTGCCCTCAATATTAGGAAGTTTCTCCTTAAATAATTATGTAGTTTCTTTTTTATGGCTTTGTTAGTAGGAACCCATCCAATGTGATTTCTTCAACAAGCTATGATTAAGTATATTATCTTTGCAGTGACCATATGTTTGTTTGTTTTATTTTAAAGAATTACATAATAAGTATAGAATTACAGAATAACTAAATTGGAAGGAACCTTGGAGGTGTTCTAGTTCAATCCCTTGTCCACGCTTAAAGAACAATCACTTGACAATTCTTCAGTATTTATGACAGCCTTGGAAAGGGTGCTTTATAGCAGCGGTGAAATCCGCCGCGGGTTGCCACCGGTTTGCTGCCTGCGCATGCACGGTGTACCTCAGATGCACGATGTGTGCACGCATGTGCAGTGCATGCCAGATGCGTGCTGTGCACATGCATGCACAGTGCGTGCCAAATGCACACTATGTGCATGCATGCACAGTGTACACCAAATGCACGCTGTGCACGGATGTGTAATGTGTACCAAACACGCTTCACATGGAAAAAGGAGCCATTTGAAGGTAAGTAGAACAGCGAGAGGGGGGAACAGCTGTGCTGCGCAATTTAGATTCTCTAGAAAGCAGGATTTCCTGTTTTCTAGCGAATTTAAATTGCATGGTATAGCTGATTATTAAAAATACCAGTTCGAGCAAACTGGTAGCGTCTTTTTGCTATTGATTCGCCCAAACCGGTGCGAACCACTAGCATTTCAGCCCTGCTTTATAGCCTGTAAGCAATTTTGACAACACTGTCAAACTGTTCACTATATCTGCACTACTATTAATCTTCTCATCGTTCCCTTCACCCATCTCCTTCCACTTATGACTGTATGACTGTAACTTTGTTGCTGATATCCTTACGATTTATATTGATCTTGATTGGTTCCTGATTGCTTATTTGTACCTTTTGACTATCATTAAGTTTTTTACCTTAGAATTCTTGATGAAGATATCTTTTCTTTTATGTCCACACAGAGAGCATATGCACCAAGACAAATTCCTTGTGTGTCTAATCACACTTGGCCAATAAAAAATTCTATTCTATTCTATTTTGACCATCATAACACATTGCACTCCCCCTTCCCCACACCTTACTGCATTTCTGGCCCTAGGCAATCAGTTCACATTTACAATCAGTTGCAGCATAACTACATTTTTTTTTATTGTTTTCCAGGAAAAAAACAACCCACCCATTTTAGGTATGCTCGATTTGCTTAAATGACCATGTGATTTCCTGAAGAACTGCAGTAACTCACTTTATGGTCAACCGAAACATTATGAAATGCAGCCTTTTTAACATGTTCTGTGAGTGGTCCAACAACTACAAAACATTTTTTTTTTCTGGTGAAAAAAAATTTGGGGAATTTCACTTCATTCTGAAATTTTAAGATGTATACTTCGTGTTTCCTAAAATGTAAGACTCACTGATTTACAAAAATGTGTTATTCCAGTTTCTCATTCCACATATCACAATTATCTGTGGGTTTTTTAAAAAAAATATATATACATAAAACTGATTTGTTGATTGCACTTCAGATTTGGTATTTCTTAAATTTCTTAGTAATCCAGTTGCTTTTGATTAGTAAAGCATGTGTTTCTCCCCCCCCCCCCATCCAATACATATTGAAAAGCAGTGATAAAATCAGAAATAGTCATGCTGGCAAAATCATACAGACATTCAGAGTTTGTTAAAACAATACAGTAATAATAACAACATTAAATAATATGAAATATCAAATTCTTATTTTTTTATTTAGTGTACCCTTAATTCATATATTCCTGTGTATCTTTCAGTTACATGCTTTGAAAGCATAAGGAGCAATGATTAACTGAATTTCATTAATATGACGGCCGTCGCCAGGGGAGCTTTTTATCAGGTGCGCCTGATTCGCCAGTTGCGCCCCTTCATAGACCGGGATTCCCTATGCACGGTCACTCATGCCCTCGTTACTTCCCGCCTGAACTACTGTAACGCTCTCTACATGGGGGTCCCCTTGAAGAGCACCCGGAGGCTCCAACTGGTCCAGAATGCAGCTGCACGGGTAATAGAGGGAGCTACTCGTGGCTCCCATATAACACCTCTCCTGCGCAGGCTGCACTGGTTGCCGGTGGTCTTCCGGGTGCAATTCAGGGTGTTAGTTACCACCTTTAAAGTGTTCCATGGCACAGGACCGGGTTATTTACGGGACAGCCTGCTGCCACCGACAGCCTCCCACCGACCTGTGCGCTCGCACAGGGAGGGCCTCCTCAGGGTGCCATCAGCCAAACAATGTCAGCTGGCGACCCCCAGGGGGAGAGCCTTCTCTGTGCAAGCACCTACACTCTGGAATGAGCTTCCTCTGGGGTTACAATTACTCCCATATTATTCAGTATTTGAAGCAACATTGGCACAGCCAAAGACCAGCTGACCATAAGATCTAAGTCATGAAATGGATCAGGTGTCAGGCCTGGAAGCCATCTTTTGCATTAGGCCTTCAGATCTGCCACGTTTCCTGCTGTGGGAACCTGGAAGGGGGGATTGTATGGAGCGTGGGTGATATGTACTCATAATAACATTCCTTTCTCAGAGAGTCAAGGACGTCTTGCCCTCCACCTGGATCGCTGGAACTGGGAGGCATCTCCAATTCAGACAGTGGTTTGATTGGGCCATGTGATGGACTTGTGGGTGTTGGGCAGGGACTTGAACTTTCCTTTGGGAGGGGAAAATCTGGAAACTTTCAGATTCGGGTTTTCACAGATGTGTCAATATGACATCTCTAATACAATGGAACTTAGAGGAGACTCAAGCCTCGGAGTTTTCTTTCATTGGGGATGTTACTTGGAATCCCAATATCAGGAATGTGCATCAGTACTGACTCTGTGGGTCTCAGAGAGCAGAGCCCTAACAATAGAGTAGCCCATAGATTCTGCGCAGGGTTCTCCATGTGGTTTCTGTGTAGAAAATTCTGTAATTAATATATATAGCGGGCAGAAATAGGCCATCTGGACTCTGGTTTGAACCTGAAAAATAGATGCATGCACATTGTATATGGATTTAAAGTGCACTGTATTAGAGTCAAGGCCGTCTTAACAGTATTATGGACCCTGGGCAAACCAGTGTACTGGGGCCCCTATGACAACTACTCACAGGAATAAAAATGTAAATGATCGATAAAATTAAACATATGTTTATTTTATTGGCACTTGCAAAAAAATCAGTGTTGAAAAACACAATAATACCCAGTAAGCCATACAGCTGCTGTATCTATATAATGCAAGGTGCATTGAAGGGTTAACATACTGTTGTGGTGCGCCAGCAACCTGCAGAACCTGGCAGAAGAGTCGGACAATGATGTGGCTGAGGAAGAACAGTCCTGGAGGCTGGGGAAGGCCCAGATGAGGGCTCTGCATCAGAGGCAGAGATGGGGCCAGGGCCAATGGGGAGTGATGTGCAGACTCCGGAGCCTCCAGAGGCTGACAGTAGTGAGGCAGAGGAACAGGAGGAGCCTGTTCCTAATGCACACATGAGAAGAGCTGCCAGAAGGCAAGAACAGCTAAAGCTAAGAGGACAACTCGGGAGTAGGGCCAAGAGATGATTGGCCCCTCCCATAAGGCTTAAAAGACTAGCAACGGCGTTTGGGCTTTGCCGGAAAACCACGTTGATAGCTTCGTCTTCTTGCATTTATTTTGTATCAGTGTCTTCTGAACTTTTGCCAATAAAGGCCTTTGGCAATTTGCCTAATTGGACCAAAGTTGGTGATAGGACTGAGGAATTTGTGTTGGGAGGAATTTGCTTTAATTTAGTTGAACTACGCTGAGAATGAAGTACCGTAATTCTCAGCTGTTCGAATAAAGTTTATTTGTTTTTACACTGAGTGAGTTTCATACTACCTACTGGGGCCTGGGTCACAACATATCCAGCCAGCTTTGTGCTTAAGAAGGGACTAGAACTGATGTTTTCTTACTTTCTAGTTTGGTGTATTAAACCACTACACCAAATGTGCTCTCATTGCATGCTAAGGATCCAGGTTATATTTCACCATTACAGGAAAGTCGCCCATCTGACTAGAAATTACTGCAGATCAGAAAACAACTGAGCAAAAGTTGGATAATGTTCTATGTTATGTCCAAGCTGCTGAAGCAGTGGTCAATTTTTTTTAAAAAGAAACGGTGGGGGGGAACCATAACTTGCAGCTTGGAATGAAAGAAATGTTAAATGTAGTGTACCTTTTAAGTGAAGAGATCTAATTTGTACATATCTTCCATTCTGTACATATAGGAGCAGGTTAGAAAAGATTGAACGTTAATGTGTTAAACTTTGGAAATGATAAAAAAAAAAGTAGTTTTATATGTGTTGCAAATCTTTTTTAAAAATTGCAGTAATGGAATGGATTTATGATGAATCCAACCTTATTTTGGGACCAGTAAACTGATTTGTCCATCCATTTTAGCCACATAATTTTATAACATATTTTCATTACTAAAGTACACAAAAGACCAAAAGTACAATAGGAGGTTAGAAAAATTACTTTTAGCTGAAATTTAAACTTCAGTCAAATGTAACTAAAAATGTTCTCAGCTCTTTTTTTCTTTGGAAAATAGTTTTCACATTATCCCCTTTATATTGAAAAGTCCTTGTATCTCTGACTTAGACATCAGAGAAGATTACCACGGAGATCAGTTCCTGACTCTGATTATCATGTATGATTTATGAGCAGGAAGGCCCAGCGCTCTTAAGTAGGTGAGAATGAATGATTGACCTAAAGAAAGTTGCTTCTAACTGTGTTGCTTGTTAGGTTCTTAAATGCACAGTTCAGTAATTGTAGAACAAAGAAAGGTCATGAACCTTTTAAATGCCCCCAATGCAGCGGTGGGTTTCACATTTTGTTACCACCGGTTCGCCCCGCGCGCACGGTCACTTCACACATGCATGCACCTTCTGCACATGCGCCCAGTGTTCTGTGCATGTGCTTTGCTCGTGCACATGTCTTCCACGCATGCACCTGGCCTCAAAAACGTGTCTAAATAGGATGGCATAGCCCCCGGATGGGTGGACCCACCCACAATTTCCGCTACCGGTTCACCTGAACCGGTACGAACCGTCTAAATACCACTTCTGCCCCAATGTATAGCACAGAGGTAGTCAACCTTTTTATACTACCGCCCACTTTTTTATCTCTGTTAGTAGTAAACCTTTCTAACCGCCCAACGGTTCCACAGTAATGTGCCATGTATCGTTGTCTGCGCATGCCTCTTGTACATCATGGATTGGGTTGGGGGGGGCGCCGGCTACCAGCTCAGCTTGTCTGTTACAGCTGGGTGGTGTGGGGGGAGATGCGCGAGCTATTCTGGGATGAGGCTTTTTTGTTTGCGGTCGCACTATAGTGCCATTTAGTTTCACTTACGTAACATGAACTAAACTTATGCGCAGGTGATACAACTAGTATATTTTTGGAAATTTAAATTGTCACAGGAAATTTTATGAAAACCTAATGAAAATGTGTATAAATAATGCTATGAATTTTTTTTTAAAGTCAATTAAATTAAAAAAAAAAGGAAAGTGCTTCAGTATTGGACAAAACCCCTACCGCCCACCATGAAAGCTGGAATGCCCACTAGTAGGTGCTAGGGATCAGGTTGACTACCACTGGTATAGCACATGTTTTGCAATATACTATATTTAGCATACTTGCTAAAGCAAAAGTTACTGGTATATTCTACTCCACAATTTGCATGATTTTAAATAATTAATCTATCGTATGTATAGAACATATTCAGAATTCATTGGAAAATTACCTGCATTTACCTTTTCATTCACACAAACTACCCTCACATTCATGGAGGAATAAAATGTGCAATAAAAAAAAAGACAGTGGCTTTCAGCAGCTTATTTTTTCACTTTATTCTTTTAGATTTTTAAAGTTTCCCTTATTAATAAAGAATTGGAAATGTTATTTAAAATGTAAATGATATTAAATGAGGCCAGTTTCCATTAATAGGGTATAAGAGGTTCATAGGTTTGATAAATAGATATTGGCTTCTGTAAATACGAACATCTAAGAGGTTGCCAGAGGTAGCAAATGAAGCAGGGGTGAAATCTAAAAATTTTCCCTACTGGTTCTGTGGGCGTGGCTTAATTGGTGGGCGTGGCTTGGTGGTCGGATGACTGGGTGGGCGTGGCCAAAAACAATAAATAATAAAAATAATAAACAAAGTATAAAAAAACAATAAGAGGTACCAAAAACCAACTTTCACACTTTACACACACACAACACAACACAACTGACTCACACACAATGTAAAAGCAGCTGCACTTCAACTTCACACAGCCACAAACAGCTCAAAAACCAACTTTCACACTTTTCACACACACAACTGACACACACACACACACACACACACACAATACCACATAAAGCTTTCTGAGTTTTTGTGTGTTTGTATAGTTAGAGTGAAACACTACAGAAACACACCAAATCTCAGAAAGCTGCACAAATATTTTATTATTTTATTTTATTTTATTGTGGACTTCAATTCCCAGAGTTCCTCAGCCAGACAGCATTAATCATCAGTGGTGAAATAGATTAGCTAAGTTTAAATTAGTTCTGTCTCGTGCTAAAAGCGAAACTGGGGCTTTCGGGCTGTGAGCAGAGCCATGAGGTCGATCAGTAATCAGGTAAGTGGCTTAGACTCTTTTAAAAGGCGTTTTTCTACATGTTTTCTATAGAAAACATGTTTTTTAAGGTTCTGCTGATGAGGAACTCAAGTGAGATCCCCAGAGTAGCCTTTAATTTTAATTTTAATTTTTAAGTTTAAAGGTTGCCGATCTCAGCTGAGGGGTGGGATCCTCAAAGGCTTTTTTTTTTTTACTTTTAAAGGCAGGTTTCGGCTGAAGCAAAACCGGCTTTTAAAAGTAAAAAAGAAAAAAAAACCTCTGCTGATGGTGCGGCTCAGCAGAGGCAGGGGGGCGGGGCCAGGGATTTTTGCTACCGGTCTTCCGAACCAGCAGCCGCCATCGCTACCGGATCGCGCGATCCCGTCCGATCCGTTAGCATTTCACCCCTGAAATGAAGTCACTCACATCGTATCATGCAATTAATGTGAATATAATTGTTGGAAAACTGCCAACTAGATTGGAAGGGTGGGGGGGGGGAGTCAAGCATGGGCTTAGCTTAGAGTCATTGTGCAGCTGCGAAAAGCGTAAGCAAAATCCATGAAGGTTTATCTGGTCGTTTCCAGAGGAAGGCGAACAGTCTGAGGAGATTTCTGTACAATAAAGAACAATAAAGTTGCTAGACATTAACAAACATATATGCAAAATATGCAAAATATGCAAAAAAGACAATCAACCAGCAAAAAGGGAATAAAAAGACTCCAGCACCTCTTCACCAGCAATCAGCACCCAGATCAGCATAGATTAACTCCAAGATTAGCATCAGACCACCAATCAAGTAAACAATGCCCCAATCAAGAAACTGCCAAAGAAGATAACAGTAAACAGCCCAACCAAGAAATCTCCAAGACCATCGACACCGACCCTGGCAGCGCAAGCCACTAGAATAGGAACTAACAGCAGACTGCATTACTTGCTAGCACTGGCAATGTTACCTAGTTTGGGTAATGAAACATCTACAAGAAAACGGGCAAGTTCAGAGAACGTCAAGGACCCTTCATTTCAACCCTCAGCTACAAATATTCTCCTTTAAAGTTGCTTGCTTCCTTGCAATGAAGTTGCTTGCTTCAATTACCGTATTTTTCAGAATATAAGACGCACCTTAGTTTTTGGGGAAGAAAATAAGAAAAAAAGCTGATTGGAAGGTGGATTGGCCTTCTGGAATACCCCCAATCAGCTGTTCTAAGAGGTGAATTTTAGCAATAAGTTCCTTGGTTCTGAGCTCTGTGTGTTGCTCTTTTTTTGCTTTTTGTTTTTTTCTGCCTCTGAAACTTCTGAAACTCTGTTTCAGAAAAAAACTTTTATTCCTGCCTCTGAAAGCCTCTGAAACAGAGCTTCAGAAAAAAAAGCCTCTGAAGCTCTGTTTGGAGGCTTCTTTTCTGAAGCTCTGTTCGGGGGCTTCTTTTCTGAAGATTTGTTTCTAATGCTTTTTTCAGCCTCTGAAACCTCCTTTTGAGAAGCTGGGCACGGCTATATTCGGAGTATAAGATGCAGCCAGATTTTTACCCTCTTTTTTGGGAGGGGGAGAAAGGTGTGTCTTATACTCCCAAAAATACAGTATTTATGAATTGCTCTGGTTGTTTGTGCCTGACAAGGACATTCATAATCTTTGAAATGACATCATGGAACACATGATGCCATCATTGCTTCTGTTGGACCCATAACCATATGGGTTAAAGCAGGGGTGGGTGTCAAACTCAATTTCATTGAGAGCCGCATCAGCGTTTTCTTTGATCTCGGGGGTAGATGGGGTGTGTGGAGGCAGTAGTGAAATCCAAATTTTTTTACTACCGGTTCTGTGGGTGTGGCTTGGTGGGCATGGCTTGGTGGGCATGAGAGGGAAAGGATACTGCAAAATCTCCATTCCCATTCCACTCCAGCGGAAGGATACTGCAAAATCCCCATTCCCTCCCCACTCCTGGGAAAGGATATTGCAGAACCTCCATTTCCACCCCACTCTGGGGCCAGCCAGAGGTGGTATTTGGCGGTTCTCTGAACAACTCAAAATTTCGGCTACTGGTTCTCCGAACTGCTCAAAATTTCCACTACCGGTTCTCCAGAACCTGTCAGAACCTGCTGGATTTCACCCTTGTGGGGAGGGGCATGGCTAGGGTGGGCGTGGCCAGCATGACGTCACTTGTGTCGGGGGCCCCTGTGGTGGTCCGAGTACTCTGCCAGCAAAAATTGCCTCCTGAGCTCCATTTTCTGCTGTGATGGCCTCCTGCAACCCTCTGCCAGTGAAAACTGAGCTCAGGAGGGCCGTACATGGCCCTCCCTAGCTCCGTTTTCTCTGGCATCACTGTGGGCCGGTCCTTTGCTGTTTCCAGGAGGGGCCAGCGGGCCAGATCTAAGCACCCCGTGGGCCGAATCCAGCCCCCAGGCCTTGAGTTTGACACCCCTGGGCTACAGCATACTATAAACAGAGGGGGAAAACAAGTATGCCATCACACTCTGCTCACTTTTCTCACATGGCAAGGATATACAGTCCTTGGCCTTCTAAAACATGGAAAAGTATAGAAGAACGAAACAGATGGGACCAAGATAAAAATATTTGACGTCATTTACATCAAGATTAAATAAAGCACTGTTAAAACCTCTAATTCTGAGTTGGACATCTGACACTCTTATGGTCCCTGCTGACAGCAATATAATTACATTCCAAATATTTAGTATTTTCCTCTTCCGTTGTTTTAAGAATTACTATTTGATGGCAACTTAGGAGCAGGAGATTGGAAGCCATGCCAAAGACTTGGCTGATGGAGAGGGAAACACACAGGGCCTCAGGCTGTGTACTTTGTGTTAGAAGCCACAAATTTTGTGTCTCTGTGTGTCTCCAGAAGTTGTTCCTGAAATTTTGATAAATTATGAATCTAGACAGCAACAACCTAAAAGAATCAAGGTAAGATTCCAATGAGGAAGAATTCTTCTTATTGGGCTACTTAGATAATCCTGAACTGATTTTTATGACCCTATCAGGACTGGGAGACAAGAGGAAGCTTTCAAAATTTCTATTGGAACAAGTAGGCCAATAGTTGATCAGATAAAGCAACTGTTGACAATGGAGGTTGTAAACATCAGCACTCCAGTGATATATGAACAGGATGCAAATCCCTAATCTATCTGCTTGGCACATGCATCATGGAAGAAGGATAGACAGCCACACATAGATAGCTACGTTTTGTTTTGTTTTTCAGACTGAATGGATAATTTTCAGACCACAAGTGAGTGAGTTGCCAAATTGCCTCAAAGATTGTGCCAGCTTTTGCATACCATATAGTGCTGAAAGCCTACCAAAATATTAGCCCAACGCAAGTAAATGCAAAATTAACTACGTTGGCGGCATTCAAGGAGAACCAGTTGAAGATTTATTTATTTATTTATTTATTTATATTTTATTTTATTTATTTATTTGTCACAACAGTATATAAAAGCATAAGCATGAAATAACTATCCGAGTTGGATACAATCAAAGGGAACATTAGGACAGGAATGGTAGGCACGCTGGTGCTCTTATGCATGCCCCTTACAGACCTCTTAGGAATGGGGTGAGGTCAATAGTAAATAATCTTTGGTTAAAGCTTTCGGGATTTTGGGAAGAGACCACAGAGTCAGGTAGTGCATTCCAGGCATTAACAACTCTGTTACTGAAGTCATATTTTCTGCAATCAAGATTGGAATGGTTCACATTAAGCTTGAATCTATTGTGTGCTCGTGTATTGTTGCGATTGAAGCTGAAGTAGTCTTCAACATGAAGGACATTGTAACAGATGATTCTATGAGTTAAACTCAGGTCATGTCGAAGGCGGCAGAGTTCTAATGTTTTACAGATGGCACCTTCCGCCGGCAAGGTTCGCTAAGATTTTCCTGAATAACTCACCAATTTGCTGGAAGTGTAACAAGGTTTATGGAACATATTATCATCTTTGGTGGGTATATCTGGCCACAAAAAAGTATTGGCCCAAAATCAAAAAATGGCTCGAAAAAATAACGGACCAACCGATTGATTGGAAACCAGAGACATTCTTGTTGGGAATATTTACTAGACACTATACCAAAGATGAAACTCAAATACTTTGGCCACCTAATAAGAAGGAAGGACTCACTGGAGAAGAGCCTAATGCTGGGAAAGATTGAGGGCAAAAGAAGAAAGTTGACGACAGAGAATGAAGTGGCTGGATGGAGTCACTGAAGCAGTTGGCTTGAGCTTAAATGGACTCCAGAGGATGGTAGAGGACAGGAAGGCCTGGAGGAAGGTTGTCCATGGGGTCACGGTGGGTCAGACATGACTTCGCAACTGACAACAACAATACCAAAGAAATAAAATACTTAATCTTATATATCATAACGGCCGCAAGAATTTCATATGCATAAAATTGGAAAAAAGGAAATACACCAACAGAGGAAGAACTGATAAAGAAAATCTTAGATGGTGCCGAGATGGACAAGTTAGCAAAAGAAATTAAAGAAAAGGAAGATACAGAATATTATGTAATATGGGATAAATGGTACAAGTGGCTGGAGACTAGAAAAAATGAACAGTGATGAAAGGGGAGAAACAATAAGTGCAAGATGTCTATAAAATAGTGTATAAAATGTATAAATTTAACATTAAGAGTGATAGGAATTATAAAGTAATAAGGGATAACGGGACAAGAAGGATATAAATATTAAAAGGGGAAATGGGAGAAAATGTAAATATTAGGAGAGCACCGCTACGAAACGGTTGTAAAAAGGGAATGTATGTTATGTGTTTTGCGTTTGTTATGTTGTGTTGTGTTATAAATAAAAATCTTAAAAAATAATAATAGCCCAACACAACTTATATGTAGAGTAATTAAGTAATTACGAGAGTAATTAAGGTGAGTGACTCAGTCATGTTTCCTTGGGAAATGGGAAACAAAGAAATGTATATGCCTGCTGCCTCATCCAACAATCTTTTTTTGTCAGGATCTGGAGGATTGTGGTGTTGAGAACAGGGCTGCTGACAGGATTATTAAGTGCTGGAACAAGACTAATATGCCTCACCCCCCATGAATGTGTATGCGCCCCCCATGCACGCCCCCACACATGCATGCACAGTCCCCCCGCAAACGCCCCGTCCCCGCACATGCGTGGCAGAGACCCAAAGACCATTTTCACACAAATTAACGTTTCATAAACTGAAATAAAATATAAAATATATTCCAATATTGTTTTTCTTTTTAAAAATTTGGTTTTGTAAAAAAAAAAAAAAAAAAAAAATTTCCCCTTCATGGGCCCCCTTTGAGATCCATGGGCTCCGGAACAATGTACCGACTGAACGCCCCCTCTCCTCAGGCCTGGCTGAGAATACGAAGGGTTGAGGAAGCCATTAAAGGGGTGGATTGAGGAAACATTGCAGAAAAGGTTACGCACACCCTAAATAGATGGAAACACGAGAAACGCCTCACCTTAATTTTGTTTGGTTATAAAGTGGGGCAAAGAGAAACCTGGACAGGTTTTAAGATTCTGTTACTGTACTGTGTTTCACAACATGTGAACTCCTGCCCTGCCTATTCCTTGACCTGGCCGATCTTGAAGGACGTAAATCCATGATGGTGAACCTATGGCACAGGTGCAACAGGTGGTACGAGTAGCCATATCGGTGGGCACGCAAGCTCAGCTCCGGCATGCACATTGGGCCTTCTGGGCCCACCAGAAGTTCTGGCCTCCAGAGGGCCTCCAGGGGGATGGGGAAGGCTGTTTTCAGCCTCCCAAGCTCCTAAAAGTTCTGGAGCCTGGGGAGAGAGAAAAACAGGCCGACTGGGCCCACCGTGTCATCACGTACCAGGAGTGGGGGAGGAGTCAGGGGGATCATGCATGCATGTGCAGGGGTGGGGCGCATAGAATTATGGGTGAGGGGCTGTGTGTGCATGACCCCCCCTGCCCGCCCCACTCCTGGCACACGATGGTAAAAAGATTAGCCATCACCGACATAAATCATGGCATTGTGCAAACCCATGACCTCTAACTCTATCTGCTGCCATTTGCCGCTTGCCTTACTAACAGTGTGGAATTCTGAGGATCAGAAGTCAATGTTCAGATCCAGAATGCAGCAACTGATGCCTCTCTGGTCAGTGGTGGGTTTCAATTTTTTTTACTACCGGTTTTGTGGGTGTGGTTTGGTAGATGTGGCAGGGGAAGGATATTGTAAAATCTCCATTCCCTCCCCACTCCAGGGGAGGGTTACTGCAAAATCCCCATTTCCTCCCGATCAGCTGGGACTCGGGAGGCAGAGAATAGATGGGGGCGGGGCCGGTCAGAATTTTTACTACTGGTTCTCTGAACTACTCAAAATTTATGCTCCCGGTTCTCCAGAACTGGTCAGAACCTGCTTAAACCCACCTCTGTCTCTGATGCCAGGTTTTTTTCAAGATAAATATCAAGTTCTAAGAGACTGGCAAATTCATGGAACAAGAGCTGCTTGGATTTTTGGAAAGATTTTTATTGCTGGTACCAGAGGTGGGATTCATTTACTTTCCCTACCAGTCCGCAAATGTGAGTGCCCGCACCACCTCTGCACATGCGCATGGCCTTCTGCACATGCATACTAGTCGCGCATTACGTCCAGGCGGGTGGGTGGAGCCTCCCGCAGTTGCCACTACTGGTTTACGCGATCCGAACCGAACTGGCTGAATCCCACCACTGTCTGGTAAATAAAATAACAACATTTTGAAATCCTGCCAAAGCAATTCTTTTACAAAATTTAATGTAATTAAGGTTGACTTATTTTGAATTTCGGTCTCCCATTTTTTCTCTCCCCTAGACTCAAAAGTCTCTTCTGCAAGGGTCCCATTTCTGTCTATAATTGTACTGCTGTTCCCTCTGTGTTGCTAAAGTTTGTGAGGTTTTCCATCATAAGGTGGGTGGGCACCTTCTGCTTTTTACCAGACTTGTAATTCTGGGACAGTTCTGCCCACAAAGTATTATACCTACATGGCAATGGTGGGATTCAAATTTTTTTACTACCGGTTCTGTGAGTGTGATTTAGTGGGCGTGGCAGGGGAAGGATACTGTAAAATCTTCATTCCCTCCCCACTCCAGGGGAAGGTTACTGCAAAATCCTCATTTCCTCCGCTGGGGAGGAATCAGCTGGGACTCGGGAGGCGGAGAATAGATGGGGCGGGGCCAACCAGAGGTGGTATTTACCAGTTCTCCGAACTACTCAAAATTTCCACTACCAGTTCTCCATAACTGGTCAGAACTGCTGAATACCACCTCTGGTATATGGGCAAACATTGGAAATAGTAGCAAGAAAAAAAAGAAAGCATATACAGTTTTATAAACAGGATCCCTTAAAATAAAAATGAAATTTGTGCTCAAATTAATCAGCTAATTAACCAAGGAAAGCATATTTTAATGTATTTTTAACCAACACCGGTGAACTGTGAGTGTTTTTGCCTCCCGTTGCAATATTAATTCATATCCAGTGCCAGAGAGATAGGTGGATAGATATTTTATTATAGTCCAAAGGATAGAAAAAGAAAACATTAGAAACACAACAAACAATAAACTGCAGAGTATATGAAGGAAATAATAATGTTTAAAGTTACCAGGACTATTAAAATTAGAACAGCAGAAATGGACCTAAATCTACAAATAGGTTAAATTCTGTCTTTTTCACCTGAATGTTTTTGGTTCCTAGAAAACTTCAAAAGGGACAAGAGATGTGATTTGGGGAAGAGTTTCAACCTTCTCAAGTTATTATCTTTTGTCTTTTGAACTACACCCAGGTCTTCCTGTGAAACTACCCAATCTTTCAAGAGAAAAAAAAATTAATAATCCAGAACAGAAGAGTAGGATGGACATACCATTGTTTCAATGTTAATGTTATTTTACAGTAGCAGCCAAAATTGTGGAAACCTTTTGGGAAAAGTGTATTTTTGAGGTTAGGTGGCTAATAACACCACTTTTTTGTTTGGAGTTTCAAGATAATCATATTCCACTGCTGGAATGGCCTGGGAATAGCCCAGACCTTAACCAAATTGAAAATCTATGGAGCCGATTAAAGAAACTTGTTAGTGAGAAGCGACCCAGCAATAAAACCCAGTTAATAGAAGCCATCATTCAATCTTGGTTTCACATTATAAGAGCTGCAGTACTAAAAGACTTGGTTCACTCCATGAGTTGGAAGGGACCTTGTAGGTCATCTAGTCCAACCCTTTGCCCAAGCAGGAGACCCTACACCATTTCTGACAGATGGCAGTCCAGTCTCTTATTTATTTTATTTTATTTATTTATTTATTTTGTCAAGCTTATATAAAATTACAGATAAAAGTATAAACATGATTATGAAACACATGAAATGGATATGAATAAAAAGGGGACATTAGGACAGGGACGGTAGGCACGTTGGTGCTTTTATGCACTCCCCTTACAGACCTCTTAGGAATGGGGCGAGGTCAACAGTAGACAGTCTAAGGTTAAAGTTTTGGGGGTTTGGGGAAGAAACCATAGAGCCAGAAAGTGCATTCCAGGCATTGACCACTCTGTTGCTGAAGTCATATTTTCCGCAATCGAGTTTGGAGCAGTTTACCATAAGTTTGTATCTATTGTGTGCTCGTGTATTGTTGTGATTGAAGCTGAAGTAGTCATTGACAGGTAGGACATTGTAGTAGATGATTTTATGAGCTATGCTTAGGTCAGACCGAAGGCAGCGTAGTTCTAAGTTGTCTAAGCCCAAATTTTCAAGTCTGGTGGCATAAGGTATTCTGTTGTGAGCAGAGGAGTGGAGGACTCTTCTCGTGAAATATTTCTGGACACGCTCAATTGTATTAATGTCTGATATGCAGTGCGGGTTCCAGACAGATGAGCTGTATTCGAGAATTGATCTAGCAAAGGTTTTGTATGCTGTAGTTAGTAGTACAATATTACCTCCCACAACTTCCGAAGGCAATTTCTGTTCCATGGGTTGATTGCTCTCACTGTCAGAAAATTTCTCCTTATTTCCAGGTCGAATCTCTCCTTGATCAGTTTCCATCCATTATTCCTTGTCTGGCCTTTGGGTGCTTTGGAGAATAGCTTGACCCCCTCCTCTCTGTGCCAGCCCTTCAAATATTGGATTTATTATGGCGCACTTAGGAAACCACTAGAAAAAAAGCAAGTTGCTCCCTATCTCTAATAAACTTGGAAGTGAGAATGAGGTCATGTTCTCTTGGGTTTTTTTTCCTTTTTTAGTTCCAGACTGTGATGTGCTTGCTTTTGGGCGGTAAACTGAACAACTGAATTTTATTTTATTTTTTGTATCTTCAAGCTACCATCTTCTTTCTGAACATGTCAGACATTGGCATTTTACTATTTTAAAATTTTGAACAGTTCCACTGCAATTTCAGAGCAATTCATTCTGATCGCCTTTTGGCAAGGCAGATGGTATAATCCTTGACAGCTGCAAAGAAGAGGGGGATCATTAAAAAGGAGCTTCCAGGCAATTCCTGGAAATTAAAGCATAACTAGAAGGGAGAATTGAACATGGACCTTAAAAAATGACTGACTAGTATATTCATATGTCAGGCCTTGGGGAACAATCGCAATGTGTCTTCATCTAAGTTATTCCTTCAATGGTATTCATATTCAAGGTAGTCTGCTTGGCAAGAGAACGAAGTCGTTGTGGATCCAGCTTCCACTGCATCGTTCCTGTCTCTGTCTCTCCATCTGGAGTACTTTCCTTCTATAAATGAGGAGTATATTTCATTCTTCTAAAAGGCTTTTAGAAGAATACATCTTACAGCAATCACATTTCAGGGCTGGAATTCAGGAGATGGAAAACAATTAGCCCAAAACAAAAACGAAGAGCACATTATACCAAAAGTACAACCAAAGCCCAGTTGTACTCCAAGCCTAGCTCATGTTATGCATGGTCAAGCCAGGGTGGTGGATTGCTTGGTCATGTGCCATCAAGTTGTTTTTGACTTATAGAGACTACATACATAGACTTTTCCCCCCAAGTCTTTCAATGATGCATTCATCACCATTGTAACTAAATCTATCCCTCCCCTTGCTGATAATCATCATCTTCAGAGGTGGCATTCAGCTAGTTCAGACCGGTCCTATTTAGCCATGTTTTCGAGGCCAGGTACATGCACAGAAGGCTGGGCGTGTGTGTGGAAGGCACGCAGGCAACAAGCGTAAGGAAGGCTGGGCACACGTGCGGAAGGCACACATGCAGCGAGGGTGCAGAAGGCCAGGCGCATTTGCAGAAGGGACACATGCAGCAAGGGTGCGGAAGGCCAGGCGCATTTGCAGAAGGCATGCATGCAGCGATTGTGCAGAAGGCCAGGCTCATTTGCAGAAGGCACGCATGCAGTGAGGGTGCGGAAGGCCAGGCGCATTTGCAGAAAGCATGCATGCAGTGATTGTGCAGAAGGCCAGGCGCATTTGCAGAAGGCATGCATGCAGCGAGCATGCCGAAGGCCAGGAGCATGTGCAGAAGGCATGCATGCAGCGAGCATGCCGAAGGCCAGGCTCATATGTGGAAGGCACACATGCAGCGAGCATATAGAAGGTCAGGCGCATGTGCAGAAGGCATGCATGCAGTGAGCATGCCGAAGGCCAGGCTCATATGTGGAAGGCACACATGCAGCGAGCATATAGAAGGTCAGGCGCATGTGCGGAAGGCATGCATGCAGCGAGCGTGCAGAAGGCCGGGCATATGTGCGCGTGGCAAACCGGTGGCAACAATATGTGAAACCCACCCCTGATCATCTTCTCCTCTTTCTTTCCACCTTCCTCAGCATTAGTTGTTTTCCAGAGAGCCCGGTCTTTGCATAATGTGTCTGAACGAGGATAATTGGGCTTGGACATGCTCAGAATATAGAAAGAATACCTGGCCGAACATCACTAAGTGAGATTCTGTGCCGGAGAAGTTTCCCCATCCTAGCTCAATACCTTAGTCACAACATTACAGCAGCTCTATGTCAGTGGTGGGTTTCAAAAATTTTTACTACCGGTTCTGTTGGTGTGGCTTGGTGGGTGTGGCATGGCTTGGTGGGTGTGGCTTGGTGGGCGTGACAGGGGAAGGATACTGTAAAATATCCATTCCCACCCCACTCCAGGGGAAGGTTACTGCAAAATCCCCATTTCCTCCTGATTTCCTCCTGATCATCTGGGACTCAGGAGGCAGAGAATAGAATAGTCAGAATAGTCCAGTCAGAATGTTTACTACCGGTTCTCCGAACTACTCAAAATTTCCACTACCGGTTCTCCAGAACTGGTCAGAATCTGCTGAAACCCACCTCTGCTCTATGTGTACCCTGGCTGCAAAATAAGAGAAAGCCTCTATTTTTCAGAACTAAAATGGGCAGCAGAGGTCATTATATAAAGACTCAATTAGTATTCACCATGGTATATAATATATGGAAGATTGCCGCTGTAATGCTAAAAGGAATACATGGAATGGAGCATTAATTTACAAATGACTAAACTAAAATACTTGTTTTTGGTATCTGTAAAACTAAAAGAAGGGATGCGGTGGCTTAGTGGGTAAGACACTGAGCTTGTCGATCGAAAAGGTCGGCAGTTCACTGCGTAACAGGGTGAGCTCCCATTACTTGTCCCAGCTTCTATCAACCTAGCAGTTCGAAAGCACGTAAAAATGCAAGTAGAAAAACAGGGACCACCTTTGGTGGGAAGGTAACAGCGTTCCGTGTGCCTTTGGCGTTGAGTCATGCCGGCCACATGACCACGAAGATGTCTTTGGGCAGCTCTGGCTTTTCGGCTTTGAAACGGAGATGAGGACCGCCCCCTAAAGTCGGGAACAACTAGCACGTATGTGCGAGGGGAACCTTTACCTTTACCTAAAACTAAAAGAAAGTGGAAAGTTGAAATGTATCTGAACGTTTTAGTTCAGTTATGAACAAATGAGATAAAGTGTCAGAAAGTATAAACTGGTAGCATCTATATTGACTTTAGAACAGTGGTGGTCAACCTGGTCCCTACCACCCACTAGAGGGCATTCCAACTTTCATGGTAGGGGTTTTGTCTGATACTGAAGCACTTTCCTTTTTTAAAATTTAACTTACTTCTTTAAAAAAATTCATAGCAATATTTAAAAACCTTTTCATTAGGTTTTCATAAAATTCCCCGTGATAATTTAAATTTCTGAAAATATACTATTTGTATCACCCGTGCATAAGTTTAGTTCACATTACGTAAGTGAAACTAAATGGCGTTATAGTGCGACCGCAAACAAAAGAGCCTCGTCCCAGAATAGCTCGCACATCTCCACCCACACCACCTAGCTGTAACAGACAAGCAGAGCTGGTAGCTGGCAACCCCCCCCAAACCAATCCACGATGCGCGAGAGTCATGCGCAGATGACGATACACGTGCATTACTGTGGAACCGGTGGGCGGTTAGAAAACTTTACTACTAACAGAGATACAAAAATGGGCGGTAGGTATAAAAAGGTTGACTACCCCTGCTTTAGCATATATAGTGGTATACAACCACATACCACTATATGATATGAAAGTAAAAATGTATAGATTGGTAATAGTTGCATGTTAGGTGAATGGGGGGAAAAAAACCAGAGGTAACCCTTGAGAGGAGAAATTGTACAGCATTTTGGATGAATGCATTTCAGAGAAATAAGTTATGCTGTTCAATGACATGAAAAGATGTGTGAGACCAATGATGAGATGCTGCCGGTTTAACAACCGGTTCGGTGATCCGCACTTTGTGGACGCATATTTCAGATAATGGAGCCCTTTGGGGAAGAAATGCCAAACACCACACCTTAGTTAGCAGTCGAACTGCCACACTGTACAATTGCACCAGGAAGTTGCCTTTGATTAATTCAATACATGAGTTAAATAGCCAGATTAGGAAGAAATAAAAGCAAATTTTGATCTTAGACAACTTACTTCTTTGCCGTCTTCGGTCCGACCTAAGCGTAGTACATAAAATCATCTGCTACAATGTCCTACCTGTCAAGGCCTACTTCAGCTTCAATCACAACAATACACATGCACACAATAGATACAAACTTATGGTAAACCGCTCCTAACTTGATTGCAGAAAATACGACTTCAGCAACAGAGTGGTCAATGCCTGGAATGCACTACCTAACTCTGTGGTTTCTTCCCCAAACCCCCAAAACTTTAAGCTTAAACTGTCTACTGTTGACTTCACCCCATTCCTAAGAGGTCTGTAAGAGGCATGCATAAGTGCACCTGCGTGCTTACCATCCCCTTTTATTCGTATCATTTTCATTCTCATTTCATGAGAGATGGGAGGAGAGAGAGGGAGGGAGGGAGGGAGAGAGAGAGAGAGAGAGATTTATACCCTCTGTTGGGCTTTGAATTTGAGCTTGTGTTCTGATTGGTTATCAGACTCCCATGGGGCCATGCAGGGGTACCTTTGTAGGTTGTCTTTTGAGTCCCAGGCTTGGTTGAGCCTTGCTGGGTGATGCAGTCTCCCCAAGTGCCATGTGGTGAATTCTGTTGCTAGCTTGGTAGAGGGCTAATCCTATCTTTGTTGGATCTTGGGTCTATTCATTTGCTTATGAATAGACCTAGCTATCTCTTTATCTCTTAAGTGCTGACATCTGCTATGGGCTATTGAGGAGGGTGGGGGCTATTAAGAGCGAGTCTGCTTCCCCCCTTAAAAAAAAACACGTTTCTCCATTTCTCATCCAGGGAGATATAACATTCTGGCTTTCTAATATTTCCTAGAATATTTCATTCTTCTTGGAGAGGGGTGGGTGCTAACTTCCTACACGGCAATAATTTAACAATAAAGACCCTTCCAATCTATAAAAGGAGGTCGTCCGCTGATAAAGGCAGATGTTTTGCAGATCAAATTATCTTGATTTTTGCAGGCAAAGATGACTCAGTTGCCAGAGGCGGAGAAAGAAAAGATAGCTGAACAAGTGGCTGATTTTAAGAAAGTCAAGAGTGAGCTTGATAAGGAGATTGAAATATGGGATGACACCAGCAATGACATCATCGTTCTCGCTAAAAGGATGTGTGTGATTATGATGGAGATGACAGACTTCGCAAGGTAATTTAAAAGAAGGTAAAAACAGGGATTTAAAAGAAATATATATATTTCCGAGCACTGGAAATCGCTGTCACATTCAAAATGGAAAAGAGAAAAGGTTTTATAATGACAGGTGACAAGTGCATGTCAAAACTAATAGAACTGAAAATTGAAATGTTCACTGTAAGATATTGAAGTGTCACAATGATTGTTTAAAACAGGGGTGTCCAACCTTGGCAACTTTAAGACTTGTGGACTTTAAACTCCCGGAATTTCCCAGGGAGTCGTAGAAGTCCACAAGTCTTAAAGTTACCAAGGTTGGATAGTCTCACTTTAAAAGCGTAAGCTGGTTTGGAGAAAGTCAATGAGATGTTTGTCCTTGTTGATTCCCTTCTATTTTGCTTCTGGTTATTTACTCTGGACGACCCTTTTATAATGGATACACAACAAGGCAAAGAAGACCCTTGGTTAAGAAATAATTTATATGACAACTGAAAAACTTGGAACTTACTCACTTAGTGCTTTTCATTG
The DNA here is from genome assembly GCF_028640845.1 of Ahaetulla prasina. NCBI lineage: Eukaryota > Metazoa > Chordata > Lepidosauria > Squamata > Colubridae > Ahaetulla > Ahaetulla prasina. Next base: position 18,982,047 of record NC_080544.1, on the reverse strand, counting down.
TGATCTTTGACCATGTCTGTTTTCGAAAACCCAAATCAGTTTTGCGCTAATTGAAACGCTGTGGATTTTCTCAATGAACCATGAAGATTATTGTTCAGAAAGCAAGTGGCAGGCATGGAGGTCTCTAGGACGAAATGACACTTCTACATTCAGAAGGGGAAGGAAATGCATATTCAAGCAATTTTAATAGGTTGTGTAGCTACGTTTTTTGTTTAGAGCTTTTCATAACTCTGATGTTCTAAATAAAACAGTAGACTATCAAAAGATAACATATTGGAACTAACATATGGCTAGTAAAGGCTTCTGCAAAGAATGGGTTGTATCCATCTGTATAAAGTATTCTGTCAGGGTTCCGACAGATGCCCTAATTAAATCATGAACCTTGAGCCGAGCTTTAAAAGAAATCCAGTTATTTATTAGGAGCTTCATGTTGGCACGTTCCAAGTGAAGCCAACTCTGACCCCACCTAATTTACGCCCCACGTAATTTACGCCCCAATCGTGACTCTGTTTCCCCCCTCCTCCCAGGTTATATATCAATCACATTCACCAACGGAGCAATTTCGTGGGTTGTAGAGATCACTCCCCTCTCGCCACTGTGGGTAACCCTGGGAGACAGCCTTGAGAAAGATATGTCTGGAATGTGCTTCTGTTGTTGGCTGCCATGCTACTTCATTGTTTCCCATCCCCCTTGCCTAGCAGGCCAGGGATGCTTTGCGAGTTGACATATTATTTGATACAATACCAATTTTGATGCAGTATAGAGAGAATGGCAAGTTTTTGTAAATCTCCATCAATCCTTAATTTTATTTAGAATATTGAAGAAATACAGAAAGAGGTTCAGGAGACTACCATGATGATGATAGAGAAATTACTAAAATTGTTTCCCTTTCTCTGTTGCTGATAATTGATTCAAAAAGATGTGATGTCCTTATTTTGTAGGTGTTCAGTGCTCTTCGGCCACCTTGCAAATAAAATAATCATTTAAAGATGACAAGGAAACTTTCTCTCTCTCTCGAAATTGAACCTATTCTGTCACACAATGATGTACCATAGTACTTTTCTGGAAGCTTCCATTTCAGCACATTTGTATTTACAAGGATTTATAGATTTACTATCCACCATAACTATATTAGAAGATTTCCCCACCCCCAGAATTTCTGGTCCTCTTTTTAAAAGAGGAACTCAAAACAGCTCCTGTCACCTTGGCTTTTTTAACCCTACCCTGGGGATACCCCCAACTATTTGTCAGCTTTCTGAAAATAGTTCTGGTAAAAGAAAAATCTAACCACATAGTCCTAAATATGGTTGCACACATCCATCCCTCTTTTTTTGTCTAAGAAAAACAAAATGATCTAGAACACCCTTTTTCTGTCTCTTCTGAACGTCTCAAGGAAGGATACTTAAGACCAGTGGTGGGATTCAGGCTGGTTCAGGAGAACCGGTTGTTAAATTGCTGGCTGGCCCCACCCCATCCTTCCAGGGGTTCCCACACACCGTTTATTATTATTATTATTATTATTATTATTTATTTGATTTTTATACCGCCCTTCTCCCGAAGGACTCAGGGCGGTGTACAGGCAGAATAAAACAAGCAATACAAAATACAATTAAAATGCAATTTAAAAAACTTATTAAATTAGCCTGAGAATTTAAAAAATTACCTTACACTAAAAACCCCATTTAAAATTAATAAAAATTTACCATTTAAAATTCAATTCAAGCCAGCCCCGCGCGAATAAAAAGGTGTGTCTTCAGTTCGCGGCGGAAAGTCCGAAGGTCAGGTATTTGGCGTAAGCCTGGGGGAAGCTCGTTCCAGAGTGTGGGAGCCCCCACAGAGAAGGCCCTTCCCCTGGGGGCCGCCAGCCGACATTGTTTGGCGGACGGCACCCTGAGAAGTCCCTCTCTGTGAGAGCGTACGGGTCGGTGGGAGGCATGTGGTAACAGCAGGCGGTCCCGTAAGTACCCGGGCCCTAAGCCATGGAGCGCTTTAAAGATCGTAACCAACACCTTAAAGTGCACCCGGAAGGCCACAGGTAGCCAGTGCAGTCTGCGCAGGAGCGGTGTTACATGGGAGCTACGCGGAGCTCCCTCTATCACCCGCGCAGCTGCATTCTGGACTAACTGAAGCCTCCGAGTGCACTTCAGGGGGAGCCCCATGTAGAGAACATTACAATAATCCAAGCGAGAGGTAACGAGCGCATGAGTGACTGTGCACAAGGCATCCCGATCAAGGAAGGGGCGCAACTGCCGAACCAGGCGAACCTGGTGGAAGGCCCTCCTGGAGACGGCCGTCAAATGATCTTCAAATGACAGTCGATCATCCAGGAGGACACCCAAGTTGCGCACCCTGTCCTTTGGGGCCAATAACTCGCCTCCAACAGTCAACTGCGGCTGCAGTTGACTGAATCGAGATGCCGGCATCCACAGCCACTCCGTCTTGGAGGGATTAAGCTTGAGCCTGTTTCTCCCCATCCAGACCCGTACGGCTTCCAAACACCGGGACAGCACTTCAACAACTTCATTGGGGTGGCCCGGGGTGGAAAAGTACAGCTGGGTGTCATCAGCGTACTGTTGATATCTCACCCCGAAGCCACTGATGATCTCACCCAACGGCTTCATGTAGATGTTGAACAGCAGGGGCGAGAGAATCGACCCCTGCGGGACCCCACAAGTGAGGCACCTCGCGGCCGACCTCTGCCCCCCTGTCAACACCGTCTGCGACTGGTCGGAGATATAGGAGGAGAACCACCGATACACGGTGCCTCCCACTCCCAATCCCCCCAACCGGCGCAGCAAGATACCATGGTCGATGGTATCAAAAGCCGCTGAGAGGTCTAATAGGATCAGGGCAGAGGAGTACCCCCTGTCCCTGGCCCGCCAGAGATCATCCACCAATGCGACCAAAGCTGTCTCCGTGCTGTATCCGGGTCGAAAGCTTAGTTTAGGCTCCCAGATAAGTGCAGGGAGGCCTACTAGGCCCAAAATGGGGCCCAGGGAGTGCGGCGGAGCCCCATGGCTCATTTTTGCTCCCAGGAGGCTGCAGGGAGGCCTACTAGACCCAAAATGGGGGTTACAGTGCGTCCCCGTCCACAGCCCGTTTTTGCTTCCAGGAGGGTGCAGGAGGCTGAGTGCTGTCTGTCACATCCCCTGGCCACGCTCACCATAGCCACACCCACCACCCAGTCATTAGGGCAGAGAATTGGTAATTAAATTATTAATCCCACCGCTGCTTAAGACTGCTCTCTAGCCAAACACTTTCACACTAATTTTTTGGTATATTGTAAAAAAAACCTATCACATCTAAATAAAACAATAACCTGTTACAGATTGTGTAATACATAGCCTGAATCAGAGTTGGGTTTCAGCAGGTTCTGACCAGTTCTGGAGAACTGGTAGCAGAAATTTTGAGTAGTTCAGAGAACTGGTAGTAAAAATTCTGACTGGCCCCGCCCCCATCTATTATCTGCCTACCAAGTCCCAGCTGATCAGGAGGAAATGAGGATTTTGCAGTAACCTTCCCCTGGAGTGGGGTGGGAATGGAGATTTTACAGTATCCTTCCTTTGCCACGCCCACCAAGCCACGCCCATAGAACTAGTAATAAAAAAAATTGAAACCCACCACTGGTCTTGTTGTGTCTGCTGCAGCCCCCGAGCCGAGCCTCCTGGCTTAGAGTGTCTCGGAGAGTGAGGGGGAAGAGCCAACAGGGCTTCCCTCTGCGAGACCTTCCTCTCTGGCTTCGCTCCAGGTCCCAGAGGCAGGCCAGGTGGAGGAGGAGGAGCTGACATGGCCTCTTTCCCCTGACCCCTCCTCCTCCTCCCTGGCAGAGCTCCAAGAGCCAGCTGAAGAGAATCAATTGTGGCTAGATGCATGGCAGCGATGCCGAGTGAAGCGTGCGCAGCAAAAGAAAGGAAGGGGCCAGCCCAGGGAGTGCTTAGTCACGGAGCCATACCTCACAGGATATAAAAGTGGGTGGAGCTGCCTTTGGGCTCCGTGACAGACAAAAACAGACTTTTAGGAGCTTTGGCTGTGCTATTTGATGATTCAGACTTTGGCTTCTATTTATTCCTGAACTGCAAATTATGCTGGTCTGAGGAGAACTTGGCAGGCAATCACAGGTTCATTGCCAGAACTGTTATCTGTTATCAGAGTAAATTGCTGGCAAAGATAGTCAGCTCGCGTGTCTTTTTGGTTGTGGTTGGGAGGGGACAGAACAGGTCTGAATCAATACTTTTGTATATACAGTAAACATTTTTTCCAGCTGTTAATATTCAGAGTTACTAAAGGGTACTTTAAAATAGACCAAGAAAGAATCCAAAAAGGATTCTTCTATTATAAAGTTTCCACAAAATGTAGTTAGTTTCACAAGCAGGAAGCTCTCTCCTACTGCCTGTATCACTTTTAATGGTGCTGACAGAAAAGGAAGTAAGGAAATGGACGTGGGTTTATGCTGCAGCCAAGACATTTCTTGTCAGGAAGAATTCCCCTTACAACAGGGTTGTCCAACCTTGGCAACTTTAAGCCTGGCTGACTTCAACTCCCAGAATTGTTGGCTGGGGAATTCTGGGAGTTGACATCCACCAGGCTTAAAGTTGCCAAGATTGGACACTCCTGCCTTACACAATCCAAACTGCAGGGCAGTTTCCCACCTTGATCTACAAATTTCCCAAACTCTCCAGAACAGATTTTCGGAATATGAGGGAAACTGAAGGAGGAAGGAAATTTGTAAAAGGCTCTTTCTCCTCATTTGCAAAAGGCTACTGCTGAACTAATACTAGTAGTCACCTATAAGAGTTTTTGAGGACAAAAGACCAGTTGTGGTTTTTTCATTGCACTGATCAATTTAACTTGAACAGTCATTTTTATTTTATAATATACAAGCTGTACTGTTTTTTTTATAAATGTAAAAGTTTTCCCTGTTTGGTCTTCTCTAATCAGTTATATATAAATACACCTTTTATCACTCAATTACATAAAGGGCAATTTTTGTCTTTAGATACAAACAAACAAACAAACACGTGCCAATATGTTCAATCCAGAGTGAATTGAAGCACACTTGGATCCATAGTAAACTGTATTTAAATGTCCATGAACTTCAGTGGCCCTGGAGTTTAACTCTGATTTGGTGCATTGATTTCAGTGCAAGCTAATTGTAGTTTAGGCTGGATCTGTTCAGAATCTGCCCAGATCTTATTAGTTTTGATTGTTTGCAAATGGGATATTCAAAAGTCAAGGTGGTAGTCATAACTCTGCTATGTTATATGTATGCTGTCAAATAGAGGCTTTGGTGCAGAGGTGAGCTTCACATAATTTAACAACTGGTTTGATCCAGCACAAAAAATGTGTATGCATGCCTTCCACACATGCTCACGGCCTTCTGTGTATGTGCTTTGCTCATGCATGTGCTTGAATTCATGCCTGCGACTTAAAAATAGGACAGCATAGCGCTGGGGAAGGTGGGAGGGCCGTGGGTGGCCACCCGCAGGTCACAACTACCGATTAGCCCGAACCGGTATGAACTGGTAGTTGTGGCTGAACCGGCTGAATCCCACCCCTGCTCTGGTATGGCCGCCATCTTGACTGTGCTATCACTCCAAAGATAATTCTGGTAATAAGGGGAGGGCTGGTTACATGAAAAAGGCACAAGAAGATTACATCTTTTTATGTCAAAAATACCTGGGTTGTGTAACAACAACAACAACAACAGATTTAGATAAAGCAGGTGAAGAGGCATCAGGAGCACTCCTGGAGGAGGATGAAGAATGAATCTGACTGAACCCAGGTTTGAGCTGCTCTTAAGGCCTGCCTCATGGCAGTAAGGATGAGGAAATCTTAATATTTCTCCTCCCATCATTGCATCCAAGGATAGCCACCCAGGAGCCTTGTTTCATGTGACCACCTGGGGAGCACAGTAGCTCATGTGGGTAGGATGCTGGGATGGAGGGTTAGCAAGGCCACATTTGAGACTCAAGTTGAGTGGTGGGGTTGAGCTCCTGTCCTTCACTCCAGCTCCTGCCAGGGATAGGAAAGGAGCCCCCAAGTGGGCATCCCCCAGGAATTGATGATGTCAGTGGCTAATCCAGGGGTCTCCAACCTTGGCAACTTTAAGACTTGTGGACTTCAACTCCCAGAATTCTGCAGACAGCAAAGCAAAGCTGTCTGAGGAATTCTGGGAGTTGAAGTCCACAAGTCTTAAAGTTGCCAAGGTTGGAGACCCCTGGGCTAATCCTTATATTCAAATAATTTAACAAGTGATTCTCTGCCTAATAACTGGCTGGGTGGGCATGGCTAGATAGTGTGACAGGCAGCACTTGGCCTTCTACACCCCCCTGGGAGCAAAAATGGGCTGTGGGAGGCACCCCCCGGTGTCCCACTTTCGGCCTAGTAGACCGCCCTGCAGCCTTCTGGGAAGTAAAAACGGACCACGGGGAGCTGCACCGCACCCCGTGTGCTCCGTTTTGGGCCTAGTAGTCCCCTCCGCACTTACCTGGGAGCCGAAACAGAGTGTGTAGGGACTCCTGGAAGGAGCGGGGAGGGGAAGGGGCAGGGCAGGACCAGACAGAAATTTAACAACCGGTTTCGCTCGAACCGGCTCGAAGCAGCTGAATCCCACCACTGCTTTCAACCCAGAAGAGCCTTGGTGCTTCTGGCACTAATGCAATGTGATCTCCTCTTGATTTGAGAATCCCAAAATCCCAGATTTCTTTTTTAAGGTAACAGGTTGAAGTTGCCCACTAACAGCATCCTCTCTTCTGAGTTAATGAAAGCATTTTTTTTTTTTTGTAATCTAGTATACTGGAGAAAAGAAAATATTTGATAGAAGAAATGCCATTCAGATCATAGAAGGTTAAGAAACACAAAAGGATAAATGTAGTGCATATGTTATGTATTTTAGATGTTTTAAAACCTAAAAGCTATATAAGGAGAACTGAAAATTTGACATTTTCATCTTGTGAATATTTAGCCCCTTTGGGGGATAAATAAAAATATAGTTGATAGTCTAAGATTTCAAATAGCAATAGTTGTTGTTTTTTTAATCTCACGAAATAAGGTATGTTTTAATAACATCTTGTTGCAGAGCAGATGACTTCCCATTTTGAAACATTCTGGTTTTACATTAATGTTTCAACTCCATCATCAACTGCTGAAATTGTTGCAATTTAACTAAACTATTCATCAACTTAATAGTGGAAATCATAATGCGTTTTGAAGATTGCCTTTCTCAAGGATATACAGCCATACAGTCTTTCTGGAGAGAGGCCATGTGGTGCCCAGAAGTGGCTGCCATTTTGAAAGCGGCCACAATTCTCCGTTCGTGAGAATTGCGGCCACTCCTAAACTGGTGCCCACTAGCACAAAGCTGACTAGGAAGGCCAAGCGACGCTTTTCATTGGGAAAGGCGATTTTCAGGAAAGATAAGGGGAACAAGGCTATAGCACTTAACAATGAATTTTCCAGCCCCATTTGTGGTTGTAAGTCAAGGACTACAGGCAGTGGTGGGATTCAGCCAGTTCAGGTGAACCAGTAGTTAAATTGGTGGCTGGCCCCTCCCCTCCTCGCCCCTTCCAGGAGTCTCCACACATCCCATTTTGGCTCCCAGGTAAGTGCAGGGAGGTTTCCTAGGCCAAAAATGGGGCCTGGGGAGGAGAGGTGCAGCGTCCCCATGGCCCATTTTTGCTCCCAGGGGGTGCAGAATGCTGACTGCTGCTTGTCACACCCCCTGGCCACGCCCACCATAGCCACACCCAGCCAGCCAGTCATTAGGGCAGAGAACCAGTTGTTAAGTTATTTGTATCTCACCACTGACTACTGGCATTTGGTAGAGCCGTGGTGGTGCAGTGGTTAGAATGCGGTATAGCAGGTTAACTCACTGCTCGCTGCCAGGTGTTCGATCCTGACCAGCTCAAAGCTGACTCAGACTTCCATCCTTCCAAGGTGGGTAAATGAGGACCCAAATTGTTGGGGGCCAAATGGTGACTCTGTAAACCGCTTAGAGAAGGCTGTAGAGCACTGTGAAGCGGTATATAAGTCTAAGTGCTAATGCTATTCATTACTTATAATATTTTTTCGTTTAACTACCCACCACTCTGGAGTTTCTTGAATTTGCTGAGTATTGTATTTGAGAAATTTGTAAAAAGCATTTAAAATATTCCAGGAGACAATTCCTATTGTTTCCTGGAACATTTTTAAATATTTTGAGCAGCTTAGTCTCTATGCCTCCTGATACTTTCAAAGAACGCCCAAAGATTAGTGAATCAGGACTTACCTTTATTGAAGCCATATTCATTCCTTCAACAGACTTTTCAAAACGTTTAATTCTCTGGCTCTTACATATAATTAATATTGTAATTTCTGCAATATTTCCTAGATTGCTTTTTACAAATTTGACATCACAGTGGCTATTCCGTACCTTATAGTAATGTAATAGCTGGCCCTAGAGAACTGTGATATATTCTTGATGAAGGGTGTACATTTTCACATTTGTGATGCAGTCATCTAGAGCTTGGTTCTAGCTGACGAATTGAGTAGCATCTGGACCCTCAGAGAAAAAGCAGCTGGATTTATTACTAACAGCAAAAATGCCGCAGCACGCTCTCAGTGATATGCGTAAGTAAAATAAACATATTAAGGAAGATTAAGTAAAATACATACAGTTCAAAGAACTCAGTAAGACAGAAGATTGGGTATAATGATAGTAATAAATTACACAGACAATTGTTACAAAATGAGGAATGGACTCAGGATTTAAATAAATATTGAAACTTGTCACTTTAAGTATATAACCCTCAGGCAGTTATCTCTATCACACTGCAACATATCAGAACTTTAAAAGGAATATAACCCACAGCTCTGAAGATTACAATTGTTAGACTTTTGATTGCTGCTAGTTGAGCATACAGGGACAATGCCTGCCTTCCTTTCTCAAAAAAACATCGACACACTACAGCCCTATGATTTGCAACAGAGTTGGAAAGGACTTTGGAGGTCTTCTAGTCCACCCCTTGTTCAAGGCAGGAGACCTTGTGCCAAATATTGGTGTAAATAATAGTTGCACAAAAGATTCCCAGTAGAAACTAAGCCAACCTGCTTTGCATCTGTGACACTTTCACTAGTGGATATTAAAGACCATGGCCTGAGTTCCAGAGAGTCTGCAACCGAAAATTAGAGCATACAAAACCTTTGCTAGACCAATTATTAAATACAGTTCATCTATCTGGAACCTGCACTGCATATCGGACATAAATACAATTGAGAAAGTCCAGAGATATTTCACAAGAAGAGTCCTCCACTCCTCTGCTCGCAATAAAATACCTTATGCCACCAGACACCAAATTTTGGGCTTGGACAACTTAGAACTACAAAGACTTCAGTCTGACCTAAGCATAGTAGGTCAAAAAGTAGGACATAGTAGGACAAAAAAAAAAATAGTACATAAAATTATCTACCACAATGTCCTATCCATCAATGACTATTTCAGCTTCAACCACAACAATATACGAGCAAATAATAGATACAAACTCAAGGTAAACTGCTCCAAACTCGACTACAGAAAATATGACTTCAGTAACAGAGTAGTCAATTCCTGACTCTGTAGTTTCTTCCCCAAACGCCCAAAACTTTAAGCTTAAATTGTCTACTGTTGGCCTCACCCCATTCTAAGAGGTCTGTAAGGGGCACGCATAAGCGCACCTGCGTGTCTATCGTCTCTGTCCTAATATTCCTTTTCACTTACTCTTTTCATGTATCCAAATTATGTTTATTCTTTTACCTGTTATCTTATATATGATTGACAAATAAATAAATAAATAAAATAAACAAGTAGACTGGTGTTCTCCAAATACAAAGCAAAGATTGGCTTTGCTTTAACAAACTTGAGGCAGGGGACCCAGTTGTAAGGAACAAGTCTTTGTAAGGCAGCCAGATCTATTGTACTATTTTTCATAGGTCAATGATGAATAGTAAACAGTTATGTGGAGCTCCGATGTGTCTCAGGAACAGTTATGGTTTTTCCTTCTGTGTGATATACGGTCAATGTCTCTATGATTTCATGTTTTCCTGAATTGCTGATGGGTAGGAGATCATCTCAAACTTTCTCTTCAGATAGAGCAATCTGTCTTATAAAGAGCAGTAGTAGACAATACCGTATTTTTCAGACTATAAGACGCATCTAAATTTAGAAGAGGAAAATAACAACAAAAAAAGTTTTTGGCTTCCGCTCGCCCCATTTGTTTGCTGAACAAATTCAGCCCTTTGTTCTGCCCATTTTTGAGGCTTTTTTCAGCCCATTTTTGAGGCTTTTTTCGGCCCATTTTTGAGGCTTTTTTCGGCCCATTTTTGAGGCTTTGTTTTGGCCCATTTTTTCCCAAAAAAAAAAAAAAGCCTTGAAAATGGGCCGAAAAAAGCATAAAAAATGGCTGAAAAAGGGTTGAAAACAGGCCCCAAAACAGGGCGTGCAGAGGTCAAAAAACGGCCGGTGGGTGGGTGGGTGGAGCTTCCACAATATTTGGTCTATAAGACGCATTTTCACTCCCTTTTGGGAGACAAAAAAGTGTGTCTTATAGTCCGAAAAATATGGTGGTTCCCTTGGAGTTCTGATCGCTATTTACTTGATCAGACACTTAAAAAAATAACAAAAAAGAGATGGAAAATATGCAGACTGTTGTATAAATAAATGTGTTTTTCTTTTTTTATGAATGTTCTGATGAGGTTCTCTTCCGTTGTCTCTAATTTTAAAGCAAAACGATATTGATAGCTTTCCCTTCAAGCTAATAACAACACTGCATCAATTCAGCTCTAAACTCTGAGAGCAGTGCAGGTATTGCCTACTTAAAAGGAAAAAGGGAAAGGTATTGCTGGAAGCTGATGACATGGACGCATAGATTCACTTCCCGTGCTCACATCAAAGTATCCGATGATTGAAACGATATCTGGATTTCAAAGGCGCCCTCCCCAATGCATTTGGATCAACCGTACAGGATGAGACTCTGAGGAATTTCTACTGTCAACGCAGCAAGCTACAGTTATTAGAACTGCAGCACAAGCCTAGGAAGAAAATTGCTGCCTCCCGCAGAGATGGCATGCACCTTTCCTTTCAGATTCCTTAAAAAGACAGCAGAGGTGAACTTATTATTTTCATTGGGAGACTTGCATTAAAATTCTACCTTCCAGAACAAACTGAAGAGTAAGTGAAAGCTCATGAGCCAAAGAGGCATCCTACCGAAGACTTAGCGGCCAAAACACAACGATTTCTACATCTGCAGACAGAAGCAGTTGCTTAATTAATAAAGCAGTTGAGCTTTTTTTTCCCTCCGGGACCTGAAAATACATACAATATAATTATCATGCTGTCATATTTTTTTTCTGGAATGTCTGTATCACTCATTAAAGGTAGAGTGGCCATCTGTGTGAAGTCCCACTGGCTAAATCCTGCCATAATTTCCTTTAGTGGGGAAAAAAATGAATTCTCTCCTTGCATATATGATTCTGAAGTGCGTATTAGCCAGAGCATGCAATTTGCAAGCTGCCTGAGGACCCTAGAGGAGGAAAAGTTAGATAACAAAAAATAGGTGTTGTGCAGAGAAATACAATAAAAGGCACAGTTTATGTTTGAAGGTGCTAGTTATCAGTAGAAAGGGCAAGTGTGAAGCCTTCTTAGATAAAAAGAATCAAGAGGCACCAGATCAGTTACGGTTAAGGTCAGCCCATATTGTTATCAACTTCAACATCCCCCTTATAAAGGTCATGTTATAATTTGCATTGTCTTAGGTATAGGCAGTGTTTTAATATCTCTGGGGCTGCCACAAAGAAGAGGGAGTCAAGCTATTCTCCAAAGCATCTGAGGGCAGGACAAGAAACAATGGGTGGAAATTAATCAAGGAGAAAAGCAACTTAAGGAGAAATTTCCTGACAGAACAATTAATCAATGGAACAACTTTCCTCCAGAAGTTGTGAATGCTCCAACACTGGAAGTTTTTAAGAAGATGTTGGATAACCATTTGTCTGAAGTGGTATAGGGTGTCCTGCCTTCTGTTGGACTAGAAGATCTCCAAGGTCCCTTCCAACTCTGTTATCCTATTCTATTATTTCAGAGTACATATGACCTATAACCTTTCAGGCTTAGAGTTGTTTTGCATTGGGGGTGGGAGACATAGTACATAGAATAGAATAGAATAGAATAGAATAGAATAGAATAGAATAGAATAGAATAGAATAGAATAGAATAGAATACTTTATTTGGCCAAGTGTGATTAGATAAACAAGGAACTTGTCTCCAATGCTGAAACTCTCAATATGCATGCAAAGCAACAGAATCATCATCATCATCATCATCATCATCATCATCATCATCATCATCATCATCATCATCACCATCCCAATAAGAGGGGGGATTAAAGAAAATAATAATAAGGATAGATGATAATACAACAGCCACACTACATGGGTAAATATACATAGACATTAGACAGCCCAGGGAGAATTAGATGTTCAGCAGATGGATGGCACAAAGGAACAAACTGTCTCTTTGTTAAGTTTTTTGTCATGCAATGCCCTATAGAGGTAGGATGTGTCATTTAAATGGGGTGAAAAATTAATTTTTGCATTTTTTTACAAAGGGGTTCTAAAATATGTGTCTTTAAACCAATAATTCCAAATCTGCTGTTATTTTTGCAGTTGCCCAACGTTTAGCTTGGTATGGTAAAAATCCACATCTGATCATATACCCCACAAATACTGTTATTTTCTCAAAATTACACCTGGTGTAAAGTTTTTTTTTCTGCATGAATGTTATCTAGCTAAGCAAAAATCCATGCAACCATAAACTAACATCAGAAAGCAATTATCTGAGTTACAAACATGTTTAAGTGAGTTTTATCAAGCCCTGTTTTGATTTGTTCTTCGACATCAGCCACCAACCTGCTTCTTGGATTCTGATATAACCCTCTTGCTTCTCATGTGTAATATTATTCTGCTTCAGAGGTGGATTTCAGCAGGTTCTGACCAGTTCTGGAGAACCGGTAGCAGAAATTTTGAGTAGTTCGGAGAACCGGTAGTAAAAATTCTGGCTGGCCTCGCCCCCATCTATTCTCTGCCTCCCGAGTCCCAGCTGATTGGGAGGAAATGGGGATTTTGCAGTAACCTTCCCCTAGAGTGGGGAGGGAATGGAGATTTTACAGTGTCCTCACCCTGCCATGCCCACCAAGCCATGCCATGTCCACCAAGCCATGCCACGCCCACCAAGGCATGTTTTGAAACCCACCACTGCTCTGCTTGCTGCCTCTATGACCTGATTCACAGATCTCTCTATTGATTGGGCGATTGTGATACTTGCATTGGTTCATCAATGAACTTCTTTATCTCCGCTGTAGTCAGTTTGCACATCAAAGATGACTCATATACAATTAGTCAATCATCTCCAGCAGAGTGGATGCTCTGGCTTGACCTCTCCCCAGTGCATGGCATGACCCTCACAGTCAGTAATAATATTTGTAGAATCTCCTCCAATGGCCTTCAAGATCTTGTCAATGCCTTTCTTCTTCATGAAATACACCACTGTCAAGCCCCAACTGGCTTGCCATACCTGGGAGGAGTGGGGGAATTAGACAGCGCGGTGGCAGAAACAGCCATGTGGCAGTACGCCGTGCGGCAGCCTGGGCACCGATAAGGTGCCAGGCTGGGATGGCGTCAGCTCCAGCTGCAGCAGACGCGGCAGTGAGGGAGGCAATGCTGGCATTCTTGCCCACACAGCTGACTGGCGGCCTTCTGGGACCCAGCTGGTTGGTGCCAGATGCAATGGCGGGCGGGGCAGAAGTGGTCTACGGCCCATGGGATGGAGGTCAGCGGGGCCTAAGCATCTGATGGCGGACTGCTAATGCGGGATTGGATGCCAACGCTGGATGATGCTTGCGTGGGTGGGACTGAGGGGCGTGGCCCTGCCTATGTAGCTCCCAGCGCTGACTTTGCAACGGACTGCTACGTACTCATTTGTGCCAGGCTTCAGGCTTGAATACACCTGTATCCAATGGTTCCAGAGCATGTTTGTTTCTGTGTTCGCAAGGCTTGTGGATTTGGACAATTGAGAACCAGATTATCTGCAATTACTGGGACAGGCTTTTCTTTTTGAACCTTTTTCTGGAGTGAAATGATATCTTCCACCCGGCTCACTGCACACAAAATAATGTTCTTGATTGATGGTACTGGGGAATTGCTGGTCTAAATTGTTTGCTGGGGGATTGCTGGTCTGAAAAGTTAGGATATTTACTGTATGTAAATATCAGGGGTAAAATTTACTTACCTTCCTTACTGCCTCGGAAGTCCACACGCCGCATGTGCAAAACCTTCTGCGCATGCACAGAAGGTAAAAAAACTTACTTCCTGGTTAAAACCAGGAAGTAATGACACCCGGGCGGTGGGTGTCACCGGTGGTTTGGCGATCGCTACCGGATCGCTGAACTACTGGCCACGATCGCTACCAGATCATGAGATCCTGTCAGAACTGGGATCATTTCACCCCTGATGTAGTTATTTACCAATCATATCTACTGGTACATTGTATTAAACTAACCAAAGTGTCTTTACAATCCCCAAGACATGTCAACAACTTTTGAGCACTCCTACTGTTTGGAAATTGAAAGTTGAAAAATTTGATAGGCCCTACTATAGCGGCATCCTTAGGGGAGGAGTTGAATGTGAGCCATATGCAGTGGTGGGATTCAAGTAATTTAACAACCGGTTCTCTGCCTTAATGATTTCTTCCAACAACCAGTTTGCAAAACTGCTCAGAAAGTTAACAACCGGTTCTCCCGAAGTGGTGCGAACTGGCTGAATTCCACCACTGGCCCTATGTACATATTTTCTTGGCCCTCCTTCTGACCTGTTCAATATAGGATGGCAGGCTGATTGCAATTGTTCTTAACTATCTGTTGGTATCTGTATCTCTCCTGTTTTGTTGCTGTACCAAACCAGACTGTTATAGAAGTACAAATGACAGACTCAATGATTCCTTTGTAAAACTATCAACAACTCCTAGGGCATTAATTCCCTGAGTTGAAGGGAATGAATTTGTGCATCACTAGAAAGACTGCAGTTTTTATATCAAAGACAATTTCAAAAAGGACAGACTACCTATAACAGACTGGGGTTAACTGTAAGGGTGAGATTTACTGTGAATATGCCCTACTGTTTTCTCTCTATTAGTTTTATGGCTCTGGCAAACCTCCTTCCCAGGCTGAAGGTAATCAACAAGTGGCAGATGACCTGAATGAGTTTTACTGCAGGTTTGAAAGGAAACTACAGCCACCTATCTCCACAACCCCCATCTCAGACACACCAACAACAGCCAAGCCTCCTACAACTGACTCCATCCCATTGGGTTCACAACCCCTAGTGATCACAGAAAAGGAAGTGCAGGACTTATTTCACAGACAAAAGCCAGGAAAAGCTCTAGGCCCAGACAAGATAACTCCTTCTTGCTTAAAAGTCTGTGCTGACCAATTGGCCCCCATCTTCACCCATATTTTCAATAAATCACTAGAGATGTGCTATGCTCCTTCTTGTTTCAAACCCTCTACCATCATCCCAGTGCCGAAGAAGCCCACCATCAAGGTACTGAATGACTACAGACCAGTTGCTTTAACATCAGTAGTCATGAAAACCTTTGAAAGGCTAGTGCTTTCCTACTTGAAAACCATCATGGATCCGCTGTTAGACCCCTTGCAATTTGCATACCGAGCAAATAGATCAACAGATGATGCTGTTAATATGGCTCTGCACTACATCCTACAACATCTTGAGTCTCCAAAGACCTATGCAAGGGTCCTCTTTGTAGACTTTAGTTCAGCGTTCAATACCATCATTCCAGACACTCTTCTAACTAAGCTAAACCAGCTACAGGTACCAGAACAGACTTGTAAGTGGATCACTAGCTTCCTAACAAACAGGAAGCAGCAGGTGACGCTAAGCAAGATCACTTCAAATACCTGTACAATTAGCACAGGGACCCCCCAAGGTTGTGTGCTCTCCCCATTTCTCTTCTCTTTGTATACCAATGACTGCATCTCCAACGATCCATCTGTTAAACGATTGAAGTTCGCAGATGACACAACAGTGATTGGTCTCATTCGAGACGATGACGAATCTGCATATAGATGAGAGGTCGAACGACTTGCCTTGTGGTGCGACCGAAACAATCTAGAACTGAACACACTCAAAACCGTAGAAATGGTGGTAGACTTTAGGAGAAACCCTTCCATACTTCCACTTCTCACAATACTAGACAACACAGTATCAACAGTAGAAACCTTTAAATTTCTAGGTTCTATCATATCGCAAGATCTAAAATGGACAGCTAACATCAAAAACATCATCAAAAAAGAACAACAAAGAATGTTCTGTCTGCGCCAACTCAGTAAGCTCAAACTGCCCAAGGAGCTGCTGATTCTGTTCTACAGAGGAATTATTGAGTCTGTCATTTGCACCTCTATAACTGTCTGGTTTGGTTCTGCAACCCAACAAGAAAGACTGTTGTGTCTCGTCCGATCTCACCACAGCCGGGGCCTTCTTATCTGCTTCCGAACATGGAGGAATGTCCTAGTATGCCTCCCGGCCCCAGCCCTGCCTCCAAATCCCAGACAGGCTGAAGAGGAGGAAGTATCTCCAGCCCCCAGCTCTGGCTCCATGCCCAGGCAAACGGAGCAACTAGACCCCTCCCCCTCCTCCACAGCATGTGAGCCTGAGGGAGGTCAATTGCCAACAGCTGCAGACTGGAGTGACCCTCGCGTCAGAAGACTTGATAGACGGAGGCAACAGAAGGAAGGGAGGGGCAGGCCTGGATAAGTGCTGAGTCATGGAGCCACACCCCATGGCCTATATAAAGGACCTGCTTTCTGGCATTCTCTGAGTCAGGCAAAGTCTAAACATATCTTGCTGAAGTCACTTTCTGGTCTCCTGCCTACCCTGAGGACTTTGCTAGGACTTGGGCAGAGCTGCAGAGGCACGCCTGATTCGGATTTCCCTGACCCGGCCGTCAGCGGAGGAGTGGGACACGACAAAGACACAGACTTCAGAGGATAATTAGAACTGCAGAAAAAATAATTGCTACCAACCTGCCTTCCATTGAGGGCCTGTATACTGCACGAATCAAGAAGAGGGCTGTGAAAATATTTACAGATCCCTCACATCCTGGACATAAACTGTTTCAACACCTACCCACAAAATGATGCTATAGGGCACTGCACACCAAGACAACTAGACACAAGAACAGTTTTTTCTTGAACACCATCACTCTGCTAAACAAATAATTCCATCAACACTGTCAGACTATTTACTGAATCTGCACTACTATTAATCTTCTCATAGTTCCCATCACCAATCTCTTTCCACTTATGACTGTATGACTGTAACTTGTTGCTGGCAATCCTTATGATTTATATTGATATATTGACCATCATTTGTGTTGTAAATGTTGTACCTTGATGAAGGTATCTTTTCTTTTATGTACACTGAGAGCCTATGCACCAAGACAAATTCCTTGTGTGTCCAATCACACTTGGCCAATAAAAAATTCTATTCTATTCTATTCTATTGTATTCTATTCTATTCTATTCTATTCTAGTTGTTTTTTTTGTCCAGATGACTAATCTAATAAAGCAATGATGGCTAACCTTTTGCTGTCACATGCCAAAAGCAGGCTGGGGGGAGCAAGGGGTGGGGTCGTGCACATGCCCACACCCATAATTCAATGGGACCCCGCCCCGCATGTGTGCACAACCCCCCATGCTTCTTCCACTTTTGGCATGCGGTGGCACAGTGGGCCCAGCAGGCCTGTTTTTCGCCCTCCCCAGGCTTCAGAGGGTTTCTTGGAGCCTGGGAAGGATGAAAACGATGTCCCTCCCCCGGGAGGCCCTCCAGAGGCAGGAAACGGCCCGTTTCCCAACTGGAAAATCTGTTTTTCACTCTCCCCAGGCTCCAGAGCAGGGGTTAAATCTAATTTTTTTTGCTACCGGTTCTGTGGGCGTGGCTCGGTGGATGTGGCTTGGGGGATCACGTGACTGAATGGGCATAGCTATGTAACCATGTGACTCAGGGATCACAAGACAGAAACTCACTAACAATGTCCTGCTGGAGCAGGGTTGGGCAAGGTGACCTCCAGGTCCCTTTCAGCCCTGGATTATCCTTTTAAACTGCGTCTGGTGCCAGGTTTTTACTCCTTCCTTCCTTCCTTCCTTCCTTCCTTCCTTCCTTCCTTCCTTCCTTCCTTCCTTCCTTCCTTCCTTCCTTCCTTCCTTCCCTCCCTCCCTCCTTCCCTCCCTCCCTCTCTCTCTCTCAAAAACAAATTCCCCCCACACACCCCGTTTTTTGGCTGGCAGGCTTCAGGGAAGCCTGCTGGGAGCAAAAACAGACTCCCCCCCTCCCCTTTTTGGGCTAGCACCCAGCTGAGCTACGCGATCATCAGAGGCTTTTTTTTTTTTACTTTTAAAAGCATTTTTTCGGCTGAAGAAAAAATGCTTTTAAAAGAAAAAAAAACCTCTGATGATGGTACGGCTCAGCTGGGCATGGGGGGGTGGGCAAAGATTTTGCTACCGGTTCTCCAAACCACCCACCACCATCGCTACCAGATCAGGTGATCCAGTCCGAACCGGGAGCATTTCACTCCTGCTCCAGAGGCTTTCTTTGAAAAAAGTTTCTTGCGCTATTGAGCACTTAAGTGCGCATTTTCCCCATAATAGCAACTATATTAGCATGATCATGGCTACCATCTTAACTATTTGAATCCCCCAGCAAACACTGTTGGCATTAATGTTGAAGAATGAAACACATTCACATGAATGTACCCAATTATTAAATAATGTACCCAGTTAGTAAAGCAAGAATTTGCTTATAAACTGCATTTAGGTTTGGAGAATAGAATAAAGCCGAGTCGTTGTTTAAAATCTGTGTGAAACTATCCACATTGTCAAGCCAATGTATGGGTCATTCCGGCTTTTTCCCTGCTTGTGGCTGTACTTTTTGTTTGCTTGTTTATGTATTTATGTACCAGAATATACCATTTTATTCTGGTATTTATGGCTACCAGAATGCAAGAGAGGCAGAATTTTTCACAGTAGTTGGATAAAGCAGGCATATTTTGGCTATTGAAGACATTTATTTTATTGCTTATTCTAAAAACAACAACAACAACAGAATGTTGAAGCTCTATATTTCAGGAATTTGCCACTAAATCTTGGGTAACATAATATTGAGATAATTTGGGAGGACAGAATCTTCCCACTTTGGACATAGATATGGTAATCATGATAGATAAAACATTTTAGATGGGAAATTTTCAAAGACACAATTTCTCTTCTCAGCTTGGAAGTTCTTTTCTGGCTTGTGAGAAATATTGCGGGGATGCACAAACATCAGAGATGTTTCCAAATTCAGAGTGTCTCTGTTTCAAGCTTGAAATACTTCCAGTATAGCTGGTTATTTTATTTGAGATCCGAACAGCCTATTTCAAACTCAAAACGATTTGGATTCCACGTATTTTCTACACTCTTAGTGAGTAATAGTCATAATTGTGCAAAGTCTCACATCTCCCGAGATGTATATTTACAATGTAAATCTCTGTAAAATAATAGCCATGGGTCTGCATTATTAAATATTTTCCCATCGGAACAATAAATCCAACCAAGTGATGCTGTGGAGGTTCTATCTCCAAGTCAGATCCAACCCCAGAGACGACGCTGCAAAATCCAATAAACTGCAGTCCTTTATACGAACCCAATGGACAGAATTTTGCCAATCTAAAGCCATGCCTTTCTTACGTACTAGATAGATCCTGAGAGATTCTAGGATGTGGCTTTCATGAACCTCTTTCTCCCCTTCTCCATCCAAGTTGGGACTGTGCAGTCTCTTAACCAGGGCCTCTCTGAAAAAGCTTTGTGTTGTTAAAGGTCTCCCCCATTTGACCTCCAGGTGCATGTTCTACCATACAATGTTTGTTGTGGAGGCCCAGATAGGGAAGAAAAAGCATCAGCTTAACTACAGCAAACTAGAGTGCCTATGTCGTGTCCCACCCTCCACTCCGACAAACAAGTCAAGGAAGTCCGTAACAAACTTGGCAACGAAGCCTCTGCAGCTTGCCAAGTTCCTTCGAAGCTTATCAGGGCAGGCAGGAGTCCAAGTTGTGACTTCAGCGATAGGGTCCGGTATCAGCAAACTCGATAAGACTTTGCTTGACTCAAGGTTGGAAGATTTGATAAGACTCGATAAGACTTTGCTTGACTCAAGGTTGGAATGCCAAAAGCAGGTCCTTTATATAGGCTGTGGGGTGTGGCTCCATGACTCAGCATTTATCCAGGCTGTTGTGTCTCGTCCGATCTCACCACAGCCGGGGCCTTCTTATCTGCTTCCGAACACGGAGGAATGTCCTAGTATGCCTCCCGGCCCCAGCCCTGCCTCCAAATCCCAGACAGGCTGAAGAGGAGGAAGTATCTCCAGCCCCCAGCTCTGGCTCCATGCCCAGGCAAACGGAGCAACTAGACCCCTCCCCCTCCTCCACAGCATGTGAGCCTGAGGGAGGTCAATTGCCAACAGCTGCAGACTGGAGTGACCCTCGCGTCAGAAGACTTGATAGATGGAGGCAACAGAAGGAAGGGAGGGGCAGGCCTGGATAAGTGCTGAGTCATGGAGCCACACCCCATGGCCTATATAAAGGACCTGCTTTCTGGCATTCTCTGAGTCAGGCAAAGTCTAAACATATCTTGCTGAAGTCACTTGCTGGTCTCCTGCCTGCCCTGAGGACTTTGCTAGGACTTTGGCAGAGCTGCAGAGGTACGCCTGATTCGGATTTCCCTGACCCGGCTGTCAGCGGAGGAGTGGGACACGACACAGGCCTGCTGGATAAAGGCCTTCCTTCTGCTGGCGTCGCCTCTCAGATCTGCGGAAGCAAGGATCCTCCCACTTTGAATTGTCTTTAGCTGGATCTGCTGTCTGGGAAAGGAGGGGGTCAGAAGGAGTAGACCTGAGCAATTCCAACACCTGGCTGGCTTCCTGCTCTGACGGCTGAGCCAAAGGAACACACGCTGTATGAGTGAGATTTATTGGGCTACTCCTTTCACTCCTGGAATCGTCTCCGGGCATGGGGCCAGGGCCGGGGGCTGGAGGCATGACAGGCCATTCATCTTCATTATCAGACTCAGAGATTGATAACAGGCCCGGTTGGAGACGGGAGGGGCCGGCTGAGGAGAGGAGGGAGGACGAGTCACAACAGGCTAGGATGGATCCAGGTTCTTTCTTTTTTGGTCCTGGTTTGGATCAAAGACAAGACTACCCCAAGACAGAACCAGTACACAATTTGGGGCTCTGAACTGTTTGAAGAGCAGGTGACAGTTGTGGACGAGTAAGGATATATGTGAGATTTGTAGTTTCGTGTTATGTACCAGTTCTGCCCTTTCCTGGATCAGGAGGCGCTTGGCAAAGTGACTCATGCTTTGGTTACTTCCTGAATGGATTACTGCAATCTACTCTATGTGGGGCTGGCTTGAAGAGCATCCAGAAGCTTCATTTGGTCCATAATCCAGCAGAGTGAGCAACTGTGGGTAAACTCATGTCATCATGGCAGTGTCACATGATGTATCGGAACTTTTTTTCCCCCTTCGCTAAAGCAGGTGTGGGCATGGCCAACATGTGATGCATTCAGGCTACAGGCCAGGAGTTTGACAGCCATGCTGTAAATATTTACATGGCATAGACTCAAGGTATTTGAAGGACTGCCTAGTAATATTCTTTCTCCTCTTCTCTGCTCTGGGTCCTGTTGTGGCCCGTCAGTGGCCAACAGAGCTGGCAGCAGATTCAGATAGTGAGGAGGTTGGGGAGAGCAATGGGCCAGTCCTGGACTCTGAGGAAGGCCCAGATGAGGGCTCTGAGTCAGAGGCAGAGATGGGGCAAGGGCCATCTGGGAGTGATGCGCGGACTCCAGAGCCTCCATCAGAAAGCAGAGAGGCAAAGGAACAGGAGGAGCCTGTTCCTAGTGCACACATGAGCTGCCAGAAGGCAAGAGCAGCTAAAGCAAAAAGGACAATTTGGGAGTAAGGCCAGGAGATGATTGGCCCCTCCCATAAGGCTTAAAAGAACAGCAACGGCTCTTGGTCTCTTTGTAGGAAAGCAATATTGCTGCCTTTGTTTCTAGCCATTGTCTCTTGTTTCTGAACTTCATGGGGCTTTGCCAAGAAAAGCCTATGGCAGGGTGCCAAAGAGGACAAAGGTTTGTGATAAGGCCGAAGGACTTTTTCTGAAGGATTTGTTTTGGAATTAATTTGGACTAAGTTGAGAATGAAGTAATTCTGAGCTGTTCTAATAAAATGTTTGTGTAGGACTGATTTTGTCTGGTAATAGCTATTTGGGCCTAGGTCACAATACTGATGAGTGCTCTGCGTCGGAGGCAGAGATGGGGCCAGGGCCATATGACCGGTATCAGCTGCCTTCGGAGTCAGACATCAGTGAGGCAGACAAATAGCTGGAGCCTGTTCCCAGTGTGCGCATGCGCAGACTTGCCAGATGAAGGGAACAGCTAAGGAACAAGGGTCAACTTGGGAGTAAGGCCACAGATGGACGCTGAAGGCCCCTCCCATAGAGAATAAAAGAGGAGTGAAAGGGAAGAGGTATTTGCAGGCAACAATTAGTTCATTCCTGCATTTTTGCCAAGCATTGCGGTGTCTGAAAGATATCGGCCTGGCTACTCTCCAAGCCTGATAAAGGTCAGCCATTGTGAACTATCTTGAAAGACTGTGGGAGAGGAAATACTTTGCTGGAGGGGAATTCAGTGTAAATTAAATAAAAGGGGTTTATCGGGACGAGGGCTCAACTTCATGCTGCTGGGGAAGCCTAGGTCAGAACAGGTCCCTTCTACCAGGGTTTGTCACTAGCGGGACCCAGGATCATCTCTTTTCTGCAGCTGCAATTGCCTTCTAGAACACAGGACCACTTGAGGTTAGGTTGGCTCCAACCTAATGTTCACCTATTGGAAAGCTCTGAAGGCTGTTTTCCTGGCTACAAAGATTGGGGGACTAATTGGGCCCCTCTTGGTGATGGATGGTATCCGGCAGTTCCTTTTTGGTTTTGATATGTCATTTTCGATATGCATTTTTATATTGTATTTTTTTTAAAAAAATCTTCATTCGCCACCCAGAATCACATTAGTAAGATAGGCAATCATTTAAATTGATTTAAATAAATATAATCAAAAGAACACATTAGCCTTTGAAATATTGTTGAGGAGGATATTTTCCTGGTGGGTCAGAGATAAGTATGTGGGGGGGAAAAAGACAGATCGAAATATTTGGGTAAGCGATTGTAATATATAATGAAAATATATATTTGAACGATGGATTACTAAGGTATTAGGAACTTTGAAAGGTAATTAGACATCCATATTAATAAACACCTGTCACAACTGTATAACAGATGTTCCAAGAAGGTATCAAATGCAAATTTATAAGATATTTCACAGTGTTGTTAATTACATTATGTATCGTGCAATTTATTTTTTTATTTTTGTTCTGTTTCAAAGGTTTTATGAAAAATGGAAGTATTTTGGGAAAGATAGTAAATTCGCTTTTGGGGGAGAAAAAAAATATTTATTTCTGAAAGTTTAACTGGTGCACATCCAAACTGCTTTTACAGTATTTGTGGCTTGAACTCATGGCTTGCAAATGACTTCAAATTGAATGTCTTCCTTCTTATGTCTCCTCACTCACAAGGTCTCCAACCCTGGAACCTGGTGAGCATGGGCATGCATAGTCGGTTCCAAAGTGGTTCCTTTGCTTTTTGAAATTAAAACTCTTTTAAATGATGGAAATCAACTAGAAATCCTAAACCCCTTTATCTAGTTACTGTCAGCAACCAAAAAGAAAATGATAGGCATCAAACATTGATACCATGATTGAAGTGAACTTTTTTTCTTTCTCAACAAAATGGCTGACACTCAAATCGGGCGGTTCTACTTATTCTCATGCGACTTCTGTCTTTGAAGTCATATGGAAGAGTTGGCTAAAAGTACATTTTCAAATGCATTCAGTGCCCCTTGACAATATGGCGCTGTTCGTATACTGTAGTTTTTTTTTTTTTCCTGCCATGGTTTATAAATGGTTTGCTGTTACCTTCAACTTTTCCTGATCAGCCTTCCATCCTTTATAAGGTAGGTAAAATGAGGACCCAGATTGTTGGGGACAATAAAAGTTGACTTTGTATATAATATACAAATGGATGAAGACTATTGCTTAACGCAATGTAAGCCGCCCTGAGTCTTCGGAGAAGGGCGGGATATAAATTCAAAAAAAAACAAAAAAACAAACATGCTTTCTCAAATTATGCCAACATCACTTAGATTGTTGTAGGCTACTTGGGAAGAATTCTTACCCAAGAATTCAGAGGATTATGGGTAGTGATGGGATTCAGGTGGTTCGAGACGGTTCAGGCGAACCGGTTGTTAAATTGCTGGCTGGACCCATCCTTCCCCGCCCCTTCCAGGAGTCCTCATGCACCCCGTTTTGGCTCCTAGGTAAGTGCAGGGAGGCCTACTAGGCCCAAAATAGGGCAAGGGGGGGTGCGGCGCGGACCCCCACCCCATCCCTGTGGCCTGTTTTTGCTCCCAGGAGGCTGCAGGAAAGCCTACTATGCCCAAAATGGGGCATAGGGGGCGGTGCCCTCCCATGGCCCATTTTTGCTCCCAGGGGGGTGCAGGAGGCTGAGTGCTGCCTGTCACAACCTCTGGCCACCCCCACCATGGCCACCCCCGCCCAGCCAGTCATTAGGGCAAAGAACCAGTTGTTAAATTATTTGAATCCAACCACTGATTATGGGTGTTGCATGACAGAAGGAACCCCTACTCCATCTTCTAATTATAAGACCCTATGGATAATTTTATTATTCATTTATTTATGTTCCGCTTTTATATCATCCTCTCAGAAGGTAATTGCAATCAGGCAACCCAGTCGTAATCATTGGGTTATTCTGATTTGCCTTCAAGTTGTTTTGAGAGAGCAAAGAGTAACAATACTGCCATTGCATTCCAGGAATCAGAATACTGTTAACTTTCGGGAGATAAGGCTAGTTTTTTGTATTTTTTTAAACAACAACTGGCCATCTCTGATTCTGTCTATTAAATTCTTTAATAAATGTATTGACTTGTAAATTGAAATTGATTTAAACGTTTTGCCCAGTGCTGTTCCCCTTTAAACATTCTGCTGGGTGCTGTAAAAGAACTTAGAGCTGACCTTGAGAAAGATATGAGAAAGTAAAGTGGCTTTCAAGATTGATATTGGTTTTTTGAAGTAGACCAGTTCAAGAAACGTAGAGACAAGACAGATACTTGGAACATATTTTATTGCAATAAGGCAAGGTACAGAATTTTTTAAAAAAACTGTCCAAGCTCCTCCCCAACTCGTCTATGTACTTATATGCAATTTGGATTCTTAAACCAATAGATATTTCTCTCTAGCTTACAGGGAAGATTAAAACATCCACCAAAACCCTTAAAAATTCATCAAGAGGTCTTTAAAAAAAATAATTTTATTAAGAATTCTATTAAAAGATAAAAGTAACAAAGAAACCTAATAGATTTATTTTATTTATTTTTATTTTCATCAAGCATGTATTTTATGACAGATACAAGTGTAAACATAATTATAAATGCATGAAAAGGATAGGAATAAAAGAAAACATTAGGACAGGGATGGTAGGCATGCTGGTGCATTTATGCATGCCCCTTAAACACCTCTTAGGTGTTGTGGTCCGCCAGCAGCCTGCGGAGCTGGCAGCGGAGTCGAACAGTAAGGAGGGTGGGGAGGACAATGCGCCAGTCCTGGAGTCAGGGGAAAGCCCGAATGAGGGCTCTGCATCAGAGGCAGAGATGGGGCCAGGGCCATCTGGGAGTGATGCACGGACTCCGGAGCCTCCAGAAGCGGACAGCTGAGAGGCTGTTGAGAGCAACAGCTGTTGGGTTCTTTGTAGGAAAGCAATGCTGCTGCAATTGTTTATCTCCTGTTTCTGAACTTCGTGGGGTTCTTGCGAAGAAAAGCCTTTGGCAGGGTGCCAAAGAAGTCAACAGTTTGTGATAAGGCCAAAGGACTTTTTCTGAAGGACTTTGTTTTGGACTTAATTTAGACAAAGCTGAGAATGAAGTAACGTTCAGCTGTTCTAATAAAATATGTTTTTTTAGGACTGATTGTGTCTGGTAATAACTACTTGGGCCTAGGTCACAACATTAGGAATGGGGCGAGGTCTACAGTAGACAGTCTAAGGTTAAAGTTTTGGGGATTTTGGGAAGAAACCACAGTGTCAGTTAGTGCATTCTGGGCTTTACAACTCTGTTACTGAAGTCGTATTTTCTGCAGTCTAGTTTGGATCGGTTTACCATGAGTTTGTATCTAGTGTGTGCTCTTGTATTGTTTCGGTTGAAGCTGAAGTATTCATTGGCTGGTAAGACATTGTAGCAGATGATTTTATGTACTATGCTTCGGTCAGACTGAAGTCGGCATAATTCTAAGTTGTCTAAACCCAAAATTTTGAGTCTGGTGGCATAAGGTATTTTGTTGCGAGCGGAGGAGTGGAGGACTCTTCTCGTGAAATATCTCTGGACTTGTTCGATTGTATTAATGTCCAATATGCAGTGCAGGTTCCAGACAGATGAGCTGTATTCAAGAATTGGTCTGGCAAAAATTTTGTATGCCCTAGTTTGCAGTTCAATATTACCGGAGAAGAAGCTGCGCAAGATTAGGTTAACAATTCTTAATACTTTTTTAGCAATGCTGCTACAGTGAGCTCTGGCACTTAGATCATTTGAGATGAGTATGCCAAGGTCTTTGACAGAGTAAGGGTCACCTGTTAGGTCGTATCCGTCAAGCTTGTATTTTGTGTTCTGATTTTTTTTTGCCAATGTGTAAGATAGAGCATTTGTTGGTTGAGATTTGGAGTTGCCAATTGTTTGACCATTCTGACTCATAGTCAAGGTCTTTTTGTAGAATCACAGCATTGTCAGTGGGGTTGAATAGTTTTACTTCATCCACAAAGAGAATGCAGTTGCTTATAATATGATCACAAAGGTCATTTATATAAAGTATAAAGAATGTGGGTCCTAAAATGCTGCCTTGGGGGACACCACTGTTAACAGGTGCAGGGTTAGATAAGGCATTCCCTATTTTAACTACTTGCTGCCTGTTTGATAGGAATGCAGCTATCCACTTATGCAGGAATCTGGAAATGCCATAAGATTTTAGTTTTAGAAATAGCTTGTCATATACCACTGAATTGAAGGCTTTACGTAAGTCTATATAAATTGCATCTATTGATTTACCCTGGTCGAGTTTTGAAATCCATATGTTTTTGCAGTGTAATAGTTGCAGATTGCAGGACAATTTTTTTTTAAAGCAAAATTGCTTGTTAGAGAGTAGGTTGTTAGTCTCTAATGGATTGGTTTATGATTGATTTGAAGGTGACACAACATAATGAGATTGGTCTGTAATTATCGACAAGGGCTGGGGTCATCCTTTTTGAAGTTAGGGATGACTGTGGCTAGTGATCATAAGTTAGGTAAGGAGCTGGTTCTGAAAGATATTTTGTAGATTATGCTAAGTGGTTCTGCTATGGTGGTTGAGAGCTTCTTTAGGAAGTAGGCACATAATCTATCAGGGCCAATCGATAGAGATGGTTTTAGGTTAGGTTAGGATGCCTTTTCAACAGCATCTTCTGTGAAATCGACATGTAGTAGATCGTTGTGTGTACTTGTGGTACGTTTGGGAAATGAGGGGCATGAGCCATTGCTGTTTACAAAGACTGAACTGAAGAATGTGTTGAAGAGGTGCCTCTAACGGTTTCATCATTACAGTCTTTCCCGTTTGGTCCTTTTAGTGGTGGGATGGATCTTGAGTCTTTTAAGTTTGTTGTTTACAAAATTGTAGAAGGCCCAGGTGGATTTAGTGCATATTAGGTTTTCCTCTTGTTTGCTGTGATAACTGATGCATTCTGCCTTTATCTGTCAGCGTACGGTTTTGTAGCGACTTTTGAAGTTAGCTACATAGCCAGTTTTGTTTTAGCGCCAAAGAGTTTTTTTATTATTATTGAAGCTTCATTGTTATGGGTAATTTATTTTTCCTGGTTTTGGGGGTTATTAGTGGTATGTATAGTTTGATGATTCTTTTGACTTCTTGCAAAAAAATGTTATAATGGTCTTCGGCAGTGATGCAGCCAGTAAATAGAGTTTGCCAATCAAGAGATGAAAGGTCACCAGTTATGAGATCATAGTTAGCTTTTCTAAAGTTATACTTTGGGATTCCATCATTATGATTGTTTATGTGAGGATGTAAGTTGAGATAAAAGAAGTACATAGATATATATAAAAGGAAAAATGCTGGGGGGAAGGAAGTAGGAAAAAAACAGATATAAGGCAGATAATAAGAAAAAGAAATTTTCCCCTTAATCCTCAGTAAGTATATAAATATTAACAATTTATCCCTGTCTCTTAAAATAAAACCGGATACATCTTCATTCCATACCCAACCCAGTGTTCTATAAACTTATTTCTGAATCTTCAGCTTTTCTTAGTAATCAACAAAGATCCAGTGAAAATTAATAAAAATACCTAACAACATAAGTATATAATCCCCCTTTTCCATTTAGTCTAAAACCCCTAATCCCTCTCTTAATAATTAAGCATTACCAAAATATATAAAGTTGAAAGCCATTAAACATTACCAGAAATAACTCCTGATTTACATATCCAAAAACCATTATGTAAATATTACAACCTAATTCATTATACCACTGAACATTTACAAAAGAGAAGCTATTCAACCCAGATAACCATTAAATATCACCAAAAATAGCATCCTATTATTTCATCTTTAAAGTCTCAGAGATAAAATTCTAACTCCTATTTTCTTCTAGTTTTTTTTCCTCCTCTTGAAATTATTTTTATTTATTTTTATTTTATTTATTTGTCATAACAGTATATATAAGCATAAGCATGAAATAACTATACGATATATAAGCATATATATAAGCATAAGTATGTAATGACTATACAAAATTGGATACAATCAAGGGAACATTAGGACAGGAATGGTAGGCACGTTGATGCTCTTATGCACGCCCCTTATAGACCTCTTTGGAATGGGGTGAGGTCAATAGTAGATAGTTTTTGGTTAAAGCTTTGGGGATTTGGGGAAGAGACCACAGAGTCTGGTAGTGCATTCCAGGCATTAAAACTCTGTTCCTGAAGTCATATTTTCTGCAATCAAGATTGGAGCGGTTCACATTAAGCTTAAATCTATTGTGTGCTCGTGTATTCTTGTAATTGAAGCTGAAGTTGACTTCAACAGGAAGGACATTGTAACAAATGATTCTATGAGTTAAACTCAGGTCATGTCGAAGGCGGCGGAGTTCTACATTTTCTAAACCCAGGATTTCAAGTCTGGTGGCATAAGGTATTTTGTTGTATTCAGAGGAATGGAGAACTCTTCTTGTAAAATATTTCTGGACCCGCTCAATTGTATTGATGTCAGAGATTGGTGAGGGTTCCAAACAGGCGAGCTGTATTCTAGAATTGATCTAGCAAACGTTTTATATGCTCTTGTTAGTAGTGTTTTTATTATTATCTTTATCCAAGTTCACTCCATAAATCGCTTGCATTTTAATTTAAAAGGATACTCCTCTTTGCTCTTTGAATTTTTTTTTTTTTTTTAATTGGCCAAGTGTGATTGGACACACAAGGAATTTGTCTTGGTGCATATGCTCTCAGTGTACATAAAAGAAAAGATACGTTCATCAAGGTACAACATTTACAACACAATTGATGATCAATATAGCAATATAAATCATAAGGATTGCCAGCAACAAGTTATAGTCATACAGTCATAAGTGGAAAGAGATTGGTGATGGGAACTATGAAACGATTAATAGTAGTGCAGATTCAGTAAATAGTCTGACAGTGTTGAGGGAATTATTTGTTTAGCAGAGTGATGGCCTTCAGGAAAAAACTGTTCTTGTGTCTAGTTGTTCTGGTGTGCAGTGCTCTATAGCGTCATTTTGAGGGTAGGAGTTGAAACAGTTTATGTTCAGGATGCGAGGGATCTGCAAATATTTTCACGGCCCTCTTCTTGATTCGTGCAGTATACAGGTCCTCAATGGAAGGCAAGTTGGTAGCAATTATTTTTTCTGCAGTTCTAATTATCCTCTGAAGTCTGTGTTTTTCTTGTTGGGTTGCAGAACCGAACCAGACAGTTATAGAGATGCAAATGACAGACTCAATAATTCCTCTGTAGAATTGCTGTAGAATTGCTCTCACATTACTTCTGTTTTTGATTTTTAAATAATTGTTCAATTCCACTTGTAAATGCAGTATTTCCATCTCTTTCCTGTAAATTGTAATTTGTAAATCCATGTTAAAGTCCCTTTCAATTGTGTTCTAAGGAGTTTGTTCATCTTTAGTAGTAACTTTTAGTTCCAGTGAAAAGTTAAATTGCTCAAGCACTTCTTAAGCCCCTACGTTTAAAAGTTTTCTTTAAAGAAAATGGGGTGCTTTAGTAGTCGCCCTTCAAAGTCTGGTTTTGCATTGAAATGTAAGCAAAACAGATTTTTTTCCCCCCACTCTAGAGGATCTTTCTAATTAGTTTCAAAATCTTTCTTTAAATCAGATTCATGAAGTGTTTAAACCCTTGAAAAACAACTCTAGAGCCACCGCTTTGTTGTATGTTACAAAAAGTTACAAAAAGAAAATAAAAATCTTACAGAACTGAAAAAAGTAGTTTTCTTTTTATTATTAAACAGATTGAAAGAAAACTCCCCACCCCCCCTACTTGTAGACTTGGGGTTAAAGAGACAGTCACAATGGAATGTGGAAATGACCTTGGGAAATGAGGGGAAGAGATGCTGCCTAGGAAACAGTCAAGAGAGGCTGTTTCTTAACAATCAGAGAAAGAAACTTAGGAAGGACCTGCCTTAAAAGATTAAACCAGAAGTGGGATTCAATTATCTTCCCTACTGGTTCGCAAATGTGAGCGGACGCGCCATCCCTGCGCATGCGGATGGCCTTCTGTGCAAGTGCAATAGTTGTGCATTACATCTGGGTGGGTGGGTGGGTGGAGCCTCCCGCAGTCGCCGCTACCAGTTTGCATGATCCGGACCGAACTGGCTGAATCCCACCACTGGATTAAACGGTTAAAACTGGCCATGATAAATTTTTGTCTTTAGATTTTCAAGATTCCATTAATATACCCTTATAAAAAAGTACAGTTAGTTCATCTTGTTATGTTTTCTTTCTAGTTTACCTGAGAGGGCTCACGCTGTACAGAAAGATAAATTGTGATTAAAAAGATAAGGTTTTGGTCAAATCTTGAATCTACAAAAGACTTCATTTACAGCTCAGAACACAACGGGACCTGCAATTCACAGCTGATTGCAAGAGACTGTAAGGACATTGATTTCTGTCACGTATTCACAGAAATCAAACGCTGAGGCGATCAAAGCTGGTCTCATTTACTACAATGGCACAGTTTTAAAGCACAGCTTTAGCATGAGTTCAAGTCACCTCAGGGGGTGGGCTTCAGAAATCTGAGCAAAGGGTTCTCTGCCCGGCTGCTCTGTATGTATGGCCATGGTGGGCATGGCCTAGCCAGCCTCCTGCACCATGGCGAGGGGGGGGGGCGTTTTTGTCCTCTCCGGGCTCCAGAGGCTTTTCTCGAGCCTCCGGGAGGGCGAAAACGGCCTCCCCAGGCTCCGAAGGCTCTCTGGAGGCCGGAAATGGGCCCATTTCTGCCCTTCCCAAATTTCTGGTAGGCCCATTTTTCACCCTCCCCGAGCCTCCATGTGCGCCCTGGACTTACCTGCATCCAAAACGGGCCGCATGGAGATCCCTGGGAGGGGAGGGGCAGGGTGGGCAGGGCCAGCCAGGAGTGGGATTTGGGGGTTCTCCGAACTGCACAGAATCTTAGCTAGAGGTTCTCCCGAACCCCTGCAAACACCCAACAGCCCACCCCTGAGTCACCTGGCCAGGAGCTCGTTCAGAATTTGTTCCCTGTGCATGGCCGTAGGAGATGTTTCAAATATGCCTCCTTCACTCCAGCCGTTGCAGCAATTATGTAGCCATGAGATCAGGAAAGGGCCTTGGTTGCAGATATGCTAAGATGCGATCATTTAACTGGCAAAATGTCTATGGAGTTTCTCCGTCATTCAGGTTATCCCAAAGGTGCTTTTTTGCAAGAGGCAAATGGACTTTCTGGTTTGTCTTCAAAGACTTTTCGCTTCTCATCCAAGAACCTTTAGAGCTGAAGAAGCATCATATCTTCAAAGAAAAACCAGAAATCCCAGTTCTCTTTGAAAAAAGCACCTCTGAGTTAACTGGCAAAACTTGCAAGAGGCATTAAATGCCTGAGAGAAGAGAACCCTGCAGCTGGAAAATCATCCTCATGCAGCCAATTTTCCCCCAAGACTTTGCAGATGCCCCCAATAGGTACAAAGACGTGGAAGGTGGTAACAATTCACTTACGGTATTTCCTTCTCGTTTGAGTAAGGAACAAAGGGATTTTTGTTATTCCAGGATCCTCAATAGTTGCTGCTGTTGGCCAGCTGGAGGTGAATGTTGACTGACTTGTGGTGTTCCCTGATTTATCTCAGCATTTCAAGGCTAGGAGAAGAGAAGATAAAAGCTGGTCAGTCTCATATTACCTTTTGAGAACTTGGCAGAGGAAAATGATACAGTACAGAAATGCTCATGGAAATTAGCCAGTGACTGGCAGCTTTCACACTTCCTGGTTATTGCAGTGAAAAACATTAATTGGTTGATTAGTTGTGAAACATAAGTTTAACAGATGGATCAGTGAGCTAATGACACACATACATATATACATACCCCCCCACACACACATATTCACAGAATTACAGATTAATGTATCTTTTCTTTTATGTACACTGAGAGCATATGCACCAAGACAAATTCCTTGTGTGTCCAATCACACTCGGCCAATAAAAAATTCTATTCTATTCTATTCTATTCTATTCTATTCTAAACAGAGTTGGAAGGGACCTTGTAGGTCATCTAGTCCAATCTTCCCCCCTCTTCTTGTGGTCCACCAGTAGCCTGCGGAGCTGGCAGTGGAATCAGACAGTAAGGAGGCTGAGGAGGACCATGGGCCAGTCCTGGAGTCAGGGGAAGGCCCAGACAAGGGCTCTGCGCCAGAGGCAGAGATGACCCCAGGGCCATCTGGGAGCGATGCACGGACTCCAGGGCCTCCAGACACAGACAGCAGAGAGGCAGAAGATGTGAAGAGCTGCCAGAAGGCAAGAGCAGCTAAAGTAAAAGGGATGACTTGGAAGTAAGGCCAGGAGGTGATTGGCCCCTCCCATAAGGCTTAAAAGAGCAGCAATGGCTCTTGGGTTCTTTGTAGGAAAGCAATTTGACTTTTTCTGAAGGACTTTGTTTTGGAATTAATTTGGACTAAGCTGAGAATGAAGTAATTCTCAGATGTTCTAATAAAATATGTTTGTTTAGGACTGATTGTGTCTGGTAATAACTACTTCAGCCTAGGTCACGACACTGCCCAAGCAGGAGATCCTCCACCATTTCTGACAAATGGCAGTCCAATCTCTTCTTGAAAGTCTCAAGTGATGAAGCTCCCACTACTTCCGAAGGCAAGCTGTTTCATTGGTTGATTGTTCTCACTGTCAGAAAATTTCTCCTTATTTCCAGGTTGAATCTCTCCTTGTTCAGTCTCCATCCATTATTCCTTGTCTGGCCTTCAGGTGCCTTGGAAAATAGCTTGACCCCCTCCTCTCTGTGGCAGCCCCTCAGATATTGGAACACTGCTATCATGTCTCCCCTGGGCCTTCTCTTCACTCGACTAGCCATGCCCAATTCCTGTAACCGTTCTTCGTATGTTTTAGTCTCCAGTTCCTTAATCATCCTGGTTGCTCTTTTCTGCACTATTTCTATTTTATTAATCTATGTTATTAATATAGGGCTTTTGTGATACCTTATGTTAGAATTGGCAACAAGTGGCACTCCAGTTGCTAACTACATCCCAGCATCCTTGAAACTATGGCAAAAAATTGAGGGATACTTAGTATCTGCAATGCCACAAGTTTTGTAAGATAAGGGAGCTAATGTCTTCCAGTACCACCATTTCCATAATTTTTAACACATAATCATAATGATCAGAGTTTATGAACCTTGTACTCCAAAACAGGGTGTAGCTCCTTATTGAATGCTTGCTTTCAACCTCTGATGGATGCTAATTTCTGACGATTAATACTAATTGAGAACTTGGAAATATTTCAGTTTATTTAAACTTTCATGGATAGGTGATTTGAAAGAAAGAATGGTAAAGAATAGAAAGTCAGTGTCTTGGCCTATCACATCCGTCATTCTGTTCTCTCATGATCTCTTAAATAAACCAAGGTCTTCTAGACTAGGTAATTTAACAGCAGCCTCTAAAAACACTACTCCATGGACCATAAATAAAAATAGTTCCCCAAAGAACTGGACAGAAAGAGAGTTGGAATATATATGTAATTTACCATGATCATAAAGGTGAGTCTCTGGATAGCTAGCTCATGAGTGTATGATATGTGACTTCTGGTAGCCCTTCCAAATAGAGACCATATGGTGCTTTTAAATGAGGGGCAAATTGGAAATATTCACAGGCATATATCCAGATTTAGGTAAAGGAACAGATAGATTCAGCGTACAAATGAATCGTGATCTTTATTTTTTTCCAGGAGATTAAAATTGTTTACGTTTAGAAAATGGCTAACCAAAAGTAGGGCATGGGAT
Organism: Ahaetulla prasina; assembly: GCF_028640845.1. Taxonomy (NCBI): domain Eukaryota; kingdom Metazoa; phylum Chordata; class Lepidosauria; order Squamata; family Colubridae; genus Ahaetulla; species Ahaetulla prasina. Next base: position 18,947,246 of record NC_080544.1, on the reverse strand, counting down.
TGTTACATCAACTACAAAAACAACTACAGTATTTGTAGTTCTGTTTCCTGAGATGCAGCTACAGAAGGTTGTAGAAGGATGTAGAGGAGTGGGCTGCTACAATGAAGGGGGCGGGGTCAACCTATTTTTCAAGGCACCCGAAGGCAAGGCAAGAAACAATGGATGGAAACCAATCAGGTAGAGAGGCAACCTAGAACTAAGGAGAAATTTCCTAATGGTGAGAACAATTAACCAGTGGAATGCCTTCAGAAGTTGTGGGTGCTCCATCACTGAAGGCATTTAAGAAGAGACTGGACAGCCACTTGTCTGGAATGGTACAGGGTCTCCTGTTTGAGCAGGAGGGTGAACTAGAAAACTTACAAGTTCCCTTATTGTGTTAAGGATGTTTCCCTGAATCCAGAAGTCCCTCTCCTTTTGGGTCCTATTTGGGCATATTTGATATACTAAGACAGGGGTGTCAAACTCAAGGCCTGGGGCCCGTATCCAACCCACAGGGTACTTAGATATGGCCCATGGGGCCACCCTGGAAACAGCAAAGGACCAGCCTGCAGTGCTTCTGCTAGAGAAAACAGCCTCCCGAGCTCTGTTTTCAGCTGCCACGACAACCATCTGCCTCTGACCGTGGCAGCTGAAAACGAAGCTTGGGAGCCTGTTTTCACTGGCAGAGTGCTCGAGCCACCATAGGCGCCCCCGACAGGAGTGACGTCGAGTGGTGTTTAAAATGGGTGGTCATACACATCTTACGAAATGAAATGAAATTCAACAAAACAATAACAAAGCCCCAACCATGATAGTGGAAAAGGCAGAATTTTAAAAAAAACAAAAAACGAGGGAAGGAATTGTAAAATATTAAAGAGAAACAAGTCTCAACCAGGTTACTTTCAAAGCCTTGTTATTTCTTACCTTGTTGTAAAACAAAAACGCCATCACAATTTAAATGTTGGTAAAATGCAACAACCACAGCAAATTCCAGTGCCAAAAAATGACCAGACAGAAGTGATAACTGCATCATTATCGACTTGCATTTAACCCAATAATGTTACTTGCAGTATTTGTATGATATTATGTTATCAGCAGTGATGGAATCAGCCAGTTCGCACCACTTCGGGAGAACCGGTTGCTAACTTTCTGAGCAGTTTGGCAAACTGGTTGTTGGAAGAAATCATTAGGGCAGAGAACCGGTTGTTAAATTACTTGAATCCCGCCACTGGTTATCAGCCATATGTCACCATTTATCTAGGAGCTTTTGTCGATACGTTGATATTGGTACCAGTGGTGGGTTTCAAAACTTTTTACTACCGGTTCTGTGGGTGTGGCTTGGTGGGCGTGGCATTGCTTGTGGGCATGGCAGGGGAAGGATACTGTAAAATCTCCATTTCCTCCCGATCAGCTGGGACTTGGGAGGCAGAGAATAGATGGAGGCCGGGACAGTCAGAATTTTTACTACCGGTTCTCCGAACTACTCAAAATTTCCACTACCGGTTCTCCAGAACGGGTCAGAACCTTCTGAAACCCACCTCTGGTTGATACCCATCAACAATCTATTAATGCAAACCATGTCTATAAGAGCACCAGCGTGCCTTCCGTCCCTTTTCTAATGTTCCCTTTAATTGTATTTATTTTATGTATTCAATTCATGCTTATAGTTATATATATATAAGCACTCAACAATAAGTACAATAAGCACATACTCAACAAATAAATAAATAAATAAATAAATAAATAAATAAATAAATAAATAAATAAATAAATAAAAATAAAAATGTGTTACTTTTTCTTTCCAGTGTTATATGAATACTCCTTTAGCCAATCCCCATGTCTGAAAAGTCAATGGGTTTTTGAATCAGACTTCACAAAGTCAAGAAGAACATTGCATTTTTAACCCATGGTGATTGATTCAGTGTCGTATTATCAATCTAACTGATGTCAACCCCAAATGTGACAATCACACGATAAGTCCAAAATAAATAAATGAGTTAATATTGTATGTCCAAATAGGCAAACTGCCAAAAGCCCTTCCTGGCAAACATCCAGAAGCCACAAAAACAAAAATGTAGACAAAGCAGAAGATGAAGCAGAAGACACAGCTACAATGTTTTCCAGCAAAGGCCAAATGCTGGTCTGCTTTAAGCCTTATGGGAGGGGCCAGTCATCTCTTGGCCCTCTCTGCTTGAGCTGCTCTTGCCTTCTGCCTTCTGGCAGCTCTTCTCATGCATGCATTAGGAACAGGATCCTCCTGTTCCTCTGCCTCATTACTATCAGTGTTGTGTCTACGCCCCCCAAGCCAGGCCCCCTGCCAGAAAGTGACTCAGAAAGTGAGGGGGAAGGGTCATCAGGACTTACCTCTGGAGCACCGGCTTCCCTGGCTCAGCTCCAGGAGCCAGAGGCAGGCCAGGTGGAGGAGATAACGAAGCCTCCATCCCCTGACTCTCTCCCCCCCCCCCGGCCACACCTCCAGACCCGGTTGATGGCAATCAGGCGTGGCTGGACCCTAGGTTTCGTAGGCAGGAGAGGTGGGAACAACAGAAGCGGGGTGGGGCAGGCCTAGGAAGTGCTGAGTCACGGAGCCACACCCCACAGAGTATAAAAGCAGTCCTGGCTGCTCTTCTGCTCCGTGACGAGCAAAAATTGAGCTGAACACTTTGACTCGGAGAAGTGAGCTGAACATTCGGCCTGGACTGCTGACTTCCTGGTTGCCTGGCAACCCCAAGATAAAAGAGAGACTTTGGCAGGCAGCTGCAGATTCCCTGCCAGGACTGATAGCAGCCGTGAACTCAATTACTGGCTCATTTAGCCAGCTCGTGTGGCTGAGGCCGGGAGGGGACAGAACAATCAGTTTCTGGAGGCTCTGAAGTCCGCACCTCACTTCCCGATGGCCCTGGCCTCACCTCAGCCTCATCGCTGTCCGACTCGGTTGCCAACTCCGTAGGCTGCTAATGGACCACAACAAAATGCTCAATAATGGTACAATATAGGTAGTCATTGACTTACGATCATATTGGAGCCCAAAATTTATGTTGCTAAGTAAGACAGTTGTTAAGTGAATTTTGCCTTATTTTATGATCTTCCTTGGCACAATTGCTAAATGAATTACCACAGTTAAGTTAATAACATGTTGTTAAGTGAATCTGCCTTCCCCATTAACTTTGCTTGTGGGGAGGTCGCAAAAGGTGATTACATGACCCCCGGGACATTGCAACCATCATAAATATGAGTCAAATATGGGCCGGGCATGCTGTTGTAGGCATGTGTGCAGGAAAAATAGCTGTTCCTCGGTAGTAATATGCCTATATGCAACTTTCTCTTATTTTCATGCTTTCTGAAATATTTGATGCCCATGTATGATACCAATAGAAGACAATATTTGTAGCTCAGGGTTGGACTGTGAGTTCTATGTGTGTCGTGTCCCACTCCTCCGCTGACGGCCGGGTCAGGGAAATCCGAATCAGGCGTGCCTCTGCAGCTCTGCCAAAGTCCTAGCAAAGTCCTCAAGGCAGGCAGGAGACCAGAAAGTGACTTCAGCAAGATATGTTCGACTTTGCCTGACTCAGAGACTGCCAGAAAGCAGATCCTTTATATTGGCCATGGGGTGTGGCTCCATGACTCAGCACTTATCCAGGCCTGCCCCTCCCTTCCTTCTGACGCCGCCGCCTATCAATTCTTCTGAAGCGAGGGTCACTCCAGTCGGCAGCTGTTGGTAATTGACCTCCCTCAGGCTCACATGCTGTGGGGGAGGGGAAGGGGTCTAGTTGCTCCGTTTGCCTGGGCATGGAGCCAGGGCTGGGGCCGGGTGGTGCTCCCTCCTCCGCAGCCTGTCTGGGCATGGAGCCAGGGCTGGGGCCGGGAGGTGCCCCCTCCTCCTCAGCCTGTCTGGGCATGGAGCCAGGGCTGGGGCCGGGAGGCATACTAGGACATTCCTCAGCGTTCGGAAACAGATAAGAAGACCCCGGCTGCAGTGAGAGCGGGCAAGACACAACAATGTGCTCTCCAAGCTTGGTGGTTTTTTTGCAGACGTTTCATTGCCAAACTAGGTAAAATCATCAGTGCTAGAAGGAAGTGGGATCCTAGCTTTTAGCACTAATGATATTACCTAGTTTAGTAATGAAATGTCTGCAAGAAAATCACCAAGCTCAGAGAGTACCAAGGACCTTACAACTGGAGGAATTTGTGGATAGATTCTTAGATTTAAAGGAGTGGTTTGTTCTTTAGGATTCAGTCAGGTAAGGCTACTACTTTAAACTATGCATCATTTTAGATCTTAGTTAAGAACTTTTTTTAAAAAAAAACCACTTGTACACTTTAATTGCAAGGCAATTAATTGCAAGGCCAATATTTCCATTAATTTAGCTACTTACCGTATATACTCGAGTATAAGCCGAGTTTTTCAGCACGTTTTTTGTACTGAAAAACGTCCCCTCGGCTTATACTCGAGTATATACGGCTTATACTCGAGTTTTTTTTTTCTTCTTTTTTTCACATTATACCGGATGGCGCAAACTTGGCGGGCTTTTGCATTAGCGCGGGGGAGCCCTGCCGGTGCAGTGGGGGGGCGGGGCGGGGGAGCCGCCAGCCTTCTCGGCTGAGGGAGGGAGGGTTTCCCCGACCGGTAGCTGCCTCATTTCCCACCCTCGGCTTATACTCGAGTCCCCAGTTTACCCCAGTTTTTTGGGGTAAAATTGGGGACCTCGGCTTATACTCGGATCGGCTTATATTCGAGTATATACGGTATATTGAAATCATGCATATGCCTGAAGTCTAGTGAAGTGGCAGGTAAATAATTTGGCATACTTTAATGTGTCTTTGGAAAGGCAAGGAGAATGTGAGAGAATGCCACAGAACAGAGGGTTTTGTGTTGTTATTGTTGTTGTCATTGTTGTTTTACAATCAATCAGAAATTAAGAGAACAAAAGAGGAGATTAGGAAAATGATGTTGTTTAACAGTAACAGTGTTCTCATTTCCTGTCTTATTTTCATTGCAGGTTTATCAACTGCCTTTGAGGTTTACGTCAGATCTATGTTACATCTCCTCTTTTCTGTGTAAAACAAAGAGGCTTTTATTTTTTAGATGTTAATTGTAATGTCTTTTTAAAAAAATATTTTAATGGTGAATTATGGTGTAGCATTAGTGTTTCTATAGGTCATAGTCCTCTTTCTTTCTGGGCTGTTTCAAACAAGAAAAAAAAAATAGGCCCCAATTTATAGCAAGTTGTACGCAGTGGTGGGTTTCAAATTTTTTTACTACCAGTTCTGTGGGTGTGGCTTGGTGGGCGTGGCATGGAAAGGATACTGCAAAATCCCCATTTCCTCCTGATCAGCTGGGACTTGGGAGGCAGAGAATAGATGGGAGTGCGGCCAGTCAGAATTTTTACTACCGGTTCTCTAAACTACTCAAAATTTCTGTTGCCGGTTCTCCAGAACTGGTCAGAACCTGCTGAAACCCACCTCTGAGTTGTAGGCATAGTGGCCTCTGATGACTTAGTGAACCAAGCTACAGAGCGTGGGCTACAAAACAGTAACCAGAAGGTGAAGAATATTGGAAAATAAGTACTACAGCATTGCAATGTAGCTCAAAAAAAAAAAAAAAAAAAGCAGAAGAGGCAACAGAGATAATTGCATTATCCCAAATAGGCACAGAGAGAGGTTAATTTGAAGGGTCTGCCAGAACTGGGCTCGCTTTGAGAGATAATCTGACGGACGGCAAGTAGCTGAAAAAAATAATAGGCACTGTTACCATATAAACTTAGAAAAAAAAATTCAATTCTCGGCAGGTACCTCAGAAAGAAGGTCACCTGATTGCAGAGATGGCAAGTGGGGCACTAGGAAGAAGGAAAGAAAGGCAGTTTGCCCTCAAATTCAGCTTGGAGTACTTATCTCAGGGAGATCAGAAGATGGTTGACCGATAAGAAAATATCTACTGGGGCAACTCATAACCGAGCAGGACAAGGTGGAAAAAGAGCCAAGTTCCCCCCTGTTCTTATTTATTTATTTATTTATTTATTTATTTATTTATTTATTTATTTATTTATTTATTTATTTATTTATTTATTTATTTATTTATTTATTTATTTATTTATTTATTTATTTATTTATTTATTTATTTATTATATTTGTATACTGCCCTTCTCCCGAAGGACTCAGGGCGGTTCATAGCCAGTAAAAGACAAAATACATATAATACAAATTAAAAACTATATAAAAAACTGATTCGATAATGGCCTAAAATTTTTAAATACAATTAAAACCCCATTTAAAACCCCTAATTAAAAACCCTAGATTAAAACTATGTTCAAGCTAGTCCTGCACGTCGAAACAACAGCGTCTTCAGCTTGCGGCGAAAGGTCCGGAGGTCGGGGAGTTGACGAAGCCCCGGAGGCAGCTCGTTCCAGAGGGCGGGAGCCCCCACAGAGAAGGCCCTCCCCCTGGAGGTCGCCAGCCAACATGTATTAGTAGAATATACACACTCAACACTTCCATGACGGTTTTGGAAACCCCCGTAGAAGATGAATCTTCAGAAGCACCAGCTGATGGAGTCTTCCCTGATGGAGAAGATTTAAGGCTCAAGGAAGGAAGATACATACTGAATAAACAAACTTGACAAAGGCTGTGAAAAGGGAAACCTAGCTGCGGTCAAAATAAAAGTATGTTTAGGAAAAGCTGAAGATGAAATGAAATACACACAAGATTTATAAAACTGCTGAAATGTCTTTGGAGTATGACTTTGAGAACAAAATAATTTCTGGCAAATTCTCAGTCTAGAGTTAGCAGCTGGCTGGGGCTCAGATGTTACAAATGTTTTCACCTCACTCACCCATTCCCCAGCTTTTAAGCTGATCGGGCAAATCATGTGCCGTGTCAAAGAGTCCTAGGATAGTTTTTTTCCTCACAGGAAACAAATACTATGTCTTGTTTGTCTGCTTGCAGTGTCAGCTCACAGGCAAGGTGATAAATGTCCTAATACAAAATGGATAAAGACTTTTTTATCCCAGCCTCAGGCCCTACGGCTGTGGTGCAATAATAAAATTAAAGTTTATCTGCATACTCTTTCATTTCATTTAATGTATCTAAGGATGAATAATGTGGAGAGGAGAGCGATCCCTGGTTTGCCTCTGTCTAGTGCAGGGGTCAGCAACCTGCGGCTCTGGAGCCGCATGTGGCTCTTTCATCCCTCTGCTGCAGTTCCCTATCGCCAGTCAGCACCACAATTCTGAGAGGAGCTTCCGGCGGGGTGGGGGTGGGGGGAAGCAGTGCATGCCAGGAGGAGACTCTATGGCAAGGAGCGTTTTTTCCGGTCAGCTCCACAATTGATAGGGCTTTTGGTTAGGACTGGTAGAGGAAAAAGGACGTCACTCTAGGAGGAAACTCTATGGTGGGGGAACCGGACTTCTGGTCGGTATAGGAAAAAGGATGCCACGCTAGGAGGAGACTCTATGATGTGTGTGTGAGGGGGGTGGATCAGACTTCCAGTCAGCTTCAGAATTGAACGGGGGGCTTCCGGTTTGGACCTTTGTGGCTCTTTGAGTGTTTAAGGTCGCCGACCCCTGGTCTAGTGAAATGGTAACTACCTCGGCCCACTGCTTTCAATACAGCTGATGGTCTTTCTCTTTACAAGAAGAGGCATTAAGGTTTCTTTTAATCATCCCACCAGCAGGTTTTTTCTTAATTGTTCAACAAAATGAGCTATGAAATCCTAAATGGAAATGGTCAACCTTCCTAAGGCCTTTAATTCATGTTTTACAAGCTAAGAAATAGGTATAATGACACTCTTTTCATTAATATATTCCTTTCTACTAGCTTGTCACAGCAGTTTCATGCTGATCACTTATGTAAGCTTGAGGGGGAAAAAACCAGAGCTTTCTTAGCTGTTAATAGAAACTTTAAATTATGCATTTCTACTTACTCTAACTAAAATGTTCTTTCATTGAAGGCTTAAACAGCCTCCCTTGACAATAAAAGGTAATCGTTATGTAAATAAATTAACTAAAATTGCCAGTCAATTATTTTCCCCATATACACTCAAAGTTAGTACTGTATACTATTGATTAAGTTATATAAAATCTCAGAAACATGTATATTTGTGTTCAAATATTATTTCAGTTTTGAAATAATATTCAAATTATTTCTATTTCACCTAAGTGCTGGAAAATAACATTTTTCTAGCTCTTCCCCTTCCCCCTTTTCATGCCCTTATTTTCCCTCCTCTTACCTTTGATGTACACTTCTACTCCATGGGGGAGGATAACTAATAGTAAGGTTAAACTAAGCTTTAATTGTCATTCTTAATGAACGCTTCAGTAATTGTCCTGTTTTTCTGTCATAAAATATTTTTACTGCTTAGCTGCATATAAGCAATGATTTCAATGAATTTCATCTTCCATCATATATTCTGTCTACATTGAGCCCTGCAGGTAATTTACTAGGTTATAAAAGGATTACAAGTCAAATAAGCCATGTTCTTCTACCTCTTGCTATGTCTGTGGTAATGAATCCTAAAGTGAGACATTTTGAGGATTAAGGAGGAAGAGGAATTTTGAATCAAATGGAAGAAGCCTGTCCTTTATCATGAGAAGAACAAAGAGTGGGCCCTAGGTCATGCAAGTTTGGAGTAGGTATCCAATTTCCCCATTCAATCTAATGAAAGAGAACTTAAAATAGATAATTTTCTAAGCTGAAAAATTCCAGCAATGCTGATCTCACCTACAAATTTTATTCTGGCTTCCGTGAGCTAAAAAATTTAGATTGAAGTCACAATCGAAGGTTGTCAGCATGGCAAAATATTTTCATCCTGCTACTTTGAGTAGCCATGGAGTCTATACTATAAAAGGTAAATGTTCCCTTGCACATATGTGCTAGTTGTTGCCGACTCTACGGGGCGGTGCTCATCTCTGTTTCAAAGCCAAAGAGCCAGCGCTGTCCGAAGACGTCTCCGTGGTCATGTGGCTGGCATGACTCAACGCCAAAGGTGCACTGAATGCTGTTACCTTCCCACCAAAGGTGGTCCCTATTTTTTCTACTTGCGAAAGTTACGTGCTTTCGAAACTGCTAGGTTGGCAGAAGCTGGGACAAGTAACGGGAGCTCAACCCGTTACACAGCAGCACTAGGGATTCGAACCGCTGAGCTGCCGACCTTTCGATCAACAAGCTCAACGTCCTAGCCCCTGAGCCACTGCATATTTTTCGGAGTATAAGATGCACCTTTTTCCCGCCAAAAGGGGGTGAGATTTTCGGTGCATCTTATACACCGAATGTAGCTCCACCCACCCACTGGCCCCTACCCTTTGGCCTCTGCCTCCCAGCAATTTACCTCCTTGCAGCAAGCAGCAAGGCAAAACAGCCCATTTCAGCTTCAGCACAGCCTAATTAGCACAAATTGATCATCGTTGGATCGGTCTCCTGACCCTCAGCTGTTTCAGGCTTCAGGGATTGCCATTGCCTATTGCTGCGTGGGCCTCTGCTGCTTGCTGCAAGGAGGTAAATTGCTGGGAGGAGATTTTTTTTTCTTGTGCTAATCAAGCTATGCTGAAAACGAAAATGAAAGTAAAGCAGGATGTTTGCTGTCTGCTGCAACGAGGCAAAATTGCTGGGAGGCAGAGGTAGATTCTTTTTCTTGTTTTCCTCACCCAAAAATGTAGCGGCGTCTTATAGTCCTGAGCGTCTCATACTCTGAAAAATATGGTATATTCCTCCAGTCCAATTCAATAGATAGCACCAGGTTTTTATTCTTTTTTACTCTCTCTCTGCTGCTGTGGACATACACCATCCACCATTTACCTCTGTATGTACCTCAGACAAAAACACAAATCTAAGTCAACATTAAATGAACTGGGGAGATTCAAACAAGTTTTAGTTTCAATGAACTTGCAGCCCAAGGTAACTGAAACTGATTCCAAGGGTCAACATTGGGATCAGAGCTATGAAAAGAAGTTTTTACTGCCCTCTCTATTTTCAATGCGTTGGACCTTTTTTTTTTTGTCCATTTCCCTAGATGTCCATAAGTGGAAAACGCTAGCAAGAAGAGTGATAAATCTAGCTTTCATCCAGGGTGTACTTTTATAATGGATTTTTTTTTTACTTTAAGAACTCAGAAAAGAACTCTGGCTTTCCAGACAGAAAATATGAAGATATTTCTACTTCAAAGTTTTGAGATTTGGTATTGCTGGTTCCTTGGTTATCTAGGTAAAGGTTCCCCTCGCACATATGTGCTAGTTGTTCCCGACTCTAGGGGGCGGTGCTCATCTCCGTTTCAAGGCTGAAGAGCCAGTGCTGTCCGAAGATGTCTCCGTGGTCATGTGGCTGGCAAAATCCAAAGGCACACGGAACACTATTACCTTCCCACCAAAGGTGGTTCCTATTTTTCTACTTGCATTTTTACATGCTTTCAAAGTGCTAGGTTGGCAGAAGCTGGGACAAGTAATGGGAGCTCACCTTGTTACGCGGCGCTAGGGATTCGAACGATTGAACTGCCGACCTTTCAATCAACAAGCCACTGAGCCACCGTATCCCTCTGATCTAATTATCTAATTTATCTAATTAGTTATCTAATTACACTAATTATTTCTTCCAATTGTTCCTGTATCCAATTTTTGTACATCTTATTTTTGCCTTGCAATAGCATCTAACTTTAGTTTTGCTCTTTCCTTCACCCTTCACCCTTTTAATATCACTTTTGGTATTATCTATAGAATTATCTTTAGGTCACTCTGTGTCATAGTACAAATGCCATAGATGCAGAAATGGCTAGATCATTTTTCCTACTGTCTTCAGAGATCTTTCCTTCATTGAAAGCAAAAAGAGAGCTACTATTATCTTTAGAGGTCTAAAATTACATTGTATGTTATTTGGACAAGCTGAATAGAAAATAATTACTATTTTAGTAGCTTAGTGCTGTTCATAATCCAATGACTGTTGCAGCCATTTCTAGTCTGTATCGATTATAAAAGTCATCATGAAACCTGCCACATCTTTTCTATTTTCTAACATCCCCAAATAACCACAATCTCTTACATTGTTCTTAACATCTGCAAATAAAAATTTTCCAATGTGTTCCTCTCTAAATGCTGAAACTCTGGAACTGGCAAACACTACCTTCAATAAAGCATTGCTTATATATTGATTTGTTTCTAGCCTCTGTGGCTCAGACTAGTAAGACAGTCTGTTATTAACAGCAGCTGCTTGCAATTACTGCAGTTCAAGCCCCACCAGGCCCAAGGTTGACTCAGCCTTCCATCCTTTATAAGGTAGGTAAAATGAGGACCCAGATTGTTGGGGGCAATAAGTTGACTTTGTATATAATATACAAATGGATGAAGACTATTGCTTGACATAGTGTAAGCTGCCCTGAGTCTTCGGAGAAGGGTGGGATATAAATGCAAATAAAAAAAAAAACTAAAAATAATTAAAAAAAAGTATGCTTATACCTCAGAGCAAGTGATAATAGCATAGTACTAACCGATAGTTTTATCTTCAATATTGTCTGCTTCATTAGTCCTCTTCAGTCATTTCAAATTTAGGAAAACTCTACCTGCAGAAAAGGCAAACAAAAATTTACTTTGTTAACAAAATTTTTCCCTCTGCCATCATTCTCCTTCATGAATAGCACATAAATTTGTACAGTCAAGGGTTTCCATCTCCATGAAAATGTTCTGCAAATTTGGAACTGTTCGGGATTCTACATTGTGTGATAAGTCTGTATGGCAGGGGTGTCCAAACTCAGCAACTTTTAAGACTTGTGGACTTCAGCTCCCAAAATTGGGAGATGGCAGGAAAATTCTGGGAGTTGAAATCTACAGGTCTTTAAAGTTGCCAAGGCTGGTCACCCCTTCTCGGCTAGCTCAGTTGTGGTTGTGCCAGACGCCGTTCAATAACAAGCTGAACTTGGTTTCTTCACCCGTGACTTTGTTTATTGGGGTCTACTACAAACCGGGTCTCAATAGTAATCGAGTTCACTCTGTACAGAGTCGGCGCTGAAAGCTTCCACCTCTCAGCGCCTTTTGAACATACCGCATCACTCGCGCCCCGCCCTTGCTCAGCTGATTGGATGCCCGACTGCTCTCTCCCTCCATGACCAATGGCGTCAACTGCCACATCATCCTCCAGACTGTGGAGCTCTTCACGACGCCCAAGCCTCGTTCGCCGCTACTCCAGCCACATGTTTAATGATTAACCCCTCATGCAACCCAGACGTCGGTTCCCGCACTATCCTAACGATTCCATAACAAGTCATTTCTCCATTTCTTGGTAGGGGCTTCCCACACTGTCCAATCCTACAGCTTCATGTGTCAAGCTGGAGCTGGGCTCGACACCTTTGCTGTACATGCTAGTGGCCATGATCTTCTAGGCTAGGGTTAGTGGTGGTTCACCTCAGCTCATCAGCAAGGCACCAAGGAAGGACACTGGTGTGTTAAAAAAGCTCAGTTCCTGTTGTCTTCATGAACACATTGGCACAGTTTTGTTGGCAACAACAAAGAAGTGATTTGCCATTGTCATCTTTTTTCAATATGTTTTTCATCAAGTAGGTCTGCCACCTCACTCATTCCTATAAAAGAGAGAAACTAGTAGCAGATGTTGTTAAGGTTGTGGGCCGATAATTCTACCAGCTTCTCATAGTTATCTTACAACACAAGCATCTTTTACTTACTTACATATTACCTGCCTGCCTGCCTGCCTGCTTGCTTGCTTACATATTTTTGACTAAGAGATTTCAACTGTTGAAGTACATTGGCAATCAAAATGAAAAATAATTCTTTTCCCCAAAAAAACATTTAAACTTTTGAATTCTATTTCATCATGTTTTTAATGTTATAATTTCTTTCTCTCTTACTTCGACTTTGATTCAAAGGAAAACGATTAACATTATTTTCAGCATCATGCTTTCTCCAAAATCTTTTTTTTATATTGTATGGGATATCTTTTTCTCAGAATAAGGTTTTTAATTTAGAAGTTGCTTTCACGATATGACAGCTTAAATGACATTTTTTTAAAAAAAACAGCCAATAAAATGAAAAATCTATATATAATTTGTTCCAATCATACTCCCAGTCAACATGCTATTTAGCAGAAAATGCACTCTTCGATTCTTTTGTTTAAGTCATTCAAAGTCAGTACAATGCCCCTAAGGCAATATGAAGATACGTTTTGGACGAATATATATCACTATAGTAAATTCAAAGGTATCAGCTGGTTCTTAAGAGAAATTATTTATTTATTTGTGGAAGTGGTCAATCTTTTCAACTCTAAAGACTGCAGCTTTTTCCTTGTTGGGAATTAAGAATTGTGCATGCAGACATTGATTCCTACACATATACTCACCATTATCACTGGCTTTATTTTACTTCCTGCCAGGGATGCTGTTCATGATGGGTTATTTTGGCTCTTGCCAAAATAGCTGATCAAGCAAATTTTCCAAATGGTGTGGAGGAGAGGAAAAAACTGTGCAGATCTCAGTATGCAGCAAGATGGACTGTTGTGATATGCGAGATCAGTGATGTTTACAAGAAGAAAAATATAAATAAATAAAAACAAGACGAGGCTAGGATGAAATAGACATTAAAATTGTAATGAAAAGCTTAAGAATAATCGTTCAAAGTCATAAGTGACAAAGCTGGAAATAGTTTTTTGTTTTTTTTTGTCCCTTGACATTTGGCAAAAATAGAAGAAGAGATGATATCTGACACGGAGTTTCTGCTACATGTGCTTATTTTCCATCTTCTGCCATTGGAGCTGTGGCCTTCCTTCTCCACCCATATAGAACTTGTCCTTTTCTTTTATGTATACTGAGAGCATATGCACCAGGACAAATTCCTTGTGTGTCTAATCACACTTGGCCAATAAAAAATTCTATTCTATTCTATTCTTTCATTGTTTCTTCCATCATTGTAATTCTTCCTCCATTCTTTTTTATTTTGAAAATTAGTCTTGAGTGGAAAACCCTAAACACTGAAGTATCTTAAGGAGAGGGTTGTCCAATCTTGGCAACTTTTAAGACCCAGAATTCCCTTGGACAATTTACTGCAGTTTTCTTCTCAATGTTTTTCAGAAGTGGTTTGCCATTGTATGTTTCTTTTATTCATTTTTTTTTCTTTTATTTATTTATTTGTCAATCATATACAAGATAACAGGTAAAAGTATAAAAATAATTTGGATACATGAAAAGAGTAAGTAAAAAAAGGGAATATTAGAACAGGGACAGGTGCACTTATGCATGCCCCTTACAGACCTCTTAGGAATGGGGTGAGGTCAACAGTAGACAGTTTAAGCTTAAAGTTTTGGGGGTTTGGGAAAGAAACTATAGAGTCAGGTAGTGCATTCCAGGCATTGACCACTCTGTTACTGAAGTCATATTTTCTGCAATCAAGTTTGGAACGGTTTACCTTGAGTTTGTATCTATTATTTGCTCGTGTATTGTTGTGGTTGAAGCTGAAGTAGTCATTAACAGGTAGGACATTGTGGTACATAATTTTATGTACTATGCTTAGGTCAGACTCAAGTTGGTATAGTTCTAAGTTATCTAAGTCCAAAATTTGGAATCTGGTGGCATAAGGTATTTTATTGCGAGCAGAGGAGTAGAGGACACTTCTTGTGAAATATGTCTGGACTCTCTCAATTGTATTTATGTCCTATATGCAGTGCAGGTTCCAGACAGATGAGCTGTATTCAAGGATTGGTCTAGCAAATGTTTTATATGCGCTAGTTAGTAGTACAATATTACCAGAGAAGAAGCTATGCAAGATTAGATTAACAATTCTTAGTGCCTTTTTGGCGATGTTGTTACAGTGGGCTCTGGCACTTAGATCTTCCTAGGGTAAGAGAAAGGGACCAGCCCAAGGTCACCTGCTGGGTTTCATGCCTCAAGCAGAATTAGAATTCATGCTCTCCTGGTTTCTAGCCTGTTGCCTTAACCACTATACCAAACTGGCTCATTTTAAATGGCTACTTTTACTGAATTGAAATCTCAGCACTAAGCCATTCTTTTCAAAGGCTGAGCCCTACCTTAGATAGAACCAGCGGTGAAATTCTCTGAAGTCTGCTACCGGTTCTGTGAGTCTGCTGCCGAGTGCGCACTTTGTGCGTGGATGCGCGCCTGAGGCATGCCTGCACAGCACTAAAAAAGGAACATTTTGAAGTAATAATAATAATAACAAGAGTTGGAAGGGACCTTGGAGGTTTTCTAGTCCAAATCCCTGCCCAGGCAGGAAACCCTACACCATTTCAGACAAATAGCTATCCAACGTTTTCTTAAAAATTTCCAGTGTTGGAGCATTCACAACTTCTGCAGGCAAGTTGTTCCACTTATTGATTGTTCTAACGGTCAGGAAATTTCTCCTTAGTTCTAAGTTGCTTCTAAGTGTTCTGAGTCTGCAAAGGTAAGTAGTGGGGGAGGAGGAATCCACTGGTCTAGCTAATTTAGATTAGCTAGAAAGCAGGAAATCCGACGATTCTAGGTAATATAAATCGCTGATCGTCACCCAGTTGATCATCGGAAATACCGGTTTGTTCGAACCGGTAGCATTTTTTTTACTACCGGTTTAGGAGAACCGGTCAGAACCGGTAGCATTTCACCCATGGATAGAACCCTAAAATTCCTCCAAAGCTATGTTTTTCCGTAAGTATCCATTTCCACAAAACCAAGTATTTTATACCCACATCCAACATTTGAAGGAAATTAGTATTCTCTCTTTTGTGGCTTCCCAGCTAAAAACTTAACAGTTTTAAGCTGTCCACTTGATTGATTTCCCCCTCCCCTTTTCTCTCCAGCTGGAGGTGGGTGGCAAAGCATAATCTTCTTCTTATGTTATAATTTGATGAAGCTGCTTCCACAAACTTCTGAACAGGAAGGTGGAACTACCAAAGCAACTGTGTGGGTGCTAATTGCTTTCAGAAATGCAGAAGATGTAATGTCAGATATTTTTTTTTTGAAAGACCTTTTCTTTCTTGATTCATGAAATATTATGTGTGAAATAGGATCCTGGCATTTCTGTTGGGACTTATTGCAAGACTGCACTGGCATCTCATGGGCTGGAGAAATAGGGCATACACAGAAGAGGTCTCAGGCTTGCAAATGTAGGATTGTTGCACAGCCATTGTTTGTGCACCGACTCCAACATGACCTGTGTTTAACACACAGAATCATCTATTGCAATATCCTTCCTGTAAAAGACTACTTCAGCTTCAATCGCAATAATACAAGAGCAAACAATAGATTCAAACTTAATGTCAACCGCTTCAAACTTGATTGCAGAAAATATGACTTCTGTAACAGAGTTGTTAACGCTTGGAACTCACTACCTGACTCTATAGTCTCTACTCAAAATCCCAAAAACTTCAACCAAAAACTGTCTACTATTGACCTCACCCCATTCCTAAGAGGACTATAAGGGGCGTGCATAAGAGCACAAAAGTGCCTACCGTTCCTGTCCTATTGTTCCCTTTCATTATATCAAATTAATATAGTTATTGCATACTTTTACTTATATATATGTTTTTCTTTTATGATGTATTGTTGTTTTATGTCAATGTTTACGTATACTGTTGTGATAAAATAAAATAAAATAAAAATAAAACTATCTGACCTGTGGAGATCAACTGCCCCATGAATATTTAACTATGGAAAAACTCTGGCTTAAAAATAGAGCGAAAAATGTTCTATTTAAAACCAGGTGGAATTTGGAATCAATTTAAAATCAATTACTTTGCAAGGATTGCTGTAAGGTTTTTTTCCCCCCTTAGACTTCAGATGGAATATTGCCAAGCTAATTCTCCACAGTGACAATACAGTCAACTCAAGCACGTCTCAGAGTTCAGTATGAACCAGCAGCATCGGCTGCTTCTAAAAAACCAGAGGTGCTTTCATTCTGATAGAATTAATGTCTAAAACTACTGTAAATCCACATCATATTTGTATCAAAAACTATACAAAACATTTATGTTAAGGATCTTAATTGTATTCTACAATTTTTGAGATTTGAGGAATTATGAGAAATCCAGATGTGTTGGGTATTACTGGCACTAGGAGAATTATTTCAATTATGCCCAATTGTAAGGACTAAATTCAAGACATGTAAATTATCTAATTTAAAAACAGGCTTGTTTGAGAATGAAATGATCTAACCGAACTTATTTTACAGGATTATTTTCAGCAAAGTAATTGGCTGCTGGAAAATCAAGCTCTAATGTTTGCTTTTAAATATAGCAGAGAAAGAAAATTTAATTCAATTCTTTCCTCCGAAGGAATGATAAGAATGGTTAAAACCAAACCTTAATTCGATGTGCTTTGAGGACCAGTCTTTATTAAAAATATTTTTTGGGGGGAAAAAGGCATGTAAGGGGGCAACTCTCCACATTTTTTTTTCTTTTCAATTTGGAGTTAAATCAGTTCTGGACATAAGCGAGGATCAGTGGTATCACTAGCACAGAGATTGGAGATAAATGATCTGTCAGAGTTTGTTGCAGAAATCACATCCAGAAAGCACACACAGATAACTGATGCAGCAGGATTCATTAACTTCTCTTTATATACATAATAACACACGAGAGATATATACAATACCAAGAGTGGCTCTTCCAACCTGGTAAAGAGGAGAGATTGTGAGAGACTATGCATCCTTAGTATAATTTTTTAAAGATATATTTTTATTAAAAGAAAGCTTTATATAACTTTCTATTTCCAAAGTAAAAGTAGGAAAAAAATAAAGAAATATGAAGAAAACGAGAAAAAGTGAAAGACAACAAAAAGAGAAACAAAAATAGATGTTCAAATAAGTGACCTCTTATCTGCTTTGCCGCAGTGCAAACACAGAAAATAACATTTCCTCCCTCCCAAATTATGTTTAGTTCCCATAAACATTTCTAACTAATAAACCCTGAAATCATGAGTTCATGTTTATCCATTTTCAGCAAAAAGTCCATAAGGGTTTCGTTTTAAAAGTATTTGTTGTTCCCTCCTTCATCAAATAAGTCAGTTTAGCCAATTCTGCAAGGTCTGCCCATCTTCACAATCCCTTCCTCCATGATAGGTATTTCTGTATTCTGCCATTTTTGTGCTTATAACCCACAAGCCTTTTCTAGTTGACTGTCCATAAGTCCTAGCCTATTTCCCACTGTCGGAACTTAGCACCCACCCATCTCCTAGAACAATGAAATATTCTAGGAAATATTAAAAAGGAAGAATATTATATTTGCTCTAAAGGATAAACATGTTTCTTAAGACATAAAGTCAAAGCCTCATCTCCCTGCTCCTCCCCCCACCCCAGCAAATATTTTGGTGCCAACCTATCTACAAGACAAAAGGCTGGGCCAGCTTATCTACAAAACAAAAGACCTTCATCCTCAGGACATAATAGGATTAGCCCTCTACCCATCTCACCACATGGCACCTGGGAAGATTGCATCACCCAGCAAGGTTCAGCCAAGCCTGGGACTCAAGACAGTCTACAAAGTTACCCCTGCATAGCCCCCTGGGAGTTTGACAACCAATCAGAATACATGCACTTGCCACAGGAACAGGAAGTTCAAAAACAGGAAGCCCAAGGGAGGGTATAAATCTCTTTTTCTCCCATGTGCTCATTTGCCCAGGACCCAAAAACCTTATGTGGTCCTGTCCACCATTAAACCATCTTTCCAAACAGCCTCCAGTGTCTTTCTGCCCACTTGGAAATGAACCAGATGGGCATTTCTTCCAACACCACATTGTGTGCTTGATGCATATAGCAAAAGTCCAATTGCATCCGATTAATTTTTAAAATTATCCGCATCACCATATCTCTCTCTCTATTTCACATTTCCAACAGAGATTTGAAGTTATTCTTCTTAGATAATTTCTCTAGTGTCATACATCAATGGTACATCATTTTATAGAACTTCCATTTTAAATCGGAAGACAGGGTGATTTTAACATTTTCACAATAACCCTTCATGCAGATATTAAGCAGGACTTGTGAACCCCCCTTCCAAAAAATAACCACCTTATTTGGTATGTCAGGTATCTGTTTGGAAGCCCTTTCTCTCATGCAAATTACTAAGCCAACATCCCTTGACATTCCAAGCAAATTTAATATTTTGCCTTCTTTATAAAATCAATATTTGAAATTCCCATTCAAGAATATCTTTGATTTTAAAGAAAATAGAAATATTCACATGTTCTTTCAATGCCCTTTTCAAAGAGAAGATGTGTTTAAATGGTCAGGTGTGTTGAATTTATGACCACTTCTTTTGGTCTTAAGAGTCTCGTGCAAGATCAGATGAGGAAGTTGCTTGTCTTCTTTTCTAGCAGCTCAGCAAATTTTGTTGAAAGGTTGCAAAATGTTTTCCATTGCTATTGCTCCGAGAAGATTGTGTAGCTCTCTTGATTATTTGTTTTCATTATACCAGTGGTGGGTTGCTACTGGTTCTATCTGATATGGGAGAGCCGGTAGCAGAAATGCTGATGTGAAAGCGAACCGGTTCGCTCCGACCATTAGCTGGGCCCTCCTGCCCGCCCCTGTGCTATACCTACCTTTATTCCTTCATTTTAAGCCCAGCTGTAAAGCGCAGCAGAGCAGATTGCCATGCCTCAGCTGTAGTGAAATTCAATGCGCTTGTGCAAAGTGATTGCGCGCAAAGCGTGCGCCATGAACCGAATTGGTAGTAACACTGGTTAGAACCCACCAGTGCCTTATACATGTGTGTAGCAGGGGTGGGTTCTACTTACCTTTACTACCGGTTAGCATTGTGCCCACATGCACTCTTCTGCGCATGCACAGAAGGGTTTTGATGACATTTGAGTCAGTGGGTGGAGCCTCCCACTGGTTTTACTACCGGTTCTATAGAACCGGTCCAAACCAGGGGCAACCCACCACTGGTGTGTAGCTATAATAATTCTCTTCATTTCCTGTTCATCCAGACAACACGCACCGTTCTTGGGTGTTGCTGCTAATTTACCTTTTAGAAGTGGATTTGAAATATTTTTAGAGTGGATTGTAGGCCACCTTGAGAATCAGAGCCATCACACATGCAATAAATCACCTGGTTGCAGACACATCTCTTGTTTTCCAGTGCAACAGAGACATTCTGAGAGGACCAAAAGAAATTGCATTCTCATATTTATTCTAAGATTGTACCAGATGTTTAATATTCATTATATATATATTTTGTTTTAATTAAAGGGGCAGAGGACCACTGAAGAATACATCAGATGTGATTAATGCAGCTAAAATGATCTCAGAGTCAGGATCTAGGATGGATGTTCTTGCAAGGCTCATTTCTAATCAGGTAAGATAACAGGGAGAGCATAACATGTGTTGTGTTACAACTGACCCTGTGCTCCAAATACTATAATATATTTTATATTCTTTGTCAGGTGCCTATTTTCTTCTCAAGCAGATTGCTAAGAATTTACGACAGCTGTTGCAGAATGAATGATTAAACCAGTTCATTATTTGTCACCCTTCTAAAATTATCTTGGTAACTTGAATTTTAAACCCCATAATTGGCTTCATAATAAACCTCTTGTTTCACAGGAGTGCTATCTTATTATTTTCAAGTAAGATGGTGTTTACATAAATAAAAATAAAAAATTTATATTTTTTCGTGTAGTTATAGCAAGAATTAAATGTCCTTTTATAATCAGACTTTGCTAAACATAAAACCCTGCACAAGACCAAATGAGGTACAAATATTTATTAAACTTGCATTGGTTTGTTTGTCTATAAAGTAGAGACAAGAGCTTGGGTGTCTATTTTACAGTATTTTTTGGAATATAAGTTGCACCTTAGTTTTTGGGGAGGAAAATAAGAAAAAAGCTGATTGGCAGGTGGATCGGCCTCCCGGAATACCCCCAATCAGCTGTTTCCAGAGGTAAATTTTAGCAACAGGTTTCTTGGTTGTGAGCTCTGTGCCTTGCTTTTTTTCCCCTTTTTTTTTCTGCCTCTGAAAGCCTCCGAAACAGCTTCAGAAGAAAAGCCTCTGAATCTCTGTTTGGGGGCTTCTTTTCTGAATCTCTGTTTGGAGGCTTTTTTCCTGAATCTCTGTTTGGAGGCTTCTTTTCTGAAGCTCTGTTTGGGGGCTTCTTTTCTGAAGCTCTGTTTGGGGGCTTCTTTTCTGAAGCTTCTTTTCTGATGTTTTTTTCAGCCTCTGAAGCCTCCGTTTGAGAAGCTGGGTGGGACTACATTCGGAGTATAAAACCCAGATTTTCACCCTCTTTTTTTTGGGGGGGGGAAGTGCATCTTATACTCCAAAAAATACAGTACTTTTCTGCCTTGTGACTCCAAGACTGTTTTTGATCCTGAAATTTAGCTAAAGTGAAAATGTGCATTACCAAAGCAACAATCAGATAAATGAATATTGAATCCAGGCCAAGAAAATGCCTTAGGAAAATGTCTCGGCTCCCCTCCTCCTACTTCACAAGAAGATTAAACAGCAGAGCAAGGAAGCTCATTCATACTTGCAAAATTATGTTACTATAACCAGCGGTGGGTTTCCAATATTCTTATCACTGGTTCACCCCACGTGCACTCACTTGCTTCGCGCGCATGCTCCCGTCCTTCCGTGCATGAGCCCGTCCTTCCATGCACTTGCTTTGCTTGCTCACACGCCTTCTGCGCATGTGCCAGGCCTTGAAAATGTGCCTAAATAGGACGGCATAGAGCCAAGGTGGGTGGGACTCCACGATTTCCACTTCCGGTTTGCTTGAACCAATACGAACTGGCTGACTACCGCCTCTGACTATAACTATTCCAACAAAAGTAACTTTAGGTCTACACAGTCTATTTCTTAATCTTGTTTACCTGTTTGGATGGACAAAACATAAAGAGTCTGATAAGAAAAAAGAAAAACAAAGGAGAAGATAGGTTAGTAGTATGGATAGTTTGTATTGTATAAGTTTTCTGACAAGTTGAAGCATTGGAGTTTTAGTCCTCACGTTAACTAAATTGTGCCTTTGATACTTTTGGGTTTCTTTGATTGTTGACTTTGATTATCCATTTTGTTGACTTTGGTTATCCATATACCCTTTAGTGCACATCTTTCGACTTGGGTAGATCCCATCTGGAGTCCATTTGGAGTGGATTGGGCGATAGAGATTGTTAAATAACTAAATAAATAAATACCATTTTGAGTATATTCTTATTAAAGACGAATTAACTCATGGGGCACATTTAACTCACTTGTCTGGACTTCAGTGGTTTCTTTTGCTTTGTAAAGTGTGTCAGTAAAATAAATTATAGGTGCACATTGTAATAATGGCATAGAGCAGGGTTGTCAAACTGACATCGTCATGGCAGTTTTTCCCCCTTTGCTAAACTGGGCATGGGCGTGGTCATTGCATGACGCATCTGATCCGCTGGCCATGAGTTTGACAGCCTTGGCCTAGAGCAGGGGTCAGCAACCTTAAACTCTCAAAGAGCCACAAAGGTCCTAAGCGGAAGCCCCCGTTCAATTCTAGAGCCGACCAGAAGTCTGGTTCTCCCATCGTAGTCGCCTCCTAGCGCGGTGTCCTTTTTCCTCTGCTGATCGAAAGTCCAGTTCCCCACCATAGAGTTTCCTTCTAGCGCGGCATCCTTTTTCCTTTTACCTGCCCTAACCAAAAGTCCCGTCAATTGTGGTGCCGACCAGCAAAAGGGAGCCGCAGCAGTGAGATGAAAGAGACACATGTGGCTCCAGAGCCGCAGGTTGATGGCCCCTGGCCTAGAGTCTCCTTCATGTGTATCTTTGCAACTCTGATCCAGCTGCTCATGTTGAACATGGGTAGCCTGGCAGAAAACGGAGAGTGCCAATCAGCAGCCAAGAGTACAGAGACCTCTGCTGAAATAGCTGCTTGGCATTGTTCCCGATTATCTCTTCCCACTATATGCACACCTTTCCATAACAACGAACATGCCTGCCAGTGAACTGTGGGCTAGGTGCTTTATTATTCTGCAGTTTAAACACATATTTTTTTCAAAGGTTTTCTTTATGGTTGGCAAAACTGGGAGATAGCTGAATTAGCTTCTTGCCAAAGCTAATAATGTCATTTCAGGGGAATGTTAGCCTGAGACCACCTTCCAGTCAACACCTCCATCATAAAACAAGTTTTTTTAAAAAAAATACATTTTTTTTCCGCTCTAATGTGAAAGTGTGCCTGAAATAAGCAATTGGTCTGTAATGAAGATTCAGTGTTGCATATCTTTGACCTTTTCCAGTTCATAAAGTAGAACAGTTTCAAGTGAATGACTTTCATTTGGGTTTTATGCCATCTCGCACCATCAAAATGTGAAACCATTGAATTAGGCAATATGGATTGCTGCCTGGGAGAGAGATATGTTGTGATTTAACATTAGCTCTATCATATAAGACATTTCCTTTAGCAGGATATATTTTAAATATATACAGGGACAACATTACGGTTTAAAGAAATCTGACTCGAACTCATAGTAGTTGAATGTGTGGCTCAGAATTGACTTGTTGAAATTGTGTAGAGTTCTCCAAGCTTGATCTGAGGATTGCAGATCTTTCATTAATGTTCCAAAAGTGCCTTTTCAAAATTAATCAACTTCAAGGTGGCATTATCAATGCAGGAGTTTTGCAGATGTGGGGATTTCATGTAGAATAAAGGAGTTGGAAGGGACCTTGGAGGTCCTCTAGTCCAACCCCCTGCTTAGGCAGGAAACCCTACACCACTTCAGACAAATGGTTATCCAACCTCTTCTTAAAAACTTCCAGTGTTGGAGCATTCACAACTTCTGCAGGCAAGTTGTTCCACTTATTAATTGTTCTAACTGTCAGGAAATTTCTCCTTAGTTCTAAGTTGCTTGTCTCCTTAATTAGTTTCCACCAATTGCTTCTTGTCCTGCCCTCAGGTGCTTTGGAGAATAGTTTGACTCCCTCTTCTTTGTGGCAGTCCCTGAGATATTGGAACACCGCTATCATGTCTCCCCTAGCCCTTCTTTTCATTAAACTAGGCATACCGAGTTCCTGCAACCGTTATTCTTCTGTCTTGCCTGCTTTGAACATACTTCATAAGTGATTCTTTGAGCAGATGTAGCTATGCAATGTAACTGATACCTAGTTATTGGTAGATTATTTATTCAGCTGCTAAGATGGCGGTTCTATCTTTGTATTGGTTGCTTTCTCTGTGGAGGGTAACATTGATGTCTGATGGATGGTATTCTTTTTTTTTTTTTTTTTTTTTTTTTTTTATTCAAAAAGTTTTTATTAGTCAAAAAAAAGGTTTATACAAATACATATCAGGTATGGTAAATTTTCATTTTTCTTATCTAAAATAAGAATTTTACTCAAATTTTTTAACACATACAACAGCCATATGGCAAGCAGGTAACACGAAGTAGCTAAGTTTACAAATTTTAAATACGTAATAAAGAAGGGTCAAGAATAAACAGAATATCGTACTAAAGAGAATAAGGAAAACCAACACAATCCCAAATATCTTTATCACTTCCTAGTTTTGGATCTCAGAACTCTGGGTTCAGCCTGACCCAACTCCAGGGCCGCAACAGCGGCAGCCGCTCCCCCCCCCCAATCTATAACCTCCCTTCTTCAATTCCTGGGTCATCTGATTCCAGGAGGCTTTGTGTTCCTCCACATAGGCCGTAGCCTCCATAATTGTACTGATTTTTTCGTAATGCCCTCCCGGAAAATCATCAATCCCTCTGGCATCAGCCATCTGAAGCCCACTCCTTCTGGTACAATTTGCTTGACAAAAATAATATTTCTTTCTTTTTCACGTACCTGTCTGGGAATCTGCCTCAGAATGGCTATCTCCCTGCCCCTGTAAATCAGTGCCCCACTCCTATGTTTTCTAAAATTTCATCTCTCGTCTCTCTTCTCACAAATTTGACATGAACCTCTCTGGGAACTGCATGCGTGCGTGCATATTGCGAATTAACTCTATAAACTCGATCCACATCCCAATTCATGAAATCAACACCTCTCCCAAGAAATTCTCCCAACAATTTAGTCACAACATCTCTCAAGTCTTCTTGGGCCACTTCTTCCAAATTTTGAAACCTAAGGAAATAAGACATTTTATCCATCTGTGGTCCAAGCACAGCATTGCCTGTCGTCTCCTCTCTTTTCTGCACTGCCGCATCTCACCCTCAAACCTTCCACTTTCTGCTTGTTTTCTGCTGAAACTTGTTGAGTATCCTTTAAATCCTTTTGGATAGTCACAATTTCTGCTCTTATTTCATCAATTTCTTGTCCATATTAGATAACTTTTCCAAAATTCTCTCCATCTCTCCAGCAGTTGGTCTCTGACCTTTTGCCATTAAGGAAAAAAATACAAAATCCTCAGGCAGGCACAGTATCCTTGTAATTTCCTCCGGATCCACCAGGGGCACTCACAGGAGCAACGAGTCCAGAGTACAGTTAGTCAACCAGGAAGCCGAAGGAAGTGATGTCATCAAAATTCTCATAGTGAAGGCGGAAGCTGGGCGCCACCACTGTTCCCCAGAAGGAGGGGCCTCAAACCTTCCCTCCTAAATTTCTCCATCACCTCTTCTCTCCAGAGCTCCACAAAACCGGTAATCTTCTTATTTTAAGTTCTCCTCTCTCCAGAATAACTCGTGCTCCTTCCAACCGCAGGGGAGAAAAACCCCCGCACTCCGGGCACTCCACTCACGTTTACCGATATTCCCTTCCTTCTCCTCCTCAATTCTTCTCCGTTCCTGTTCACCACCAGGCTGCTGCAGTTATAAATCCAATGCCCGGTGTCACGGGCACAGCGGCCAGCGTGACCAAAATAATGGCGCGGCCTGTGGCCTCCAAACCCCGCCAAGCCTAGGACGCGCCAGCATCGGTCCCCACAGTCCTGTATGTCGGCTGGGAGACCCCTGGCGAGCCGTCCGTGCGGCAGGTGTCCTTTTCGGAACACCTGGCCCCTGAGGGCCTCGGCGGCGGCCGGATTCGGGCGCTGGAGGCAGGAGAAGCCTTCCAGACGTCCGTTGCCGCTGGACACCGGAAGTCGTCTCTATGGATGGTATTCTTTTCCTGTGATTGTTGAATTGGTTGATTGTTGCACAATGGGGAGAATGTGGTATGTTGAACTGAACTGATGAATTCAAACTGGCTCTTTGGTTATGTCTTTTGATAGATCCATCAAGAAAGTAAGCCTCTGAGTCTGTTGGTCAACACTTGGTTGAAGTCTCCTGCTAAAATTCCCTTGCATTTTTCAGTCTGGCTTCTTCTAATAGTCCCACTGTTTTCCAGTTGAAATAATTATTGAAATAATTTCACTACAAAATTGTTGTTTTCTTAGAGTAATAAGGGCTTGCAGAATAAACCAGGATTAAAAGGCAAGATACAGATGTATCTGTAGGAAGTTAGCACCCACCCACTCCTAGAAAAATGAGATATTTTAGGAAATATTAAAAGGACAGAGTATTTCCCCCAAAGGGGAGGCAGAAACTCAGTCCCCACCACAAAAAAACCTTTGTCAATGGGCCATTAAGGCCTGGGCCAGTCTATTCTACATAACAAAGATCTATCTCCTTCAGGCAGAGCCATAGTAGGAATCCCAAAGCCCTTTCATTACATCATCACTCAGCAAGAGTCAACCCAACTTGGGACTCAAAAACACAACCTACAAAGTTACCCTTGCATGGCTCCATGCAAGTCTGACAACCAATCAGAATACAAGCTCAAATTAAAATCCCAACAGAGGGTATAGATCTCTCTCTCTCTCTCCATTCCATGTGCCTTTTTTCGCCCAGGACCTCAAGCCATGTGCTCCTGTCCAACATTAAAACCATCTTTTGAAACAGCCACCATTGTTTCCGGTGTCTTTCTCCCCACTTGGAACTGAACCCAGAAGGATGTTTCTTCCAACATATCAAACACCATCTTTCATCCCACCTTACACCATAAGTGTCTCAAAATAAGGCTTTTATTATGCAATTTTCCTGTCTCAGATCCAGAATTCTACTGGTGAGGTGAGAAACTGCCCATATGGTTTGTTTCACATTCACAATTCTCTTACACTTTTCTTATGGTTTTTCTCTTTTTCTTCTTGTGGAAGGAAGCAAAGTTGATCAAATTAGAAACTGTCCTTCTATAACACTTTCCATGCACGATTGTACCTGGACTGTTATTTCTACTTTAAATATAATCCTCATCTCTTGGTGACAATAAAGTTGGAGTTACTTGATATTCCCCCTACTTGGACTGTGCAAATCCAATTAAAAATCCATGGGAAACCATATGTAGAAAGAGGTTGCTTCCATGCATAACTATCAATAGTAATTCGACAAGTACAGATTTTACTATATGATGTCTTCTGGCTGTATTTCTCTGTAACATACTGTTTCCCTGAAAATAAGACCTTCCTGGATAATACCCCAATCGGGCTTTTGAGCACATGCGCTAAAATAAGCCCCCCCAAAAAATAAGACCTCCCCAAAAATATTTAAATGCATGCGCAGCTGGTCCCCACCATTTCCTCTGGTTAGGTCAGGAGTCGGCAACCTTAAACACTCAAAGAGACACAAAGGTCCTAACCAGAAGCCCCCCATTCAATTCTGAAGCTGACCAGAAGTCCAGTTCCCCCACCATAGAGTCTCCTCCTAGCACAGTGTCCTTTTTCCTTTACCTGTCCTAACCAAAAGCCCTATTAATTGTGGAGCCGACTGGCGACAGGGAGCCACAGCAGAGGGATGAAAGAGCCACATGAGGCTCCAGAGCCACAGATTGCTGACCCCTGGATTAGGATTAGGGAGGCAGAGCTGGAAATCAGGTAAGACGGCAAGAGAAGCCCCGTCTTGCTCCACGCACTCCAAAATAATAAGACCTCCTCGAAAATAAGGCCAAGTGCTTATTTCAGGGTTCAAAACAATATAAGACAGGGTCTTATTTTTGGGGAAACAAATTTCTTCCAACTTCTACCTGAGTGAAGAAACCCCACGATAATTTTTACAGAATCATGCAGCCTCCCTCAAATCACTTAAAATACATTGGAAACCAATGTTTATTCTATTATTCAAATTATATTGCCAATTTCTTCTTTTAATTATATTCTTAGATGCTTTTCACCACCCCAGGAAGTAAGACATTTGGCAGCACAGCCACAGGCCTTGTTTTCATTGAGAAAAACACCATTGAGAAACGAGCTTTTTGCTGTTTCACTTCTTCCTCTCTGGATTGTTGTTATTATAGCCAAAAGACATTAAAATCAAGAATAATTTCACTAATAAACTCTTTGTCCTTTTCCTTAGGCTAATAAAGGCTCATGATTACCTTGATGGAAAGGCAAGATACAAATATTCCAGTAGTTAATAAAACTATACACAAACCTCCCTTCCTGCCTAAAATGGTATTTTGTTATGCAATTTCCATGTCTGAAGCGTGGAGTTCTACTGGCCAGCTCTGGGGAAACCCACACAGCTTGGTCTGACTTTTACAATTCTTTTATATTTTACTGCTGCTTTTCCTGTCTGTTTTCTAGTGGAGGGAAGCAAGATCGATTGCACTAGGCCAGTGGGGGGTGAACCTTTTACTCACTGGGTGTCAAACAGGTACGCGCTTCGCGTGCTTTGCGTGCCCGTGCTATCTGTGCTAATGCGTGGCTCCTCCCCATGCGCTTGCAATGCAACCACACCATCTGCACATGCTTATGGCTTTGTTGTGGTCTGCCAGCAGCCTGCGGAGCTGGCAATGGAGTCAGACAGCGATGAGGCTGAGGAAGAACATGGGCCAGTCCTGGAGGCTGAGGAAGGTCCAGATGAGAGCTCTTTGTCAGAGGCAGAGATGGGGCCAGGGCCATCTGGGATTGATGTGTGGACTCCGGAGCCTCCAGGGGCTGACAGTAGTGAGGCAGAGGAACAGGAGGAGCCTGTTCCTAATGCACGCATGAGAAGAGCTGCCAGAAGGCAAGAGCAGCTAAAGCAAAGAGGATGACTCGGGAGTAGGGTCAAGAGATGATTGGCCCCTCCCATAAGGCTTAAAAGACCAGCAACGGCATTTGGGCTCTTTGCCAGAAAACAATGTTGATAGAATTGCTCGTTGTCTTGCTGCATTTGTTTCTTGTCGGCGTCTTCTGCTTCTGAACTTTTGCCAAGAAAAGCCTTTGGCAGTTTGCCTAATTAGACCAAGGTTGGTGATAAGACTGAAGAGTTGTGTTATGAATAATTTGTTTTGATTTAGTTTGGACTAAAGTCTGTTTGAATAAAGTCTGTTTGTTTTTGAACTGATTGTGTCTACTACTACCTACTTGGGCCTGGGTCACAACAGGCTTTCATGCATGGCCCCCATATGCTGTGCATGCAACCACACCATCTACACATGCGCATGGCTTTTGCACAGCCACCCCGTGTGCTGCACATGCAATCATGCAATCTGTGTATGCATGCAGGTTTCTTGGCTTTAGAACCAGGAAGATTGATTTCCTATTCTTCTTTCTGTCTCCTGGAAGTTCTGGAAAGTACCGTAATTTTTGGAGTATAAGACGCACCTTTCCCCCCAAAAAAGAGGGTGAAAACATGAGTGCGTTTTATACTCCGAATGTAGCCCCACCCAGCTTCTCAAATGGAG
Organism: Ahaetulla prasina; assembly: GCF_028640845.1. Lineage (NCBI taxonomy): Eukaryota > Metazoa > Chordata > Lepidosauria > Squamata > Colubridae > Ahaetulla > Ahaetulla prasina. The sequence continues at coordinate 18,917,759 of NC_080544.1, read as the reverse complement.
GTTTCAGAGGCTGAAAGAAGCTTCAGAAAAGAAGCCCCCAAACAGAGCTTCAGAGGCTTTTTTTCTGAAGTTCTGTTTTGGAGGCTTTCAGAGGCAGAAAAAAGTTTTTTCTGAAACAGAGTTTCAGAGGCAGGAAAAAAAAGCAAGGCACAGAGCTCACAACCAAGGAACCTGTTGCTAAAATTCACCTCTGGGAACAGCTGATTGGGGGTATTCCAGGAGGCCAATCCACCTGCCAATCAGCTTTTTTCTTATTTTCCTCCCCAAACACTAAGGTGTGTTTTATACTCCGGTGCGTCTTATACTCTGAAAAATATTGTAGTTTGCACTCCACATTTGTTGAGATCAGTGGTGGGATTCAACCAGTTCGCACCACTTCGGGAGAACCAGTTGTTAACTTTCTGAGCAGTTTGGCAAACAGGTTGTTGGAAGAAATCATTAGAGCAGAGAACCGGTTGTTAAATTACTTGAATCCCGCCACTGGTTGAGATCCATATAGATAGATGTTTCTCCTCCATAGGAAACAGCTTGCAATGAATTACATATCCAGTTGGTTATGGTGTGGCATGCCATTCAATTCAGTAATTTAAATAGATCCCAAATGCAGAATTTCTGGCTACCTTATTTTCCCATGAAATGCTTTCTCATCCCCTCCCCTCCCCTCCATTCCCCCAACTCAATTATGTACTTGGGAAGAAAACTTTCACACATTAGTGCCGGTTGAAGAAACATCAAACCATCTTCCTTAACATTAACTAGAAATCACTTGGGGGGGGGGAAATAAGCTGATCACACAATGTTATAAAAATCCATTTTTTTTTTACTTATGTTACAGAACTGTAGAAGTCAGAAACTTAAAAAAGCAAATTCTAATTAAGACATTATTTTTATTAGGATTCTGTCTTATTGCATATCAGTAAATTACCATAAAAAGATTTTAAATATGTTAAGATGATTGAGACAAAAATTACAGTAATATGATCATGATAAGTACAATCAGGGCAATTAAGATACTTGTCTGGCTGTTTAGAATAATATAAATTTGGTTCCGCTTTATCTTCTATTTAGTGAGACCCCCATTGAAATCAGTGCTGCAGTCACATCCATCTAGATTTCCATGGCTTTTTGCATATTTCACTCTATTGAACATGAATTTTAGTGTTGCAAATTCTGAAATCAGTAGAACAAGGGAAATAAATATTTTTCTCCAGAAAGATTACACTATTAACCAGAGCATAGAAAACATTTGCTAGACCAATTCTCGAATACAGCTCGCCTGTCTGGAACCCACACCTCATTTTGGATATTAATACAATTGAGCGTGTCCAGAAATATTTTACAAGAAGAGTTCTCCACTCCTCTGATCACAACAAAATACCTTATGCCACCAGACTTGAAATCCTGGGTTTAGAAAATTTAGAACTCCGCCGCCTTCGGCATGACCTGAGTATAACTCATAAAATCATTTGCTACAATGTCTTTCCTGTCGAACACTACTTCAGCTTCAATCGCAACAATACATGAGCACACAATAGATTTAAACTTAATTTGAACTGCTCCAATCTTGATTGTAGAAAATATGACTTCAGTAACAGAGTTGTTAATGCCTAGAATACACTACCTGACTCTGTGGTCTCTTCCCAAAATCCCCAAAGCTTTAACCAAAAACTATCTACTATTGACCTCACCCCATTCCTAAGAGCATAAGAATACCAGCGTGTCTACCGTTCCTGTCCTAATGTTCCCTTCGATTGTATCCAATTCATATGGTTATTTCATGCTTATACTTATATATACTGTTGAGCTTGACAAATAAATAAATGAATAAAATAAATAAATATTTCCTTCGAAAATTGCTGAGGTGAAACTGAAGAAAGGTTTACTTAATACAGTATATCCTTGTAAGCTGCCCAGAACCACTGAGAGTGAGTTGAGCGCCCATAAAAATTTTCTTAAATTAATAAATACAGTTAGAAGGATTTTCTATTGTTTTTCAGTTTTATGTTTCACGTTTTGAATTATGAGTAAGTAGCACATTTTCTCTTGTTTATTGCAAAGTGTTAAATGACAATACCATTTCTCACTTAGCTCCAACCAGACAACCTATGATCTATAGCAGTGATGGCTAATCTTTTTTGCCGTCGCGCGCCAAATGCGGGAGGAGCGCAGGGGGGGGTCACATACGCGCACACCCACACCCATAATTCAATGTGTCCTGCCCCCCCCCGCACTCTCCCCACGCACGCTTCCCTCACTTTTGGCATATGATGGTCCAGTGGGCCCAGTAGGCCCGTTTTTCTCCCTCCTCAGCCTCCAAAGGCTTTCTTGGAGACTGGGGAGGGTGAAAACAGCCTTCCCCCCCACTAGAGGCCCTCTGGAGCTGAGCTAGGGCAACGCTCGCATGCCCACCGATATGGCTCTGTGTGCCATCACACAGTCTATAGGTTCGCCATCACGGATCTATAAATTCATTGGTTCTTCTTTTGTCAATATTTCCTTATCGAAAGAGATAAATAAGATGACCCCCAGCTGGACAAAAAAGCAGTGGGACCAGATCTGACTTCCTGCTAGCTTCTCATTGGCTTTGCTTGTGAGAAACTGGCAGAAAGCATTGGAAATTGTGATCTTATGATCATGGCTGACTGTAGCAGGGCTGAAGCAGACACAAATTTGCAAATACAACTGGTGTAAAGAGCCTTGAAATTTAAATTACACAGGATTAATGGGTCCCGGATTTTCTACACATTCTGTAAAGCTAGCAGATTTGAGCTACCTTGATTCAAAAGTTGTTGTCCTGTGACATACCGTTTCAGCTAATCGAAGGTTACAAACAGACAAGCAGGTTTTAGTGGTTTATAGACTCCAATCACCATAAGTGTGCAATTACGATCCATTTAATGTTTTTTGGTGCCTGTCTGTATTGTTTATTGTAGAAGAGTACCAAGATCTCTTTTCGAATTCCTGCTATTTTCATTACTTCTGTGTTGAATATTATGTCACTGATGATGGATCTCACCTTTTCCACAGAATAGGATGTTTGTAGTGATCTAGGAATAGGCTATGAGAGCCAGTTAAGTACAGGGGTTAAAGCTCCAGACTGGAAACCAGGAGACCGTGAGTTCTAGTCCTGTTTTAGGCACAGACCCAGCTAAGTGACCTTGGCCAGTCATTCCATCTCAGCCCTAGGAAGCAGGCAATGTCAAATCACTTCTGAAAAACCTGACCAACAAAACTGCAGGGACCAGTCCAGGCAGTTGCCAGGAGTCAACACAGACTCAAAGCCACACAGAGACATAAAGATACACACACACACACACACACACACACACACACACACACAGAGGAATAGGCTGTATATAGTTTCTTTTATAAAAAAAGAAGGAAACAAAGATAAGTATCTTACTTCCATCATTTGGGTGCAACTAAATTACTTGGGACAAAGTGGGGTTGAAATGTAAAATTTGTGTGATTGTATTGTACACTGGTCAAATTGTGGGAATTATTATGGAAAAATAAAAAAATTTTGCAAAAAAAAAAAAAAAAGAAATGTAAAATTTGTTACTACCAGTTCTGTGGGGGTGGTTTTGTGAGGCGGGGTAATGTGACTGGGTGGGTGTGGCCAACTTTTTTTTTTTTTTACTATTAAAAGCATTTTTTCTACAACCTCTTCGGCTGAAGAGGTTATAAAAAATGCTTTTAAAAGCCTGTGATGATCAGGCAACTCAGCTGGGATCGTCAAAGGAAAAAATGCTTTTAAAGGGTTTTGATGATCCCAGCTGAGCCGCGCAATCATCAGAGGCTTTTTTTTTACTTTTAAAAGCATTTTTTCAGCCAAAGAATAAAAAAAAAAGCCTCTGATGATCGCGTGGCTCAGCTAGGGTAGAGGAGGGCAGAGATTTTTGCTACCGGTTCTCCAAACCACCCGCCACCATCGTACTGGATCGGGCGATCCGGTTCAAACCGGGACATTTCACCCCTGGGACAAAGCCTATTGATTCAATGGAGTGTATTACTATAAAAACATGTACAATGCTTTAGTGATATGAACGGTTTTTAGTTCTGCATAATTACTAGTGAGGGAAAATGAAGGAAGCAATTGCACAAATATGATTTTTCTCAAACTAGCTGCGTGCTGCCTTTCAGTCTCGATAGAGGATCATAATATTTTGAGATGCCTCCACTGTGGGAAAAGTATATGTAAAGCGCTGAGTTTTGGAACTCAGTCTGCTCCCAAATTATTCTGCCACAGCCTTTAGAAAATATGGCAGCTCATTTACCTAACATTGTGGGGGGGAAAAAAGATCAGATTGCTAATTCTGTTTCAGTGATACCCGTTAAAAGGAAGGAAAAGATGTTAATCCAAAGGAAAATATCATATGCAAAATTATAATGATTTTAGAATTGCAATCCAAATAGGATGTAAACTTTCCTATCTCTTAAATCAGGGGTATCAAACTGGCGGCCCGAGAGCCAGAAGCGTCACGTGCTGGCCACGCTCACCCCCCCGGTTTACAAAAGGAAAAAAAAGTTATGATACGTCATGTGACGCCGTGGGTTTGACACCCCTGTCTTGAATCCTTTTACAGGTAGTGCTCCACTTACAACCATCCACTTAGCAACCAAAGTTTCAACAGCACTGAAAAATGTAACTTATGACCATTGCAGCATTGCCACGGTCATGTGTTTAAAATTGGGTGTCAGGCCTGGAAGCCATCTTTTGCATTGGGCCTTCAGGCCTGCCACATTTACTGCTGTGGGAAACTGGGAGGAGGGATTGTATGGAGCGTGGGTGATATATAGTCCTAATAACATTCCTTTCTCAGGGAGTCAAGGACATCTTGCCCTGCACCTAGAGGGGTGTGACTGGGAGGCATCTCCAGTTCAGACAGTGGTTTGACTGGGCCATGTGATGGACATGTGGGTGTTGGGCAAGGATTTGGACTTTCCTTTGGGTAGGGAAAACCTGGAAGCTTTCAGATTTGGGTTTTCCCAGATGTGCCAATATGACATCTCTAATAAAATGGAACTTTGAGGAACTTCAAGCTTCGGAGTCCTCTTTCGTTGAGGGTGTTACTTGGAACCTTGATATTGGGTGCTTGGCAACCTACATGTATTTACAACAGTTGCAGCATCCCAGGGTCATATGATCCCCATTTAGCCTCTTCCCAGCTGGTTTCCAACAAGTGAAGTCATCGAGGTTTGCCAGGTTTGCTTAATGATGGCAAGATTCCCTTAACGACCGCAGTGTTTTCCTGAACCACCATGACAAAAATGATCATAAAACAGGGGGAAAACTCACAACCCACCTTACTTAACGATAGAAATTCTGGTCCTAATTTTGGTCGTAAGTTGAGGACTCCTTGTACTGATAATGTTAAATTTGTGCTTCTCTTTTCCCCCACCCCCATCCTGTTTCCAATGAAAGTTGCATTCAAGGAACTTGTCCTTGAGCCCTTTGAGCTGATTCCAAAGCAGCTCCAGATCAGACCAATCATGCAAGCAGTTTGTGAGGAAGGAAATCAAATGCTGAGAAGTTTCCACTCAGGGCTGCAGAGCTCTAGTGGAATCTCGGATTTCTCCTTTCAGATTCGGGTTTTCCCAGTTGTGCCAATATGCCATCTCTAATAAAATGGAACTTTGAGGAAACTCAAGCCTCGGAGTCTTCTTTCGTTGGGGTTGTTACTTGGAACCCTGACATTAACCCGAATCTGAACGCTTCCAGGCTTTCCCCACCCAAAGGGAAGTCCAGGTCCCTGCCCAGCACCCACATGTCCATCACATGGCCCAATCAAAGCACTGTCCCAACTGGAGATGCCTCCCAGTTCCAGCCCTCCAGCTGCAGGGCAAGACGTCCTTGACTTTCTGAGAAAGGAATGTTATTATGACTACATATCTCCCCTGCTCCATACGATCCCCCCTCCCAGTTTCCCACAGTAGTAAATGTGACACACCTGATGTTCCAAGGCAAAAGATGGCTTCCAGGCCTGACATCTCCTCTCCACCAGCTACTGAGCTGTAGAATGGTCAATATTCTCGCATTTGGGCCTGGAAGCTCACAGAGAGATTTATTTTTTACCTTTAAGAAGGAATGAGAGGAAGGCGCCTCTGATATTTTCCTGGAATGACATGCTTATTTTTTAAAAATTTTCACACCCTCTCACTGATCAGTTGGAGGAAGTACTGAGGGCCTCATGGAGATCTCTCCCTTTTTTTCTGTGGGACTTGTTGTGGTCCACCAGCAGCCTGCAGAACTGGCAATGGAGTCTGACAGCGATGAGGCTGAGGTGGGGCCAGGGCCATCAGAGAGTGAGGTACAGACTCCAGAGCCTCCAGAGCCTCCAGAGCCTGATAGTAATGAGCCAGAAGAACAGGAGGAGCCTGTTCCTAATGCACGCATGAGAAGACCTGCCAGAAGGCAAGAACAGCTGAAGCAAAGAGGACGACTCGGGAGTAGGGCCAAGAGATGATTGGCCCCTCCCATAAGGCTTAAAACAGACCAGCAACAGCATTTGGGCTTTGCCGGAAAACAATGTTGGTAGCTTTGTCTTCTTGCATTTATTTTTGTATCGATGACTTTTGAACATTTGCCAAGAAAGGCCTTTGGCAATTTGCCTAATTGGACCAAGGTTTGTGATAGGACTGAGGAATTTGTGTTGGGAGGAATTTGCTTTAATTTAGTTGAACTACAGCTGGGAATGAAGTAATTCTCAGCTGTTCGAATACAGTTTTGTTTTGTTTTTTCACTGACTGAATTTCCTACTACCTACTTGGGCCTGGGTCACAACAGGACTTCAGCAGAACTGAAGACAACGGAGGGTCAGTTTCAAACTGTCTTGGAGAAATCGAGTAGTGGGAGCAGCTGCATGTGAAAATGCTGTCAGTTTATCTTTTTCATATTCAGGTCACAGAAACTCACTGAAATAGGAGAGCACACACTGAAAATACTATTCATAATGTTTTGCAGAATGACAAGTATGGGTGATTATTCGGCTCCATAATATTTTATTCCTGAAGGGGACATTTGTATTTGCCGTTCCAGACATAAAACAACAACAACAACAACTTTGAAACAACACCATCACCACCACATAGGTATCAGATGCATAAAACAACATGGAGTTCATTATTATGTACCTCTTGCAAAAACAGCCTAGCGCTATCAAATAAATAAACTGGCAGCAGTACAAAAGCGCAACTGTAAATTTATGATGCTCAACCAGCATCTGAGTTCGAGCAAGCAATGCTTTGTTACATAAATTTTGATAAGGAGCATAAGAGATCTGGGATGCCTGGAGGAAAGACTGGAATTGTGAGATGGCCAAAACCCAGAGGATAGCACAATTAGTTGCTCATCCTCGAGGAATATTTTGTTTTCATTTCATTTCCCTGACCGTTTCCCTCCAAGCACCTAGGAGCCATTTCTGAAATGCGTGAGAGCTTCTTCTGAAATCAGTTTAAATAGTATGGATATCTGTTTAAAAATGAAAAAAGAAGAAGAAGAATAGAATAGAATAGAATAGAATAGAATAGAATAGAATAGAATAGAATAGAATAGAATAGAATAGAATAGAATTCTTTATTGGCCAAGTGTGATTGGACACACAAGAAATTTGTTTTTGGTGCATGTGCTCTCAGCGTACATAAAAAGAAAAGGGGAAAAATACATTCATCAATAATCATAAGATAGAACAGTGATAGTCATAGGTTACTAAATAAGCAATCAAATCATACTAGGAAACAAAACAATATAAATCGTAGAGATACAAGCAGCAAGGTTATGGTCATAAGTGGGAGAAGATAGGTAATAGGAAGGATGAGAAGAATTGGAAAAACAATAACATACCGACTAAAGATAATCAGTTTCCCCAGTTTCGGGGTTTTTTTTTGTTTTTTTTAAATTTGCATTTATATCCCGCCTTCTCCGAAGACTCAGGACGGTTTACACTATGTCAGGCAATAGTCTTCATCCATTTGTATACTATATACAAAGTCAACTTATTGCCCCCCAACAATCTGGGTCCTCATTTTACCTACCTTATAAAGGATGGAAGGCTGAGTCAACCTTGGGCCTGGTGGGACTTGAACCTGCAATATTGCAGGCAGTTGCTGTTAATTTTCTGTTGCTGTTAATTGGTTTTCATCCAACTGTGCCAGTTTACCTATGCTAGTAAAAGAACTTTGAAAGATGTTGGCTTCGGAGTCTTTTCTGCAGGAGGGGTTTTCTGGAACGTTGACATTGATTAGAAAAGTCTTGGAATGTGCAGAAATTGATAAAAGTTACAAAGGAGAGACAAGAAAAAGAGGAAACAGAATATTATCTAGTGTGGGAGAAATGGTACAAATGGCTAGGGGAGAGAGATAAAAGGCAAGGAAAGATCAAATAAGGAAGATATAGGAGTAGAAATGTAACAACAAATAAGAGGAAACAGAAAAAATGTAGTTTGTAGAAATGAAAGTGTATACACCATTATTTATATGTATATATATATATAAATTAATTAATATTAGACTTGTATGTATAAAGGATACATTGAAATAAGGGAGAAAAAATGGCAAGTAAGAAATGTTTAACCGTTGTGAAATTGTTGGAAAGAAACTATTGTTTAAAGTTTTTTTTTGTTTTTTGAAAAATGTTTAATAATTAAAAAAAAAAAAAGAATAGTAATACAATCTTAGTAAATAGTTTGACAGTGTTGTGGGAATTAGTTGTTTAGCAGTGTGATGGCATTTGGGGAGGGGGAACTGTCCTTGTATTCTGGTTGTTCTGGTGTCCAGTGCCCTATAACAGGGATCCCCAACCTTGGCAACTTTAAGCCTGGTGGACTTCAACTCCCAGAATTCTGGGAGTTGAAGTCCTTCAGGCTTAAAGTTGCCAAGGTTGGGGACCCCTGCCCTATAACATCATTTTGAGAGTAGAAGTTGAAACAATTGATTTCCAGGATGTGAGGGATCTGTAGATACTTTCACAGCCCTCTTTTTGATTCGTGCAGTATACAAGGTCCTTAATGGAAGGCAGGTTGGTAGCAATTGTTTTTTTCTAATTATCTTCTGAAGACTGTGTCTGTCTTGTTGGGTTGCAGAACAAAACCAGACAGTTATACTGTAGAGGCGTAGATGACAGACTCAATAATTCCTCTGTAGAACTGGATCAGCAGCTCCTTGGGCAGTTTGAGCTTTCTGAGTTGGTGCAGAAAGAACATTCTGTGTTGTGCTTTTTTGATGACATTTTTGATGTTAGGTATCCATTTTAAGTCTTGAGATGCGATAGAATCTAGAAACTTGAAGGTCTCTACTGTTGATACTGTGTTGTCTAGTATTGTAAGAGGCAGTAGTATAGGAGGGTTTCTTCTAAAATCTACCACCATTTCTACATTTTTGAGTTTGTTTAATTCAAGATAATTCTGTTGCACCACAATGTTGCACCACAAGGAAAGAAAAGAAAATGGGGAAAAGGAAAATGGAAAAATGGAAAAAGGAAAATGGGAAAAAGAAAATGGGAAAAGATAAAATGGGAAAAAGAAAATGGGAAAAAAGGAAAATGGGAAAAGGAAAAGAAAGGAAAATGAGGGGGGGTGGAGTTATTGCACCCTCTTAAGTCACTTTTCTTTTGGATCCCTGATGTTAAAAGTAGTTAGCTCAATCTATGCATTTTTGCTTTTATTTTTTTAGTGTCCAGACTGGTCATGTAAGCAAGACTTACTCGCTTACCTGGAACAGATCAAGCTCTACTCCCACCAACTCAAAATCTGCAGCCAAGTCAAAGCTGAAATCCAGAACTTAGGCGGAGAGCTCATCATGTCAGCAGTAAGTGGAAACTGTCCTGAAGGGATTGCACGATTCTGTTCTCTTCCAGGTTCTCTTCCCTGAGAAGAGACGATGCAATGGGTCTCTGACAGTGGTAGGTTTCAAAAATTTTTACTACTGGTTCTGTAGGTGTGGCATGGCTTGGTGGGCGTGGCAGGGGAAGGTTACTGCAAAAACCCCATTTCTTCCTGATCAGCTGGGACTTAGGAGGCAGAGAATAGATGGGGGCGGGGCCAGTCAGAATTTCCGCTACCGGTTCTCCAAAACAGATCAGAACCTGCTGAAACCCACCTCTGGTCTCAGAGATGAAATGCAAGCCTCTTGTGGGTGAACCCGTTTAAATCCTGCCTGAACAAGTTCATCGTGGGTATGAATGCTAGAGTTTTAATATAGTTGTAAATGGTCGTGTATTTATTCTTCATTTTCGTGTTTCCATTAAAAAAAATTGAAGTTACATTTCTATCATCCTGGCACGATTGAAGAATTATATGATTAACTATGGAAATAGAGGGATTTGCAAGGCTGCTCCGTGTAATATGAAAACGTAGGTCCCTATTTTCTGATTTTGCCTTCTTTACATAAATTATAATACTAATAAGTGTTCTTGTAACAAGAAGCTTGTTATATATAATATCCCTGTTCAGATCTGTGTTTCCCCTCCTCCCCCTGGGCTATTTCATTCAGGTATGTTTACCTTCCCAAATTTTTATTTCCCCCCATAGCTACTATCATTACATGCTGTTATGGGTTATAAAAGATTTTTGTACTTTTGCAAACCTTCTATCTCCCATACATTTACAGCTACCTTCCTTTTCAGCTACACGATGAACTACAATGATGAACTAAATATTTACATTTAAAAAAAGAGAAAGGTATTAGCATTCATTCAATTTCAGTAGCTGTCAACAGTATCTCGGTCAATAACTCCGAATGGCTTACAATTCAAAAAATATATTACAGTTAAAAGTACTAAAACATTTTAAAACACTAAAAACATCCAGATGAAATATACAAGATACTTGGCCAGTTAATACAGCCAGAAAATGTGGCCCTTGATAAATTCAGCACCCAAGGCACTGGAATATAGCCAGGTTTTTAGGAGCTGATGAAAGGCTAATAGGGTTAGGGCCATTCTAATCACCAAAGGTAGGATGTTCCATAGAGCAGGGGTCTCTAACCTTGGTCCCTTTAAGACTTGTGGACTTCAACTTCCAGAATCCCTCAGCCAGCAAAGCTGGCTGAGGAACTCTGGGAGTTGTAGTCCACAAGTCTTAAAGGGATCAAGGTTGGAGACCCCTGCCATAGAGGAAGGGCCAGTGTGGGGGAAAAATAATCTTCTGGTCCCCACCAACTGACAAACTTTAATGCCATGCAATTTCTGCTCAGTCTAGTTGGACCAGTAGAGATGGGTAGTATACAGGCACTCTAATGTTCTACATATGTTGTGGATTTCAGCTCCTGTCCATCCTAGCAATATCTGGTTGGACTGTCTGTTCTGTTAAGAAAATGTTGGATAGCCATTTGTCTGAAATGGTGTAGAGTGTCATGTCCCACTCCTCCGCTGATGGCTGGGTCAGGGAAATCCGAATCAGGCGTGCCTCTGCAGCTCTGCCAAAGTCCTAGCAAAGTCCTCAGGGCAGGCAGGAGACCAGAAAGTGACTTCAGCAAGATATGTTTAGACTTTGCCTGACTCAGAGAATGCCAGAAAACAGATCCTTTATATAGGCCATGGGGTGTGGCTCCATGACTCAGCACTTATCCAGGCCTGCCCCTCCCTTCCTTCTGTTGCCTCCGCTTATCAAGTCTTCTGACGCGAGGGTCACTCCAGTCGGCAGCTGTTGTCAATTGATCTCCCTCAGGCTCACATGCTGTGGAGGAGGGGGAGGGGTCTAGTTGCTCCGTTTGCCTGGGCATGGAGCCAGAGCTGGGGGCTGGAGGTATTTCCTCCTCTTCAGCCTGTCTGGGCATGGAGCCAGGGCTGGGGCTGGGAGGCATACATTCCTCCGTGTTCGGAAGCAGATAAGAAGGCCCCGGCTGTGGTGAGATCGGACAAGACACAACATAGAGTTTCCTGCCTGGGCAGGGGGTTGGACTAGAAGACCTCCAAGGTCCCTTCCAACTCTGTTATTATGTTATGTTATATGTTATTATGATAATATAGGGAACTTAACCAGTGGTGGGCTGAAACCAGTTTAACAACCGGTTTGGTGAGCATGTGTTTTGTGTGCGTACACACCTAATGCGCTTGTGCGCAGCGTTCAAACTACAGCAATTTGAAGCTCAGCTGCTTACCTTCTAAGGCAGCCCTGGTAAGTAGAAAAGCGGAGGCGGAGAAATCAGTTGTGCTGTGCAAATCAGCTGAGCCAGAATAGAATTTTTTATTGGCCAAGTGTGATTGGACACATAAGGAATTTGTCTTGGAGCATACGCTCTCAGTGTACATAAAAGAAAAGATACCTTCATCAAGGTACAACACTTAATGATAGTCATAGGCTACAAATCAGCAACCAGGAAACAATCTATATCAGTATAAATCGTAAGGATACAAGCAACAAAGTTACAGTCATAAGTGGAAGGAAAGAAGGAAATATAGGACAGGATAGGGCAGGTGTGGGTGAGAGGGGCCAGCTGATCATCGGAACAATCGGTTCACCTGAATCAGTCCAAACCCGTCACTGATCCTAACTATAAAATGTGCATCTAAACTAGCTTGAATTGTAATGGCCTAGACCCGTGATGGCGAACCTATGGCATGCATGCCAGAGATGGCACACAACACCCTCTCTGATAGCACACAAGCCATCACCCCAGTTCAGCTTCGCTGCATATGCGCGCATGCCTCCTGCCGGCCTGCTGGTCTTCAGGTCTCTGCTGCGCATGCAGGGGGTGGGGCACATGCAGGGGGTTGCGTGCACATGCATGGGGCAGGGCGGGTGTGGGGAATGTGCGCATGCACAGGGAGGCGCATGCAGGGGGCTGTGCGCACATGCACGGGGGGGCGGGGCGCATGCATGGAGGCTGCGTGTGCATTGCATTTTGGGGGTTCGGGCGTGTGCACTTTGGGCACTCAATCTGGAAAAGGTTAGCCATCACTGGCCTAGATCAATGTTTCTCAACCTTGGCAACTTGAAGATGTATGGTCTTCAACTCCCATAATTCCCCAGTCAGCTATTGTGCCAAGCTCAAAACCTGCATCTATCCAAAAGGGATAGTTCCAGTGGTGGGATTCAGCCAGTTCACACCACTTCGGGAGAACCGGTTGTTAACTTTCTGAGCAGTTTGGCAAACTGGTTGTTGGAAGAAATCATTAGGGCAGAGAACCGGTTGTTAAATTACTTGAATCCCACCACTGAATAGTTCCATATTCCATAAAATAAGTTTTATGGAACCACATAGTTCTCTGACACAGCTGCCTGCAATTACTGCAGGTTCTAGTCCCACCAGGCCCAAGGTTGACTCAGCCTTCCATCCTTTATAAGGTAGGTAAAATGAGGACCGAGATTGCTGGGGGGGCAATAAGTTGACTTTGTAAATATACAAATAGAATGAGACTATTGCCTTACACACTGTAAGCCGCCCTGAGTCTTCGGAGAAGGGCGGGATATAAATGTAAAAAAAAAAAAAAACCCTAGTTCTGAGCTTCAAGTGTTGTATTTCTGTGTTGATCCATTCAGGTATGTATCTGTGAGAGGAGGAATGATGATGCCAAATCTATCATCAAACACAAAAATTAAAACCCACACACAAAGACAGAGAGTGTGAGCTTTTGTGCTGAAGGTTCTAGTGACTTTTCCTTCAGATTGCCTTTTCTCTCTTTTGCGCTTTCATTGACATATGAACAAAAATACATGACATACCCTTGCGAAAGCACACATTCAACACTCACGCAGCTAAGATCAAGGATCAAATACTAAACCAGACTGAAAAAGCTGAATATCACATCACCTCTAAAGTTGTGTCCACATTACATTTTTAATACGGTCAGTTCAGGATCTAGTAGATATATTTATAGCACATTACAAAGCTGAATTAGTGTTGGCTAGGTGTTTTTTTTTAATCATACTTTATCATGTGGTGCAAACCCAGCTCATTTGATTAATTCAACCTATTTTGTAAACCCAGGAAAAAGAAATACAATAATCTATGCGAGGGCAAAAATGGCTGCCCAAAATGGCTAGGATGCAATCTTCTCTTCGTGCATACAAAACCTCCTCTTTGCCAAATGCATTGCAGATTTTCCTGGAAAGCAAGGGGGGAAAAAACAACCCATAGTATTTGTCTTCGCTGCTCTTGAGGTGTGCAAAATTACACTACTAACTAAATTACACTAAAATTACACTACTAACTACACTACTACTAAAAAACTACACTACTAACCAGAGCATATAAAACATTTGCTAGACCAATTCTAGAATACAGCTCACCTGTTTGGAACCCTCACCACATCTCTGACATCAATACAATTGAACGTGTCCAGAAATATTTTACAAGAAGAGTCCTCTGCTCCTCTGTAAACAACAAAATACCTTATCCCACCAGATTTGAAATCCTGGGCTTGGAAAACTTGGAACTCCGTCGCCTTCGACAAGACCTAAGTTTAACTCATAGAATCATCTATTGTAATGTCCTTCTTGTCAAAGACTACTTCAGCTTTAATTGCAATAATACAAGAGCAACCAATGGATTTAAACTTAATGTCAACCGCTTTAATCTAGATTGCAGAAAATATGACTTCTGTAACAGAATCATCAGTGCTTGGAATACTTTACCTGACTCTGTGGTCTCTTCTCATAATCCTAAAAGCTTTAACCAAAAACTTTCTACTATTGACCTCACCCCATTCCTAAGAGGACCATAAGGGGCGTGCATAAGTGCACAAACGTGCCTATCGTTCCTGTCCTATTGTTTTTCTTTTCTTCTTCCTATATATATATATATATATATATATATATATCTATGTAGGTCTTTGGTTATTCGGGTTTTCTCCCGCGTAAAATTGGAAGTGTCTTGGCAACGTTTCGACGAAGTCTCATTCGTCATCTTCAGGCTTCAGCTTCGTGCTTCTGGGAGCAATGTGTGATTGCAGCTGTTTCTTCCTTTTTAACTGCTAGCAGTTTAACTAGCAGTTAAAAAGGAAGAAACGGCTGCATCACATGCAGCTGAACGAATGAACGATGGTTTCATCAGATTCACGTCGCCAGAACTTCAAGACTATAGCTAAAACCTCAGAAAATATATATATATATATATATATATATATATGTTTTCTGAGGTTTTATATATATATATATAGGTCTTTGGTTGTTGGGTTTTCTCCGTGTAAAATTGGAAGTGTCTTGGCGGCGTTTCGACGAAGTCTCATTCGTCATCTTCAGGCTTCAGCCGTGCTTCTGGGAGCAATGTGTGATCGCAGCTGTTTCTTCCTTTTAACTGCTAGTGGGGTTTGAACTGATTGGGTGGGAGCTTGGCTGTGCTCTGATTGGATGGGGTTTTCTGTGCTCTGATTGGCTGGGGTGTGTCCTGTGTTGGTGGGGCTATATATATATATATAGGTCTTTGGTTGTTCGGGTTTTCTCCGTGTAAAATTGGAAGTGTCTTGGCGGCGTTTCGACGAAGTCTCATTCGTCATCTTCAGGCTTCAGCCGTGCTTCTGGGAGCAATGTGTGATCACAGCTGTTTCTTCCTTTTAACTGCTAGTGGGGTTTGAACTGATTGGGTGGGAGCTTGGCTGTGCTCTGATTGGATGGGGTTTTCTGTGCTCTGATTGGCTGGGGGTGTGTCCTGTGTTGGTGGGGGCTTGGTTGTGCTCAGTCTAGTCTGTGCTGCAGGGGGATTTGAGCTGGTGAGCTGCATAGCTGTTGTTTGGCTTTGTGGTCGTGCTACATCTTCATAGTGGGTGTCAAATATAACCCCCCCAAGCACATCCTAGAACTGACCAACCACTGCCTATCCAACACATACTTCATCTATAATGGACAAAAATACAAACAAATAGAAGGAGCACCCATGGGATCACCCCTCTCACCTGTCATTGCCAATCTCTACATGGAACACTTTGAAACCCAAGCTCTAGAAAAATCTGATCACAAACCCAAACTCTGGCTCAGATATGTAGATGACACCTTCATAATCTGGCCACACGGGAAAGAAAAACTTGAAAACTTCCTCACACACCTCAATAGCCTACACCCCAAAATACAGTTCACCATGGAAACAGAAGGTAATAACCAACTTCCCTTCCTGGATGTCTTAGTCTACAGAAAACCCAATGGCTCCCTAGGACACACCATCTACCAGAAGAAAACACACACAAACCACTATCTGCACGCACTCTCACACCACCACCCAGCACAGATCAACTCCGTAGCCAAGACACTCATCTCCAGAACAAAATGCTTAGCTGATGAACAACACCTAAAACCCGAACTAGACACTCTCACTAACGTACTAACATCCAATGGATTCCAAAGAAATAAGATTACCAAGATAATCCAAAAAGAACCCCCCACTAAAATCCAAGACAGAGAACAAGAAAACGGCACAGCCCTCCTCCCATATATAAAAGGCACCACAGACAGAATCAGCAAGATCCTCCACAAACACAACATCAAGACAGCATTCTGCACAAACAGAAAAATATCCACCATCCTAAGAAACCCCAAAGACAAAATTGAGTTAGAAAATCAAGGGTATATGAAATCCCATGCACCGCCTGCCCCACCACATACATTGGACAAACCAACAGAAGAATAAGTGCACGCATTGAAGAACACAAGAACTCATTCAAAAGAGGAACCAACTTCTTCCTGGTCCAACACTTTAAAGTCACAGGACATGATATTGACTTTAAAAGACCAGAACTATCGCCAAAACTGAACACTTTAACAACAGAATAATCAGAGAAGCCATTGAGATAAACGCCCACACAGCATGAACAAACGAGATGACACCTCCGCCTACCAGCCATTTGGAAACCCGCCCTTATTGACAAACGAGTCCCTAACACGAGGAATGACACCAGACCCACACTCACAAGGTCCACACAGGATGTCACCACCGCACATCCACCCAGAAAGCAGACCCAAACCCACACTGATCATGAAGCACGACCAAGGACCAGAAGCCAGACCGCAGCTGCAACATTAGCCATTTCAAACCCCTCCAATCCATTCATGCAGCAGACTGACACCCACTATGAAGATGTAGCACGACCACAAAGCCAAACAACAGCTATGCAGCTCACCAGCTCAAATCCCCCTGCAGCACAGACTACACAACCAAGCCCCCACCAACACAGGACACACCCCCAGCCAATCAGAGCACAGAAAAACCCCCATCCAATCAGAGCACAGCCAAGCTCCCACCCAATCAGTTCAAACCCCCACTAGCAGTTAAAAGGAAGAAACAGCTGCGATCACACATTGCTCCCAGAAGCACGAAGCTGAAGCCTGAAGATGACGAATGAGACTTCGTCGAAACGTCGCCAAGACACTTCCAATTTTACACGGGAGAAAACCCGAACAACCAAAGACCTATATACAAACACCCGTGAAAACCTCAGAAAACAGATATATATATGATATATATATGTATGATTCTGTATGATAGTTACATATATTGTTGTGACAAATAAATAAATAAAATAAATAAATAAATAAAAAGTTTGGTCTTACAGCCTGGACCAAATCAACTAGATTACATCCTCTGCATCAGAAGATCCTAGAACTGAAGGTTAAGTGAGAAGCTGAGAAAAAAAAAATTGCAAAAGAGAGTGGTGTCAAACTGCTTCCATTGTTGCTGCCAGAAACAGTGCATGGATGTGACATATCACAGTCACTGGGAGCTGAGATATCTTGAAGAGGAATTTTTTTCCTTCTGTTAAATGTTAAAAGAGACCAAAGAATATGCCTTTATTTCAATATTAATTTTACTTTCCTTTTTGGAAAAAAGGAACAATAATATGCATTGCTTCTTTTTGTTAAAGGAAATATTGCTTGGTGTCTTTTGATCTTTGGAAGCTAGCACTGTCTGCCAGAACAGTTATGCCTCAGATCTGGCTGATTTATGGCACAGCAAAGTATAGGACCAGAATAGAAGAACAAAACCATGATACTCAAATTGAATTAAAACTTAGATGTATGATCCTATCTTGATTTTTATTTTGAAGTGACATTTTTGTGTAATTGCTGGCTTCTATTTTGCAATTGCTCAGCACCTAACTGACTTTCTCAATTCTTGAAGGAAAAAAAGCAGAGCAACTAGACTGGGAAATAAATATATAATCAACCAACCAACTAACCAACCAACCAACCAACCAATCAATCACATATCCTTGCAGAAGTCAATACCAATAAGCATTATTTCAATAAAACTTTGTTGTTGTGTTTGTTGTATGTATCAAAGTAATTTATTTCGCATAGGCTACCCTTCTTGCAAATGGGACTCTGGATCACCTAACCACACATTAAAACATATCAGCAAAACATACAAAACTTACAAAAGAATGGATTATGCCCATGAAATCACCAGGAATTAACTATTCCCCACCATGAAGTCAGAACTGAAGAAGCTTCTTGGATAAGAAGCAAAAGGTTTTCAAGGAAAAGAGGGGGGGAGGGGGAGAAGAGGAAGAGGAGAAGGAGGAAGAGAAAGAAGAGGAGGAAGAGGAAGAAAAGGAGGAGTAAGATGAGGAAGAAGAGGAGGAGTAAGATGAAGAGGAGGAGGAGGAGGGGGAGGCAGAGGGAGAAGAGGAGGAGGAGGAAGAGGTAGAAGAAGGAGAAGAAGAAGAAGAAGAAGAAGAAGAAGAAGAAGAAGAAGAAGAAGAAGAAGAAGAAGAAGAAGAAGAAGAAGAAGAAGAAGAAGAAGAAGAAGATGATCCACTTGCCTTTGTACAGCATTTTTGGGACAACCAGGAATCCAGCTCAGTCCATGGAAACAATGTCTTTTAAATAAGCAAACCATCCTCATCAGGAAAAATATTCAAGTGTTCCAGGAAGTGCAACAGACAAATTGTCCCAGCGATCAAAAATGTAAAAAAAAGAAATTTTGCTTTAGGGGCTGCTGTCATTTGTGATGGTAATAAATACTTGGCGAATCTGTTCAGTGAAAATTCATTAGAGAAAACAAATCTTGCCAATAAAGTGACAGAATCTGCTGTCTTTGGGAGAGAGAAAAAAAGAACGCTAAGCTGCAATATGGCAAGTCGTACCACATTCCTTCTGGCTCTGCCACATTGGGAAATGAACTGTGCATAAGGAAGGAAAAAAAACCCCTTGACCTCGAGAATGTAGTATCAGCATTTCACATAACAGCAAGTGGGGCTTGTTATATATTTGCATTTACTCGCCATAAAAAAAAAAATCCTGATGATTAATTTCAACCTTTTTTCTGCTTGCTACTTGTCTGCCATGGCTGCATCTCACCTATCGAAGCTTCATGAGTGGCTGCCTGACATTAGCAGCGGTGTGTGTGTGTGTGTGTGTGTGTGTGTGTGTGTGTGTGTGTGTGCATGCATGTGAGGAAGCAAGACGTTTCCTTTGTGTTGCTTACACAGGAAAACCTTAGATTCAGTTTTATGGAAGGGAGTGGAGGATGGCATAGATTTGAAGGCCTAATCCAGGGGTGTCAAACTTGATTTCAGTGAGGGCCGCATCAGGGGGCCAGGGTGGGTGTGGCCAGGGTGGGTGTGGCCAGGGTGGGCGTGGCCAGCTTGACATCACTCATGGCAGGGGCGCCTGAGGTGGCCCGAGCTCTTTGCCAGTGATAAGGGGCTCCCGAGTTCCATTTTCGACTGTGATAGCCTCTTGCAACCCTCTGACAGAGAAAACAGAGTTTGGGAGGGCTGCAGGAGCTCCGTTTTCACTGGCAGAGGCACTGCAGGCTGGTCCTTCACTGTTTCTAGGGCGACCCCTTGGACCAGATTTAAGCACCCCGCGGGCTGGATCTGGCCCCTGGGCCTTGAATTTGACACCTCTGGTCTAGTCTAATGAAAGGAAGGGCTAGGAGGGACGTGGTACCAGGGTTCCAATATTAGATGTGGCTGTCACAGAGAAAAATGGGTCAACCTGTTCTCCAAAGCAGCAGTCACCAACTGGTGGTCTGTGGACCACTGGTAGTCCATGAGAAAATTTTGGTGGTCCGCAGGAAAATTATTTGCATTTTGTATATTGCACTAAATCAGGGGGCCTCAAACTATGGCCCCTGGGCTGGATACATGCAATGAACGTTTGTGTTGTTCCAGAGAACCTCCCCCTTTGGGGTCTTTTTGTGGGGGTTGGAGGGGGGCAGAAATTCCAATGTGTGGTCTGCTTCAGCCTCCAGGTTAGGGACTTTGGGCAAAAGCTGAAGGAAAGCACTGCTGGTGGTGAAGAGTCTGAGGGCCTTGTTCCAGTGGGACTGCCTCATGGCCTGGAACTAGCTGACCATCTCAGCCCACTGAGCCTCCAAGCACCGGTATCTGGCCTTAACCACTTGCAGATCTTCCCTCTGCTTGGAAAGCCTATGCTCCTAGTCCTCAGTGAGCTGCTTCTGCTGAGTTTTCTCGGTCAGATCCAATTTGAACTGAGCTGTTTTGTCAACTCTTTCCCATGGTGGCTGCTTAGCTCCAGCATCTGCTTCCTGTTGGGGTCCTAAGGAGCCCGGGTGGGTAGATGAGGAGTGGCTGGGAGGGAGGGGTGAGTAGAGGCGGGCGAGACACCCCTCGATGTGAGTGACACCGAGTTGTCCACGTCCACCCAGTCACATGACCACCTAGCCATGTCCACTCAGCTGGTCATTAGGCAAATCATATTAGTGGTCTGTGGGATTTAAAATTATGAATTTAGTGCTCCCTGAACTCCAAAAGGTTGGTGAACCCTGCTCCAAAGTACACGAAGTAGCATATGGAACTTGTCAAAGAGAGAGATCCAGCCTAAAACTAAGGATAAATTTCCTGGGAGTGAGAACAATTGATCAGTGAAATGGCCTACTTTCAGAAATTGTGGATGCACCCCACTGCAAGTTTTGTTGTGTCTTGTCCGCTCTCACCGCAGCTGGGGTCTGCTTATCTGCTCCCGAACACGGAGGAATGTATGCCTCCCGGCCCCAGTCCTGGCTCCATGCCCAGACAAGCTGCAGAGGAGGGGGCACCTCCCGGTCCCAGCCCTGGCTCCATGCCCAAGCAGGCTGCAGAGGAGGGAGCATCCCCCGGCCCCAGCCCTGGCTCCATGCCCAGGCAAACGGAGCAGCTAGACCCCTCCCCCTCCTCCACAGCATGTGAGCCTGAGGAAAGTTTACTTCCAACAACAGCTGATTGGAGTGACCCTCGCATCAGAAGACTGGATAGGCGGAGGCAACAGAAGGAAGGGAGGGGCAGGCCTTAATGAGTGCTGAGTCATGGAGCCACACCCCATGGCCTATATAAAGGATCTGCTTTCTGGCAGTCTCTGAGTCAGGCAAAGTCGAACTTATCTTGCTGAAGTCACTTACTGGTCTCCTGCCTGCTCTGAGGACTTTGCTAGGACTTTGGGCAGAGCTGCAGAGGCAAGCCTGATTCGGATTTCCCTGACCCGGCCGTCAGCGGAGGAGTGGGACATGACAAGTTTTAAAAAAGAGACTAGACAGCCACTTGACTGAAATGGCATAAGGTCTCTTGCTTGAGCAGCGGGCCTGGACTAGAAGACCTCCAAAGTCCCTGTTATCCCAAACTCTGTCGTTCTGTATCAGTTTATTTGCAAGTTTGCCCTAGAATGCCGGTGTAGGAATGCTAATGGCTACATCGGCTTAGGCCTGTGCATGGAGAAACTTGTCATGCTTGCTTTCATGGCCAAAGGGGCAAGGGATGGAGCCGGAGGCTGAGCCAAGTCGACTTGGAAGCCATCTTGACCACGTGAAGCTGAGAGCCGGCTTCCTCCTCCTGCCCCTTCCAATCACCTCCCAGGTTCCTCTAATAAAGTTCTTATAAGGCTGCAAAGTAAATAGAAAACTGATAACCTCGACAGCTTTTCATAATCTTTCTAAATGCCCCCCACTGGCAGAATGACAAATGAACTGCTAAACAGAAGAGAATATTGGACGGAAAATCAATTTGGCAGGCAAAAGGCAAGGGGGAGAGGGGAGAAATGACTTCAGGCAGCTCTGCCGGTATTCTGAGTTTTCCATCTTCTTCTATACTTCTTCCCAATTACATACCCTGACACACACAGACACACAAACACACACAGAGTTCAGGGGTGGGTTTTTTTTCTTCTTTTCTTTGCGTACTAACAGACTGAGATTTCCTTTCTCTTTGAAGTGTTGCATAGCTAATATCTGCTTTTGAGAGCAAGTTTAAGGCGTCAGAGTTTCAGACTTGTAAGCTTTTGCTGGAAGGAAGAATAAATGAAAGGGAAGGGTCTGATCATCTTTTTAAGGCTTAGAATGTCAGCCGCATCATAAGAGAGGTTCTTTCACTTGAAAGCTCTTTCGTTCTCCCGACCTGCCACTCCCAAGCTGTGTAGTTCAGTGGTGGGTTTCACATTTTGTTACCACTGGTTTGCCTTGCGTGCATGCACACGCTTCATACATGCGCAGCTTCCACACATGCGCCTGGCCTTCCATGCATGCACTTTGCTCTTGCGCTCACCTTCCGCGCATGCACCAGGCCTCAAAACCATGCCTAAAAAGGATGGCATAGAGCCAGGGTGAGCCCACCTGCTGTCAGCTTTGGAAGCCATACTAGGCCGAAGGCTTCCACACACTGCCACTTTCTCCTGTGTGGGAAAGTAGGAGAAGGGGGTGGTTGTTCAAGGGGCTATTAGACATAATAACATTTTTCCTGCTGGTCAAGGTCACGTTGAGCCCGCATCTGGAGAAGCAGTGGCCGGAGTGATGTCTCGAGATGGGACGGTTGGCGATTGGAGCATGTGATCGGCAGAGGGGTCATGAGGGTGGGGATTTTGGAGTTTGTATTACTGAGGGAGAAACCCGGATCCCCAGATTCGGATTTCATCCAACTGTGCCAGTTTACCTATGCTAGTAAAAGAACTTTAAAAGATGTTTGTTTCTGCAGGAGGGGTTTTTCTGGAAGGCTGACACCTGTGATATCCGCTACCGGTTTATTTATTTATTTATTTATTTATTTATTTATTTATTTATTTATTATTCATATTTGTATACCGCCCTATCTCCCGAAGGACTCAGGGCGGTTCACAGGCATATAAAACACTTATATACAAATTAAAATAAACATTAAAAAACTTATTCTAATGCCCAATTATTAAAAATAGAAATATAAATATTAAAACCAATTTAAAATCCCTATAAATTTAAAATCTAAGCCAGTCCTGCACAGATGAATAAATGTGTCTTGAGCTCGCGACGGAAGGTACGGAGGTCCGGAAGTCGACGGAGTCCTGGGGGGAGTTCGTTCCAGAGGGTGGGAGCCCCCACAGAGAAGGCCCTTCCCCTGGGCGTCGCCAGACGACACTGCCTAGCTGACGGCACCCTGAGGAGTCCCTCTCTGTGAGAGTGCATGGGTCGGTGAGAGGTATCCGGTAGCAGTAGGCGGTCCCGTAAATAACCCGGCCCTATGCCATGGAGCGCTTTGAAGGTGGTTACCAAAACCTTGAAGCGCACCCGGAAGGCCACAGGTAGCCAGTGCAGCCTGCGCAGGATTGGTGTCATACGGGTATGAACTGGTATGAACCAGCTGAATATCATCTCTGTCGCAGTTCTATAAAAGGGCTCTCAAAAATTTGCTGCCTAGAACACATACACATACACACTGCCTAGAACACATACACATTCAAAACAAAGCAAACCCCTCATCAATGAATGAGTGAGAACAAGAGAGGAATGAAGCAAATTGTAAAATGAAGCCACTCTGTAATGTTAACAATCTACTCCATAAATATATGATAACCTCTTCTGAAGGTTACTCTGTTTTAACCCAGCAATTATAGTGTGGTTAACAATTTCTAGAGAGAGAGCTGGAGATTCTAGTGAGACATCCCAGAGCTGTTCTTTTTTCAGTATGGCACAGTATGGCACAATGCAGGCGTGAAATGCTAACGGTTCAGGCCGGTTCACTCGAACCGCTAAAAAAAAAATGCTAAGCGAAGTGGTAGCAGACTTCAGAGCATTTCATCCCTGATGCAGTGGTTAAAGTACAGTACTGCAGGCTACTTCTGCTGATCACCGGCTGCCAGCAGTTTGGCAGATCAGATCTCACCAGGCTCAAGGTTGACTCAGCCTTCCATCCTTCCGAGGTTGGTAAAATGAGAACCCAGATTGTTGGGGGCAACATGCTGACTTTGTAAACTGCTTAGAGAGGGCTGTAAAAGCACTGTGAAGCGGTATATAAGTCTAAGTTCTATTGCTATTGCTATTACAGTAGAACCTCTGGTCACAACCATAATTCATTCCATAACTTTGGTCACAAACCAGTTTGGTCGTAACCCGAACCTAATTTTGGAAATTTGGCACTTACAAAAAAAAAAAAAAAACTGGCGTAGAAGGGGAAATCGGCCATGGGGGAAAAAAAGGTGAATTTTTTGGTCGGAACCCGATTTGGTTGTGATCAGAAGCGTTCGTGACCAGAGGTTCTACTGTATATGAATTATGAAATGGATAACTCTTGTTTAATGATCACTATAGACTTTGATCACCCTGCATTTTCTTTATTAGCTTTCTAAGGAAGTAGAATTTTTTTAAGCAATAAAAAGGCCACCCAGTTTGCAGATTGGCAGAACAACCTAAATACACTAAGTTATTTTTGGCAAAATTAAATTATGCTTGAGGGAACAGGAAGAAAGATACTTGGAATTTGCCAGAGTTCAGCTGAAGGAAGAAAAGATTGTAATTATCTGTTCTGAACAATTGTGTGCTGAACTGTTAAAGGTGGGGGGGGGGGAAACATCCTGAAGATCTGCTATTGCAATGAGTAGATCTTGAAAATCACAGATTGTCTAATCTGAGCAATTGAGTGACTGCTTCCAATTGAGCAAATAGAGACCAGTGATGGAATGCAAGGAGACCAGATACCACCAATGAGTTAACTAATAGGGAGAGGAGTGACACAAGTTTATGAAATGAATTCAGCATGGAAATTTCATAGGCTCTCCTGGAATTTTTTCTTCTAAGAGGCTGAACAGAGCTAAAATGAATACTTGAGATGAGAACTCGAAGAAAAGTGAGTCTTTTTATTGATGTTGCCCTAAAGAAACTAAAGTGAAGATGAATAAACAGAAATTTGCACTTGTCATCTCCAAAACCAATGTCAGGTTTATCCTCCTGCCTGAACAAATCCTGGGATATATTTGCAACAAATGCTACTCCTAGCAGTCCTTATCTACTCAATAGGCTGGAAGTGTAGAGGGAGTGCCAAGAAAGTAAAAGCTTAGAATGAGCTGAAGTTAGCGAAGATGGCTAAGAATAACAAGGTTTTAGATTCTTCAACTAAAGGCAAAGTATTAGTATACTAGCTGCTACAGGTAACAAGGCTAAACCATATGATGAATGACTGATGGAACTAAGTATATCTAGTCTAATGACGAGAAGGACTAGGAGTTATATGATAGCAGACTTCCAATATTTCTTTTTTTTAAAAAAAATTATATTTTATTTTATAAACAAACATACAATACATAATCAGTCATTCAGTGCTTCATCTGAGTACATCTTTTGTGTTTTCTTCTTGTTCTCCAATGTTTCATAATATCATTTCATTTATTGTGATATTTCTCCCACATTTCTTGCTTTACTATTAATACATTTATCAATCTTCTCTCTCCTTTCTTCTTCCCATGTTTCATTACAACATTACCCTATATATTTCTTCTCTAACCAATGCTCCCCATGTCTTAAAATATTCAGATTCCTCTCTTTCTTTAATTGTCCAAGTCAAACTATTCATTTCTGCACAATCCGATATTTTCTTAATTACTTCACCCTCTGTCGGGATTTTCTCTGCTTTCCATCTTTGCGCAAATACTATCCTCGCTGCAGTTATTACATGTAGACTCCCAATACTTGAGGGGCTGTCACAAAGAGGAGGGGCTCAAGCTATTCTCCAAAGCACCTGAGGGCAGGACAAGAAGTAATGGGCGAGAGATCATTAAAGGGAGATCCAACCTAGAAAACTGAGAAATAAGAAATTTCCTGACAGTGAGAATAATTAATCAGTGGAACAGGAAGTCCCAGGTGCTCCATCACTGGACAGCCATTTGTCCGGAATTGTATAATGTCTCCAACTTGAGTAGGGGGCTGGACTAGAATTACTCCAAGGTGCCTTCCAACATTATTATTTGATCTTCTATGTTCTACACCCATGATGGCGAACCTATGGCACTCGTGTCGGAAGTGGCATGCAAAGCCATCTCTCTGGGCACACCAGCTATCACCCAGTGGTGGGTTTCAAAAATTTTTACTACTGGTTCTGTGGGTGAAGCTAGGTGGGTGTGGCGTGGCTTGGTGGGTGTGGCTTGGTGGCCATGGCAGGGGAAGGATACTGTAAAATCTCCATTCCCACCCCACTCCAGGGGAAGGATAATGTAAAATCTCCATTCCCTCCCCAATCCAGGGGAAGGTTACTGCAAAATCCCCATTTCCTCCCAATCAGCTGGGACTTGGGAGGCAGAGAATAGATGGGAGTAGGACCAATCAGAATTTTTACTACCGGTTCTCCGAACTACTCAAAATTTCTGCTACTGGTTCTCCAGAACTGGTCAGAACCTGCTGAAACCCACCTCTGCTATCGCCTGTTGCTCTTCTAGGTTCCAGCGCACCAGCCAGCTGGTCTTCATGTGCGTGGGAGCACTGGAAACCAGTTTACGGAACTCCCACACATGCCCGCTGAGGAGCTGCTCTTCCGGTTTCTGGCGCATGTACGCTCCCGTTTTGGCACTCGGTGCCGAAAAGGTTGCCAACACTGTTCTGAACCTTTAACAATGGCCTACACAATACCACTCTTGGATGACAGATGCTCATGACATAATATGACATCTCACTTCTAGCCTCTGCTGTTTTTATTCCTTTTCAGGGAGGAGGGTGCACTTTTTCCTACCCCACTGTTACTTCTGAGTGTTCCTCCATTGAAGTACAGGTTGAAGACACAGTTGTCTAACTACACACACTTGCTTCGGACCAGTTTTAACGATGCTTCATTTTGCCAGGCCTGATTCCATGATCCAATTCGAGCTTCCAATTTCATGAATTTGCCTAAGTGGTTATATCTCTCCTTTTCCCCTACATTTTCCTTTCAGTGCCAGATATTCTCCAAATGCAGTAATGCAGTGTTTTTCAATCTCGGCAGCTTGAAGATAAGTGGATTCAACTCCCTTTACTGACTGGGGAATTCTGGGAGCTGAAGTCACCCATCTTCAGGTTACCAAGGTTGAGAAACAGACAGAGCAGTAATGGATTAGAGAATGTGTAGATCAGGGGTATCCAAATTTGTCAACTTTAAGACTTGTGGACTTCAACTCCCAGAATTCCTCAGAATTCCTGAGCCAGCAAAGCAAAGTTGAAGTCCACAAGTCTTAAAGTTGCCAAGTTTGGACATCTCTAGTGTAGATAGATTGGGAAGAAAATCCATCATCATCTAGTTTTATTTTTTCTAGTATTTACTCTTCATGTTTCATGTTTATGAAACATGCTCTTCGTGTTTCAGCCTAGATAGATTCTTTTGATATAAATATTGAAAAATATAATAGATGATTGGAGATGATTGACTCTTTTTACCATACCCCATAGACCTCTGGGGAGAGAAGACTTGTGAGAATAATATTTTATTTTATAAGTTTGAAGCTAAGAAGGAGAGCTGTAGATTTAACCTTTATTTTTCCCCTGTTGGCATTTCCTTCATTCCTCTATTTCACCAAGGATTCCAATTTCTACAAACATATTACTATAAAATAGAGTACTTGGTAGTAATTCCAAATTTTTATATTACATATAAAAGAAAGTAGTCTAAAGAAGGAAAGGAGAAGAATTAGATCTGCTCACATTGGAAAATACATTGGGGTTATGATAAGGGAAATGTAATTGCTGCTCAAGACAAGCTTGACTCTTGGTGACCACATCAGATCCAAACTTGTGGGTTATTTTTTCCCCCCACTCCCATCAACCAGTATCAGCTTTTCCACTGCCAACTGGGCTACCCAGAGGTGGGCGTCACATAATGTAACAACTGGTTTGGCCAGAACCAAAAATGTGAGCATGCACACATCAAACACACGCCAATTATATAGGACAGGATAATGCCAGGGCGGATGGGCGAGCCCAGCCATTGGTCGGAACTATCGGTTCGCCCGAACCGGTCCAAACCGCAGCAGCTCATCTCTGGGACTACACATATAAACCAAACATAATTTCTTCTACAAAGGTCACTTTTGTTCAATGTGTTTGTCATTCACACCTAGGAATTTTATCTATTTAACAAAATTGACCATTTTCTTTGTAAAATGAAGAACGAGCTTCATTTTTTTTGGAAACACACATGGGAGACAACAAAACTAAACATTTATTTACTGTATTTTTTGGATTATAAGACGCACCTTTTTCCCCAAAAAAAGAGGGTGAAAATCTGGGTGCATCTTATACTCTAAATGTAGGCCCACCCAGCTTCTCAAACGGAGGTTTCAGAGGCTGAAAGAAGCTTCAGAAGAGGAAGAGGGGTAGAAGAGGGAGAAGGAAAGTGTAGGGTGGAGGGAGGAGAGGATGTAGATAAGAGAAGGAGAGGAAGGTCTGGAAAGTAAAAGAAGGTAGAAGAGGGAAGAGTGTTAAAAAGGGGGGTGGTGACTGGGCAAGCCCGACTAATTGTATATAACTGTACATTGAATGAGTTGTTTGATATGATTGTAAAAATAAAACTTTTTTATGAAAAAAAAAAAAAGAAGCTTCAGAAGAGAAGCCTCCAAACAGAGTTTCAGAGGCTTTTTTTCCTGAAGTTCTTTTTTGGAGGCTTTCCGAGGCAGAAAAAATGTTTTTGTCAGAAATGGAGTTTCAGAGGCAGAAAAAAAAGCAAAAAAAAAAAGCAAGGCACAGAGCTCACAACCAAAGAACCTGTTGCTAAAATTCACCTCTGGGAACAGCTGATTGGGGGTATTCTGGGAGGCCAATCCACCTGCCAATCAGCTTTTTTCTTAATTTCCTCCCCAAAAACTAAGGTACATCTTATACTCCAGTGCGTTTTATACTCCGAAAAATACAGTACCTTTGGGTACCAATTCTCTGTACGATACCAGTTCAATTTCAGACAGTTTCTCATCCATGTAAACATAAATTCTCCTGACTTATATATTCTGAATAATTGAGGGAAACTGTGCTGTAACTTTCAGATTTAGACGATGGAGGATTATTATTTTTTTTAGAATATTGAGTCAACCTGATCACATTGGAGGGATAAAACTGTTAAACTCAATGCCATTGCAACATTTAAAAAAGCAAAAATGTTGGATTATAATTATCATATGCAAACAGCAAAATTCTGGTATTTTTGCATAAACTATTTCCTTTGCCATATTCCATATTCAGTTTTGGAGTTGAAAATCATGTGGCACTTTTCCCAACTAACAAATGTTGTTAAAATACATAATCTTGAGGTGCAGTGGAATAGCTGAACAGATGTTAGATTTAAACTGGACTGATGTGGGTGGGAGAAAAGGGAAGACAGAAGGCAGGATGGTTATGAGACTGTAGATTACAGGTGACACAGATTAAAAATACCTTATCAATCATAATACGTTAAAAATCCATGGGATTGTTGAACCCTTCTGAGATAACCTGAAAACTTTTAATATATGGGAATTCAGCAATCTCCCACTCAACTATGCTGGGGTATCTCCTTTTTTCCATGACTGCTACTTTGAGATCTATAATAGGGTTCCTTAGTACATTGAAATGTTCCTTGTTTTGGAACTGATACTCAGTAGAACTTGAGTACAGTACTTAAAATGATTGAAAATGTTTGGTATTTTGTTTTTTGTAATCATGTAAAATATAAAAGATTCCTGACTGTTCACAGGGTATATGAAGCATAAAAGATTATGGCAATACTTCTGCTATGCTTACTATAAAGTTGTTTCCAAAGCAAGATTAATACTGCTTGCTCTCTGACATTATTTGAATATTTGTCAATCCCAGGGTTGCATGTTTACCAACATATTTCAATATGCACGTTGTATGTTTTGACACTCAACAAAGTTTGATACCACTCAGTATCCCGGTATAAAGAACGGCACAATACATTCTGTATGTTCAACATTTGATGCTAAAGCAAGAGAGACATTAGTTCGGTTGCCACCATGTGAATTATACGGTGACAATCAGTCCTGCTTTGAGTTGATCTCAGTTTCTGGTAGACCTATTCCTAAAGAATTTTTCTTCAACAGTTTGGAAATACTGTCTTCTCTCAGGATTCTTGAAAAGTGCTTTTCAGTCTAATATATAGTTCTAAAATTTCTTAGTGGTCTCCCATCTTCTTTTTTTTATTATTAATGTTTTATTTATTTTATTTATATAACACATAAAAATTCAATTTCCATCAAACAGTGTGTGATCTGGGTACAAGTGTTGTTGTTTTGAACAGTCATAATCTAAATGTTTACAAAAGTATTCATCACAATAACATTGATAATATAATAACAATAATATTCAACATTATCTATTTTAACAACTTTCCATTTTAACATTTCCTCTTTTTATGTCTCCCCATTTCTAATCTTCTTCTATTTTCTAACCATATCAAAAAATATTCAGTTTCTTCTTTATCCTTAATAGTAAGCATTAGTCTATCCATTTCTGCACATTCTAATATTTTCTTAATTACATTCTCATCTGTCGGGATCTCGTCATTCTTCCGTAGTTGTGCAAATACAATTCTGGCTGCAGTCAGTACATGTAAAATCAAATATATAGTCCTTTTATCATCTTTTTTCAGTAACATGCCCAATAAAAATATCTCTGATTTCAAGTCTATGGTTTTTTGTCATTTTTTCCAACCAAGTATGTATTTTCGTCCAATATTTCTTTAGCTTTTGGGCATGTCCACCACATATGGTAATATGAACCAGGTGACCATCTTCTTAAAGACACAGGACTTCTTTCTACAGTCATGTAGAAATGATGAGAATGTCGAACCATAAAATAAAATCTCATATCGTTATCCTCTTATTTCATTCTATTGCAATAAGGATTTGACACAATTTGTTTGAAAGTAACCCCAGGGGAATCTTAAGACAACAGGACATGACCTTGTAGATGACCCTCACTCTGTCAAGGACCTTGGAGTACTCATATCAAATGATCTAAGTGCCAAAGCCTACTGTAACAACATTGCCAAAAAGGCATTAAGGGTTGTAAACCTAATCTTGCGTAGCTTCTTCTCCGGTAATATTACACTACTAACCAGAGCATACAAAACATTTGCTAGACCAATTCTCGAATACAGCTCATCTGTCTGGAACCTGCACTGCATATCAGCCATTAATACAATTGAATGTGTCCAGAAATATTTCGCAAGAAGAGTGTTCCACTCCTTCACTCGCAACAAAATACCTTATGCCACCAGACTTGAAATTTTGGGCTTAGAAAATTTAGAACTACACCACCTTCGGTATGACCTAAGCATAGCTCATAAAATCATCTGTTACAATGTCCTACCTGTCAATGACTAATTCAGCATTAACCACAGCAATACACGAGCACACAATAGATACAAAGTTAAGATAAACCGCCCCAAACTCAATTGCAGAAAATATGACTTTAGCAACAGAGTGGTCAATGCCTGGAATGCACTACCTGACTCCCAAAATTTTAAACTTAGACAGCCTACTGTTGACCTCACCCCATTCCTAAGAGGTCTGTAAGGGGCGTGCATAAGAGCACCAGCATGCCTACCATCCCTGTCCTAATGTTCCCTTTAATTGTATTCATTTTATGTATTCAATTCATGCTTATACATCTATATTATCTCATCTGTAGTCGACAAATAAATAAATAAAATAATAACAAATAACTGGGCACTTGTCCTATCTCATTCACACAAATATAAGGGACTGATTGCACCTAAGCAATGCTTTTTTCCATTTCAAATTCTGTGCAGTTTGTTTCTTTTTCATACCTGGGAAACGTATCTCAAAGTCGGAAAGATAAAAGGCCTATGAAGTGACATTTGAATGTTCAGATTAGGAGTTTTCTCTTGGAAGCTCTTTCCACCTAAGCAGGTTTAAGTGGAACCGTCAATCTTTTCCCAGCTCTCTTCTTTTGATTCCGTTTTGTAGGTTTAAAAATATAAGCTTCCAAAAATAGGGTTTGTCCACATCCACATCAATTGTACCACCTATACTGTAACTCAAAAATGCTCTGATGATGTTTCAATATTAGAAGGTATTAAATAAGAGACTTTTAGTCTTGAAATGCCAAACTTGTACAGATCAGAGTCTTCTTCCTTTTGAATGCATGAGGTAATTTCCCATCTTTGCAGCTGCGCGGGTGATAGAGGGAGCCCCTCGTGGCTCCCGTGTGACACCTATCCTGCGCAGACTGCACTGGCTACCTGTGGCCTTCCGGGTGCGCTTCAAGGTGTTGGTGACAATCTTTAAAGCGCTCCATGGCATAGGGCCAGACTATTCTACGGACCGCCTACTGCTACCAAATACCTCTCACCGACCCGTGCGCTCTCACAGAGAGGGACTCCTCAGGGTGCCATCAGCTAGGCAGTGCCATCTGGCGACACCCAGGGGAAGGGCCTTCTCTGTGGGGGCTCCCACCCTCTGGAACGAACTCCCTCCAGGACTTCATCAACTTCCGGACCTCCGAACCTTTCGTCGCGAGCTTAAAACACACTTATTCATCTGCGCGGGACTGGATTAGATTTTAAAGTTACTGGTTTTAAGGGTTTTTTATTATTTATACTGTTTTTAATAATTTGGCAATAGAATAAGTTTTTTAATCGTCGTTTTTAATCTGTATTTACATGTATTTTAACTGCCTGTGAACCGCCCTGAGTCCTTAGGGAGATAGGGCGGTATATAAATATGAAAAATAAATAAATAAATAAATAAATAAATATAATATAGAATATCAAGCAGAAAAGCAGAAAAATAAGCAGAAAAGCCATAGCTTATAAACACAGATGTAAGAGGCATGCATTTTCTTTGGCTGGGTGCTGACATCATCTAAGATAACATTCTTGAAACATAAAAGTCTAGGCTTTCAAATATTTTAACCCATATAACAATAGAATAACAGAGTTGGAAGAGACCTTGGTGGTCTTCTAGTCCAACCCCCTGCTTAGGCAGGAAACCCTACGCTACTTCAGACAAATGGTTATCCGACCTCTTCTTAAAAACTTCCAGTGTTGGAGCATTCACAACTTCTGGAGGCAAGTTGTTCCACTCATTAATTGTTCTAACTATCAGGAAATTCTCCTTAGTTCTGAGTTGCTTCTCTCCTTGATTAGTTTCCACCCATTGCTTTTTGTTCTAATCTCAGGTGCTCTGGAGAATAGCTTGACTCCCTCTTCTTTGTGGCAGTCATTATTCCATCATGATGTCCTTCCAGGACAGTCCATGTCTGGATTTTATTTCCATTTTTCTCTGCTCCCACAATATTCACATTAAAAATTTCTCTTCCTTCCATTCCAAGGCTGAACCATCTCCAGCAAAAAAAATAATAATAAAAAAATAAAAAAATAAAAAAAAATCTTTTTGTTTGCTTCCTAAGGATTACTGTGGACATCCTCCCCTTCCACAGTTCGCCTTCCTAGGGACAAATTGGTTCTCCTCACCAGCAATTTATTTTGATGCGGAGTTGAATTGCTGCAATCCCACATCAAGAAAGAAAAAAAAATAAGATAAAAACCTCAACAGCTTGATGTGTAATTAGTCCAGCTGTTCAAATGTTGGTAATGGATGCTGGCACAGAAGTTGCAGGGCTTCAAGATCAGAAATAAGAACTGGTCTTTAGAGGCATTTCCCCCTTGAAAATTTTTGGTTCATCTTTGTTGCTCTTCTCTGCACTCTTTCTAGAGTCTTCACATCCTTTTTACAACATGGTGACCAAAACTGAATGCAGTATTCCAAGTGAGGCCTTACCAAGGCATTATAAAGTGGTATTAACACTTCACGTGATCTTTATTCTATCCCTCTGTTTATGCAGCCCAGAACTGTGTTGGCTTTTTTGGCAGCTGCAGCACAGGTTCTTACTTCATGACTTTTCCATGCTTATGGAGGTAGAAGACCTTGAGGAACTTATAGAAAAGTTATTGTTTGTAGTGCAAACAAAACAAAATGTCTAAGTGAACATTGCCTTGAGTATAAGGGTTTCACAGAAGAACATAAACTCAATATAGTAAAGCAGCGGTTCTCAATCTGTGGGTCGGGACCCCATTGGGGGTCGAATGACGATTTGCCAGGGGTCGCCTAAGACCATCGGAAATATGGGAAGTATACTTGCAAGTCGAAGAATCGTACTCCAATGGTTGACTCCACAAGCCAGCTGCAGGCTTTTCAAATCGCTAGCCGAATTCGGCTTCAGGTGCGATGAATTAAAAAAGAGAGAAATCTTTGCTCTGATGTCCCCCTCTCAAGCCAGCTGCAATCACTCCCAATCGCTAGCCTAATCTGGCTCCAGGCGCCATAAACTTAATAGGGGAGGAGTCTCCGCTTTAATGCCTCCGTCCTCAAGGCAATCGCAAGCAGTTCAGATCGCTAGCCAATACGGCTTCAGGCATGATAAATTCAAAATGAAAATAATTTTACGGTTGGGGTCGCCACATCGTGGGGAATTGTATTAAAGGGGTCGCAGCACTATAAAGGTTGAGGACTACTCTAGTAAAGGAAGGCCCACTGAACAATGGAAATGCCTAAAGAATGAATTAAGAGATGGGCTACAGAGCAACTAGAACTCAACTAATATGTGCAGGGTGTGAGGAATGATTAAGGGAACTAGCCTAACGAAGAAAAGAATTAGGGATGAATGACAGCTGTCTTTCTGTACATGAAGGCAGTGGTGGGATTCAGCCAGTTCAGGCCCGTTCAGGAGAACCAACTGTTAAATTGCTGGCTGGCCCCAACCCTCGCACCCTGCCCCTTCCAGGAGTCCCCACTTGCTCTGTTTTTGGCTCCCAGGTAAGTGCAGGGAGGCCTACAAGGCCCAAAATGGTGTGTGTGTGTGGGGGGGTGCGGCACACTTCCCCATGGCCCGTTTTTGCTCCCAGGGTGTGTGTATGCAGGAGGCCAAGTGCTGTCTGTCACACCCCCTGGCCATGCCCATCCATCTGGTCATTAGGGCAGAAAACCAGTTGTTAAATTATTTGAATCCCACAACTGCATGAGGGGCTGCAACAGAGAAGAGGGAATTGACTTCTTCTCCAAAACTCCTGAGAATAGGACCCAGGGGTGAAACCCCTAGCAGGTTCTGACAGGTTCAGGAGAACTGGTAGCGGAAATTTTGAACAATTCGGAGAACCGGTAGCAGAAATTTTGAGTAGTTTGGAGAACCGGCAAATGCCACCTCGGGTGGGGTAGGAATGGGGATTTTGCAGTATCCTTCCCCTGGAGTGGTGAGGGAATGGAGATTCTGCAGTATCCTTCCCCTGCCATGCAAGCCACGCCCACCAAGCCACACTATGCCCACCAAGCCACCCCCACAGAACTGGTAGTAAAAAAAAATGGATTTCACCAGTGGTAGGACCAGAAACAAAGAGTAAAAGCTTGTTAAAGAGAGATCCATCCTGAAACTAAGGAGAAATTAAATTTCCTGACAGAGAGACAGAGAATCAGTGGAATAATTCGCTTCCTGGAGTTGCAGGTGCCATTTGTCCAGAATGGAATAAGGTTTTCTACCATGGGCAGGAAGTTGGACTAGAAGCGGGGGTGGGTTCTACTTACCTTTACTACTGGTTTGCAACGGGGCCGCGCACATGTGCTTACTTCGCTCTCTCTCTCTCTTGCTTCTGCACATTCTGCGTGCTTCTGCGTAGAAGCTTCCTGATGACGTTCAGGTCAGTGGGCGGAGCCTCCCGCCAGATTTACTACTGGTTCTTGCAAATCAGTCCGAACCGGGGGCAACCCACCACTGACTAGAAGGTCTCCAAGGTCCCTTTCAGCCCTATGATTCTATTCTATTTTAATTTCCATGGGAAGCCTAAGTGGAAAACACACCATCTAATTTTGTATCAGATTTTTTTTTTAAGGGGAAGAATAAATTCAAAAGTCATAATACATTTCTAGTAGTTTTTAAGAAAAATTTATCAAGCTGTGGTAAATGTGGCTATTTTATGTAGTGATGCTCAACAAATTATGTAAACAAAATGGAGCATCTGAAACTGAAAATATATTTATTAGCTTTTGCCTGATTTTATTAGTTGCCTTCCTGACTGTCCTTTTAATATTTAAATTGTTGGTTTTATGATTTTGCATTGTTGTACTGCTTTCGTTCTTTTATTATATTAGAATTATAATGAATGCTTTTCAAGCTACGCATTTAATTTTTAATGAAAAGAAATGCAATATATTCTAAACAAAATACTCCAAAGTAAAAAAGAAAAGGGAATATTAAAACTGGTATTAAATATAATAACTAATATTTAAAAAGTCATAAATAGAGGCCAACAACGAGTAATTAAAGGGAACTTAAAATAGCAACTGCGTTGATCTGCAGTAATTGGGGTCACAAAGTAGAAGCCGTCACAAAATATTTTTCATCAAAAAGAAATAATATTTACACGGGTTGGAAGTGGAGAATTGGGTAATACAGAATACAGAATCTAATCCAGCCCCCTGCTCAGGCAGGAATCTCTATACAATTTCTGACAACTGGTTGTCCAATTTCTTCTTAAAAACTTCCAGTGTTGGAGCATTCACAACTTCTGGAGGCAAGTTGTTCCACTGATTAATTGTTCTGGCAGGAAATTTCTCCTTAGTTCTAAGTTGCTTCTCTCCTTGATGAGTTTCCACCCATTGCTTCTCGTCCTGCCCTCAGGTGCTTTGGAGAATAGCTTGATTCCCTCTTTTTTTGTGGCACAAAGTTCCCCCACAAAGAGAGGGGACTGAATCATTCTCATCTCTCTTCCATCCCCACTTGTAACAGGGTATGATTACGGCACAAAAGTTCTGAACGATATTTTCAGTAATGATGGATCCTAGGAGGAGAATCTCATGTCTGTAGGTGAATTTAAAGGTTTTGGAATGTGAGTTTCTAGTGTTAGTTTTGGAAGTGAACTTCCTTGCCACCCTCCAGACCACAGGGATCCATTCAACAATTGGTGAGAAGGTTTGTCCTTTGGCTTTCATCCACTAGAACCGTGATGGCGAACCTATGGCACGAATGCCAGAGGTGACATGCAGAGCCTTATCTGTGGGCACATGCACAGTCACCAGCTGCTCTCCTGGGTCATGCGCATGCGCGCTGTACAGTTGGTCTTTGTGCAAAGATGAGCTGTCCGGCGTGCTTGCGCACGATGGAACCGGAAGAGAGCAGCTGGGTGCCTCGCATACATGCGCACTGGCCAGCTGCTCTCTTCCAGTTTCCGGCGCTCTGGGCACGCGTACATGCTCCAGTTCTGCACTCCGTGCTGAAAAAGTTAGCCGTCACTGCACTAGAACCAAAAAATGGGGGATGGGACAGGAAGCATCTCAATGTATGCCATTGGTGTTGTAGTCAGTGATGGAGCATATGGATGCTAAAGAATGTATTAGCTGAGTTTGGTTATACATTAAACCTGTTAGTCAATGCAAGAAGTTTTAAAAATACTGTGTTTCTCCTAAGATCAATTTCCTAAGATCAATTTCATTCAACAAAATATTCTTATCCTTGTGTGTCACATTCCTCGGAGAATGTTTAAAAGGGATTGCTTTTTTTAAAAAAAATTAAATTAAGGGCCTCGGTGGCACAATGGTTAGGGTGCAGCACTGCAGGCTACTTCTGCTGACTGCCAGCTGACTGCAATTTGGCAGTTCAAATCCCACCAGGCTCAAGGTTGACTCAGCCTTCCATCCCTCCAAGGTGGGTTAAATGAGGACCCAGATTGTTGGGGGCAATATGCTGACTCTGTAAAGTGCTTAAAGAGGGCTATAAAGCACTGTGAAGCAGTATATAAGTAAGTGCTATTGCTATTGCTGCTATTGGTTGCCAATGTCAGGATATTGCAAGTGCATTTAGATTTAGGGATTTTTTATAAAAGATAGCAACCCCACCCCTCTGCGGATTTCATGGTTGGGCCTCTTACTGTGGTAATGGAGTCTGGTAGTGATGAATTCAGCCACATCTCGCATACAAATATAATGTTGAATATACTGTAGTTGTATTTAGCAGAAGGAGGAATTCTGGTATTTTGTTTAAGAGGCTTTGCGAATTCAGTAGTTTGCATTTAAAGTCTGTGGCGGTGGATTTTGAGGAAGTTAGGGGCTTGCATGCCTAGAGTTGTTTGTTGGGGTGGTGGTTATTGGGGTGCAGACCGTTGTTCTTACTTTTAATACAGCTGGAACGGTAATAAAAAAAAAATTGCCCTGCTCATTTAGCAACTTTCTTACTTCATGACTTTCGCAGTTACAATGGTGATGAATAAGGAAAATTGGAACCAATCCTCACATTTATGACCTCTGCTGGTCAGTGATGAAAAGGAGAGCTGAAATAAGGTTGTAAGCACCATTGTGTTTTCACTTAATGACCTCTTCACTTAGGGACTGATTTGCCAACCTCAACAAGTTGAGTCTGTTTTGGGACTGAGGGTCTAAGTTGCCTCACTAAACAAGGACTGCCTGCATAGATGAGGGAACAGTTACCTTGCAATACAGTCTTTTTAAAATTAATATCCCATCCCGTCCAAAATTATTTTAATGGTATTAGAAAGATCATTGTGGTTTAAAGATTGCAAATGTAATTAAATTACATACCGAAATGTTGGACCATCTTTGAGATTAAAAAATACACGGCTATGTTATGGCATGTGGATTC
This sequence comes from Ahaetulla prasina, assembly GCF_028640845.1. Taxonomy (NCBI): domain Eukaryota; kingdom Metazoa; phylum Chordata; class Lepidosauria; order Squamata; family Colubridae; genus Ahaetulla; species Ahaetulla prasina. The sequence continues at coordinate 18,879,038 of NC_080544.1, read as the reverse complement.
GCAGAGAAGGAAGACTATTCAAGTGTTAGAAATAGATTTACTTACAGTGATGGTTGGAGATACGTAATAATTTCTTTTTATAAATTGGCACTGTAGCAACACCGTGGAAACACCGATTAATATTATTTCATGTAGTCAGGGCTCAATGACTTATTTCAAAGGTCAAATAGAATAATATTTGGGGGGGGGGTTGCATTTTTCTTTCTTTTTTCACAACAAGAATGTATGCAAATTTGCCTTACTACAGGTAGTCACTGACTTACAAGCATAACGGAGCCTGCCCTTTGTGGTTGTTAAGTTATGACGGTCATAGACTGACTGATCCAATTTTAGGACCTTTCTTGCAGCAGTCATTAAACAATGGTTAATGGTTGCAAAGCAAATGTGTAAAGTGAACACATTGCTTGCTATGGGGCATTTTTGCCAAAACCTGGAAGTAAATGTTGGTTTGTTTCCAGTTTTTGACCATAACCATGATCACATGACCAGTGGTGGGATTCAAATAATTTAACAACCGGTTCTCTGCCCTAATGATTACTTCCAACAACCAGTTCACCAAACTGCTCAGACTCAAACTCCTCGTGGCTCCCGCATAACACCCATCCTGCGCAGACTGCACTGGCTACCTGTGGCCTTCCGGGTGCGCTTCAAGGTTTTGGTAACCACCTTTAAAGCGCTCCATGGCATAGGGCCGGGTTATCTACGGGACCGCCTACTGCTACCGAATACCTCTCACCGACCCGTGCGCTCTCATAGAGAGGGACTCCTCAGGGTGCCGTCAGCGAGGCAATGTCGTCTGGCGACGCCCAGGGGAAGGGCCTTCTCTGTGGGGGCTCCCACCCTCTGGAATGAACTGCCCCCAGGACTTCGTCAGCTTCCGGACCTTCGGACCTTCCGCCGCGAGCTTAAAACATACTTATTTAATTGCGCAGGACTGAGCTAGATTTTAATTTATGGGTTTTAACTTGGGTTTTATTTTTTATATTTTTAATTATTAGGCTTTTGAATAAGTTTTTTAATTGTTTTTAGATTGTATTTATTTGCTTTTAAATGCCTGTAAACCGCCCTGAGTCCTTTGGGAGATAGGGCGGTATATAAATATAAACAATAAATAAATAAGAAAGTTAACAACCGGTTCTCCCGAAGTGGTGCGAGCTGGCTGAATCCCACCACTGCACATAACATAACATAACATAACATAACATCAGAGTTGGAAGGGACCTTGGAGGCCTTCTAGTCCAACCCCCTGCCCAGGCAGGAAACCCTACACCATCTCAGTCAGATGGTTATCCAACATTTTCTTAAAAATTTCCAGTGTTGGAGCATTCACAACTTCTGCAGGCAAGTCGTTCCACTTATTAATTGTTCTAACTGTCAGGAAATTTCTCCTTAGTTCTAAGTTAACATGACCATGGACACTGCAAATGACAGCAAATGTGGGCCAGTTGCCAAGCGCCCGACCTGCAGTCATGTGACCACGGGCAGGAGCTGGCGGTCAGAACTTCAGAACTAGGTTTTAAGTACTTTTGAGAAGGCCCATTATAACTTTCAGTGGTTGCTAAGCAACTGGGGACTACCTATATTAAGAAATGGTTTTGTGGCAAGAACCAAATCAATGTGGGATGTGGTTTTTCTGCTACCCTCCAATGCTCCTGTCCAGTCTAGGTCCTCACCAGGAAGAAGGCTTGGCAAGACTAAGTATTTATAGGCATGGGAAGATGAGGCATGTTTCAAATCTGGAGTCTAAAATCCCATAATAACAATAATAATATGATTAGAGATATTTGGGAGCATCTGCTCTAGCTGCTTTGGAGTCAACCTTACCAGCAGTGAGTCCCGGGCCTGTTGACTTTGCTCTGGATCATAAGACAGCAGGAAAGAACCAACCACACAAAACAATTAATTAATTAATTAATTAATTAAAGCAATTAATCAGTGGAACAACTTGCCTCCAGAAGTTGTGAATGTTCCAACACTGGAAGCTTTTAAGAGATTAGATAACCATTTGTCTGAAGTGCTGTAGGGTTTCCTGCCTAAGCAGGGGGTTGGACTAGAAGACCTCCAAGGTCCCTTACAACTCTTCTATTCTATTCTATTCTATTCTATTCTATTTTGAACCTTTCAAGCAGGACAAAAATGATCTCGATAATCTATTTTCAATTCGGTACAAGGTTGTTCTTATTCTTAATTCTACACTGAATGGTTTTTTTGGAAAAAAATAATATGTCAAGGAGCTGCACACAGTATCTCTTTTTTCCCATCAAACGTCAGAATGTGATCAGAATAATCAGGTCTATCTTTGATGTGTGTACCTGCACATGCTCCTATGTGGAGATTGGGAAAATATAAATCCAAGCATACGGCATTATTTAAAAGAATTTGAAGTGGAAATGCATTTCTAAATTGAAATGGTCAGCCCTGTAATTAAATAGGAGCACAAAGATTCTTAGAAACTGAAAATTATTCATTCAAGCCACAGGTCCACATTTCAGTATATTTATCCTTTTTCCAATGTTCCAATATAAAATAACAGCACAGGAAGCTTAAGCTGTAGATGTACAAGGAAAGCAATGCTGAAGAATTTAACATTCACCTAGAGGGCTATACACCAAATGAAATATGATACAATTCAAATGCAATACAGTCTATGTTTCAAATCATATGATTCCTTTTACACTGATACCTTATATATTAAGAACACTTCCTGAATTCCCTCTCTCTTGCATATAATAAAAAGTATTAAGCACAAGCGCATGAGATGAATTAAAGTGGATCAGATCAAAAGCCCATCCTGTTTCACACTGAACAATCAGAGGGTAATTTTACCATCACTAATAAGCAAAACCCTTATACGAAAAGAAATGCATGTTACCTTGAGTATTTTAAGCAAAATATTGGAAAATGGTGATAATCGTAAAGGTGAAGACCAGTCATAAGTCACTTTTTCAGTGCTGTTGTAACTTTGAACAATCACTAAATGAATGGTTTGTAAGTCAAGGACTATCTGGAATAACTCACTGCATCACCAAGTTCTCTGTCTTGAAGCTGAACTGTTTCCAGCCTGTGAATTGTTCTGATAGATATCAATATTCCCGATGTCTTTTGGATAGTTGCATTTTTTGCCACCACAGTAACTGGAAGTAGTACACTTAAATATTTTCTCAAGCATTCAGATTTATTTATTTTTTTAAGAAAAAAGCATGGATCCAATTATTATCTCCAATTCTTTCACGTTTTCTGTCTTCTTCAGGTAGGTGACTGACAGCTATCTGAGCGACACTATTTTGTTGGGCTGTCTTGCCAAAATTACAGATGTTTGGAATTGCAAAAATCTGGGGTTGCAACATGTGAAATTTTATTTCTAAACAAGAGTATCATCCAGTTCATGTTTGTTACAAAAATTTGGTGATTTGTTTTGCAGCTCTTAATTATGTTACCCTGTTTCCCCGAAAATAAGACATCTCCTGATAATAATCCAATCGGGCTTTTGAGTGCATGTGCTAAAATAAGCCTCCCCCTGAAAATAAGCCCTCCCTGAAAATATTTAAATGCAAAGCTGGAAATCAGGTAAGATGGCAAGAGGAGCCCTGTCTTGCTCCACGTGCCCCCAAAATAATAAAACCTCCCCGAAAATAGGGCCAAGCGTGTCCAGAAAACCCCCCTCCTGCAGAAAAGACTCTGAGGCAAACATCTTTCAAAGTTCTTTTACTAGCATAGGTAAACTGGCACAGCTAGATAAACTCCAAATCTGGAGATCCGGGTTTTCCCTCAGTAGTACAAAACCCCAGACTCTGCCAATCACGTGCTCCAATCACCAACCGTCCCATCTCGAGGCATCACTCCGACCACTCCTTCTCCAGATGCAATCTTGGCCTGACCTTGACTAACAGAAAGAATATTATTATGTCTAATGGCCCCTTGTACCAACCCACCTCCCTCCTCCTACTTTCCCACACAGGAGAAAGTGGCAACGTGTGGAAGCCTTCGGCCTAGAATGGCTTCCAAAGCTGACAAAGCGCTTATTTTGGGGTTCAAAAAAATATAAGTCAGGGTCTTATTTTGGGGGTAACACGGTATTGGGTTTAGGTTGACCTGTTAATAAGACTTTCAAAAACTCTAAACTGGACATCATTAAAGTGACCCCCCACTTTATCTCTGTTATCCAGCACTGCATGTTATTTTTGACAAGATCAAATTCATGTTCTGCGCATTCAAGTGTACTACAAGAGGAAACAACAGGCTTTTCTGAGATTATAATAGTTGTGTTTCTGCTTACAGTTAGACAGTGTGACTTCGCTGATTCAAGCTGCCAAAAACCTGATGAACGCTGTGGTGCAGACGGTGAAAATGTCCTACATTGCCTCCACAAAGATTATCCGAATTCAGAGTCCTGCTGGCCCGCGACATCCTGTGGTGATGTGGCGGATGAAGGCTCCCGAAAAGAAACCTTTGATTAAGAAAGAGAAGCCGGAGGAGATCTATGCAGCCGTCAGGAAAGGTTCAGCTAAGAAGAAGATCCACCCCGTTCAAATCATGAGTGAATTCAGAGGGAGAGAAATACCCTGAAATTGTTATTCTGTTCATGGCACAGCTTGCCTAGATGAGGAGGCTGCTGAGATAAAAAGCTTTACTTTCCCCACTACTTTAATGCCACGAATGCACTAACGTTTCACATGGGTGTGTGTTTAACATTGTGTTACATGAAGTCACTTCATTTGTAGGGGATGCAAGTTTTTCTACCCAGTTTAAGAGGAGCTATCCACACATTATTTGAAACGTTTAGCTGTGTTTTTGTATTGATCACTCACTGGTGTGTTTGGCATCTCCCCATTTTGCATACGCCATAAAAATATTGACATCTGTTGCACTACTAATTGATCATAATATGCCAGGTTTAATCATGTGAAGTGTTGTTGGCTCAAAAGTTAAAGTTGCTCACGTGTATCGTATCTCAGTATTTGTTAGCAAAAGTCTGGTCGGGAATCTGACATTTTGTAGAAGGGAATAGAGAGATAAAAGCAGTGGTGGGATTCAGCCAGTTCGCACCACTTTGGGAGAACTGGTTGTTAACTTTCTGAGCAGTTTGGTAAACTGGTTGTTGGAAGAAATCATTAGGGCAGAGAACTGGTTGTTAAATTACTTGAATCTCACCACTGCATAAAAGGTTCACTTCTAACCACTATGAATGGTATCTGTCTTCCTTAATCTCAGGTACTCTACCAAAGACCTGAGAATTTAAGAGTTTGGCGCAGTATCCTACTGTGTTTCCCCAAAATTAAGACCCTGCCTTATATTTGAGGACCCAGATTGTTGGGGGCAATATGCTGACTCTGTAAACCACTTAGAGAGGGCTGTAAAAGCACTATGAAGAGGTATATGTCTAAGGGCTATTGCTATTACTTTTTTGTTTTTGTTTTTTGCCACCAAAAAAGGCACGAGGTCTTATTTTAGGGGAATGTCATCCACTGACCAACTTCACTTGCGCGCGTCACCCCTGGCTTCCTTTTCGCTGTCAGAGGCCTTCAGGAACTTCTTCTTGCCAGCCTTACCAGCTGCAGAAGAAATGGGCCGGTGAGGCAGGTGTCGGGGTGTGCGAGGCCTGGTTACCATTCTCTCTGCAGCTCATCTTTGGGTGTCATCTTTCTAGTGTACTCCTGGATTCTCTGGCTGGGGAATTCGGAGAATTGAAGTCCATACATCTTAAAAGTTACTAAGATTGAGATACACTGCTGTATGGAATCAAACGTTAGATTCTGAAGGCGCAGGATAACAAGATGGTTGATGGTTTTGAACTAGTGACAGTGAAGACTCCTGGGGCTACCATGGATAGGCAAGAAAAGAAATGCATGGTAGAAAAGTAAATAAATCCAGACTTCTCACTTGAGGCAGAAAAGATTAGGCAAAAATTAAACTACTTTCGACACTTCACATTATGTGAAAACCTGTTCCCTTGAAAAGTCGATAATGCTGGGAATGGTGAGAGGAAATAGAAGATGATGCAACTGCAAGATGGATGGACTCAGTTACAGTAGGAATTGATGCTCCATTAGAAAACCTTAAACACTAGATTGAGGGAAAGATCATCCTGGGGAAGGTCTTTCTATGTAATCTCCAAAAAACTGACACTGACTTGATGGCACATAATCAGACAATCAGGCAATTACTACACCTCACTGATTTTGTTTCATTTTATTAAATATCGACTAAGTGGAAGATTACTGAGTGCTTTTAAAAAAAACCTAGTTGTCTAAAGGGATTATGTGTACAGCACTTTTATCTTGCACCTTCACTGGTCCTGGGGTGCCCATCATTGGTTGATTGGGAGCTCTCCAGGCCAAACAAGCCCTTTGAGACTCTCCCTTTCAATTCCAGTTTCTGGTCCCATGGGAGACTTTATCTAGAGCCAAGACCTTGGAGAAGGGCCTTCACTCTTCCTCCCTCAAGGATAAAAATCGGGGATGGGGGGGAGAGCAATAAAACTTCAGACTCTTCTCTAAAACAGCAATCTTGATCAGAGGTGGGCTTCACATAATTTAGCAACCAGTTCGCCCAGCACCGAAAATGTAAGGATGCGCACAGTGGTAGGATTCAAATAATTTAACAACCGGTTCTCTGTCCTAATGATTTCTTACAACAACCAGTTCACCAAACTGCTCAAAAGTTAACAACCGGTTCTCTGTCCTAATGATTTCTTACAACAACCAGTTCACCAAACTGCTCAAAAGTTAACAACCAGTTCACCAAACTGCTCAAAAGTTAACAACCGGTTCTCTGTCCTAATGATTTCTTACAACAACCAGTTCACCAAACTGCTCAAAAGTTAACAACCAGTTCACCAAACTGCTCAAAAGTTAACAACCGGTTCTCTGTCCTAATGATTTCTTACAACAACCAGTTCACCAAACTGCTCAAAAGTTAACAACCAGTTCACCAAACTGCTCAAAAGTTAACAACCGGTTCTCTGTCCTAATGATTTCTTACAACAACCAGTTCACCAAACTGCTCAAAAGTTAACAACCAGTTCACCAAACTGCTCAAAAGTTAACAACCGGTTCTCTGTCCTAATGATTTCTTACAACAACCAGTTCTCCCAGTGGTGCGAACTGGCTGAATCCCACCACTGGATGCGCACCTTCCGCGCATGCACATGTGCTTCAGTAGTGGGTTTCAATTTTTTTACTACCAGTTCTGTGGGTGTGGCTTGGTGGGCGTGGCAGAGGAAGGATACCCTAAAATCTCCGTTCCTCCCAATCAGCTGGGACTCGGGAGGCAGAGAATAGATGGGGGCGGGGGCAGTTAGAATTTTTACTACCGGTTCTCCGAACTGCCCAAAATTTCCACTACTGGTTCTCCAGAACTGGTCAGAACCTGCTTAAACCCACCTCTGATGTGCTTTGCTTGTGTGTGGGGTTTGCACGTGGTTAAACATGGCTAAATTGGACCACATAGCGCCAGGGTGGGTGGCCGGGCCCACCCAGAGGTCGCTCCTACCAGTTCGTCTGAACCGTTCTGAACCGACTGAATCCCAGCTCTGATCTTGATCCATCTCTTTGTGGCAGTCATTATTCCATCATGATGTCCTTCCAGGACAGTCCATGTCTGGATTTTATTTCCATTTTTCTCTGCTCCCACAATATTCACATTAAAAATTTCTCTTCCTTCCATTCCAAGGCTGAACCATCTCCAGCAAAAAAAATAATAATAAAAAAATAAAAAAATAAAAAAAAATCTTTTTGTTTGCTTCCTAAGGATTACTGTGGACATCCTCCCCTTCCACAGTTCGCCTTCCTAGGGACAAATTGGTTCTCCTCCTATCTCTCCGACCGGTCGCAGACGGTGTTGACAGGGGGCAGAGGCCACCGAGGGCCTCACTTGTGGGGTCCCACAGGGTCGATTCTCTCGCCCCTGCTGTTCAACATCTACATGAAGCCGTTGGGTGAGATCATCAGTGGTTTCGGGGTGAGATACCAGCAGTACGCTGATGACACCCAGCTGTACTTTTCCACCCCGGACCACCCCAATGAAGTTGTCGAAGTGCTGTCCCGGTGTTTGGAAGCTGTACGGGTCTGGATGGGGAGAAACAGGCTCAAGCTTAATCCCTCCAAGACGGAGTGGCTGTGGATGCCGGCACCCCGATTCAGTCAGCTGCAGCCGCGGCTGGCTGTTGGAGGCGAGTTACTGGCCCCAAAGGATAGGGTGCGCAACTTGGGTGTCCTCCTGGATGATCGGCTGTCGTTTGAAGACCATTTGACGGCCGTCTCCAGGAGGGCCTTCCACCAGGTTCGCCTGGTTCGGCAGTTGCGCCCCTTCCTTGATCGGGATGCCTTATGCACAGTCACTCATGCGCTCGTTACCTCTCGCTTGGATTACTGTAATGCTCTCTACATGGGGCTCCCCTTGAAGTGCGCTCGGAGGCTTCAGTTAGTCCAGAATGCAGCTGCGGGTTATAGAGGAGCTACGTAGCTCCCATGTAACACCGCTCCTGCGCAGACTGCACTGGCTGCCTGTGGCCTTCGGGTGCACTTTAAGGTGTTGGTTATGACCTTTAAATCGCTCCATGGCTTAGGACCTGGGTACTTACGGGACCGCCTGCTGTTACCACCGCCTCCCACCGACCCGTCGCTCCCATAGAGGGACTTCTCAGGGTGCCGTCCGCCAAACAATGTCGGCTGGCGGCCCCAGGAAGGGCCTTCTCTGTGGGGGCTCCCACACTCTGGAGCAGGCTTCCCCTGGGTTTACGCCAAATACCTGACCTTCGGACATTTCGTCGCGAACTCAAGACTCATCTTTTTATCCGCGCGGGGCTGGCTTAAATTGGGATTTTAATGTTAAACTTATTAATTTTAAACGGGGTTTTTTTTAGTATGGTAAATTTTAATCACTGGGCTAATTTAAATAAGTTTTTTAAATCGTATTTTAAACTTGTATATTGCATTGTTGGTTTTATTATACCTGTACACCGCCCTGAGTCCTTCGGGAGAAGGGCGGTATAAAAATCAAATAAAATAAATAAATAAATAAATTCTTGCCAGCCTTACCGGCTGCAGAAGAAATGGGCCGGTGAGGCAGGTGTCGGGGTGTGCGAGGCCTGGTTACCATTCTCTCTGCAGCTCATCTTTGGGTGTCATTTTTCTAGTGTACTCCTGGATTCTCTGGCTGGGGAATTCGGAGAATTGAAGTCCATACATCTTAAAAGTTACTAAGATTGAGATACACTGCTGTATGGAATCAAACGTTAGATTCTGAAGGCGCAGGATAACAAGATGGTTGATGGTTTTGAACTAGTGACAGTGAAGACTCCTGGGGCTACCATGGATAGGCAAGAAAAGAAATGCATGGTAGAAAAGTAAATAAATCCAGACTTCTCACTTGAGGCAGAAAAGATTAGGCAAAAATTAAACTACTTTCGACACTTCACATTATGTAGCAACCAGTTCGCCCAGCACCGAAAATGTAAGGATGCGCACAGTGGTAGGATTCAAATAATTTAACAACCGGTTCTCTGTCCTAATGATTTCTTACAACAACCAGTTCACCAAACTGCTCAAAAGTTAACAACCGGTTCTCTGTCCTAATGATTTCTTACAACAACCAGTTCACCAAACTGCTCAAAAGTTAACAACCAGTTCACCAAACTGCTCAAAAGTTAACAACCGGTTCTCTGTCCTAATGATTTCTTACAACAACCAGTTCACCAAACTGCTCAAAAGTTAACAACGGTTCTCCGAACTGCCCAAAATTTCCACTACTGGTTCTCCAGAACTGGTCAGAACCTGCTTAAACCCACCTCTGATGTGCTTTGCTTGTGTGTGGGGTTTGCGTGGTTAAACATGGCTAAATTGGACCACATAGCGCCAGGGTGGGTGGCCGGGCCCACCCAGAGGTCGCTCCTACCAGTTCGTCTGAACCGTTCTGAACCGACTGAATCCCAGCTCTGATCTTGATCCATCTCTTTGTGGCAGTCATTATTCCATCATGATGTCCTTCCAGGACAGTCCATGTCTGGATTTTATTTCCATTTTTCTCTGCTCCCACAATATTCACATTAAAAATTTCTCTTCCTTCCATTCCAAGGCTGAACCATCTCCAGCAAAAAAAATAATAAAAATAAAAAATCTTTTTGTTTGCTTCCTAAGGATTACTGTGGACATCCTCCCCTTCCACAGTTCGCCTTCCTAGGGACAAATTGGTTCTCCTCACCAGCAATTTATTTTGATGCGGAGTTGAATTGCTGCAATCCCACATCAAGAAAGAAAAAAAAATAAGATAAAAACCTCAACAGCTTGATGTGTAATTAGTCCAGCTGTTCAAATGTTGGTAATGGATGCTGGCACAGAAGTTGCAGGGCTTCAAGATCAGAAATAAGAACTGGTCTTTAGAGGCATTTCCCTTGAAAAGTCGATAATGCTGGGAATGGTGAGAGGAAATAGAAGATGATGCAACTGCAAGATGGATGGACTCAGTTACAGTAGGAATTGATGCTCCATTAGAAAACCTTAAACACTAGATTGAGGGAAAGATCATCCTGGGGAAGGTCTTTCTATGTAATCTCAAAAACTGACACTGACTTGATGGCACATAAACAGACAATCAGTCAATAACTACACCTCACTGATTTTGTTTCATTTTATTAAATATCGACTAAGTGGAAGATTACTGAGTGCTTTTAAAAAAAACCTAGTTGTCTAAAGGGATTATGTGTACAGCACTTTTATCTTGGGGTGGCCAGGCAACCAGGAAGTCAGCAGTCCAGGCTGAATGTTCAGCTCAATTCTCCAAGACTCAAAGAGTTCAGCTCAATTCTCCAAGAGTCAAGGAGCTCAGCTCACTTCTCCCCGAGTCAAGTAATTCAGCTCAATTCTCCAAGAGTCAAAGAGTTCAGCTCACTTCTCCCTGAGTCAAATAGTTCAGCTCAATTCTCCAAGAGTCAAAGAGTTCAGCTCACTTCTCCCTGAGTCAAATAGTTCAGCTCACTTCTCCCTGAGTCAAATAGTTCAGCTCAATTCTCCAAGAGTCAAAGAGTTCAGCTCACTTCTCCCTGAGTCAAATAGTTCAGCTCAATTCTCCAAGAGTCAAAGAGTTCAGCTCACTTCTCCCTGAGTCAAATAGTTCAGCTCACTTCTCCCTGAGTCAAATAGTTCAGCTCACTTCTCCCTGAGTCAAATAGTTCAGCTCAATTCTCCAAGAGTCAAAGAGTTCAGCTCACTTCTCCCTGAGTCAAATAGTTCAGCTCACTTCTCCCTGAGTCAAATAGTTCAGCTCAATTCTCCAAGAGTCAAAGAGTTCAGCTCAATTCTCCAAGAGTCAAAGAGTTCAGCTCAATTCTCCAAGAGTCAAAGAGTTCAGCTCAATTCTCCAAGAGTCAAAGAGTTCAGCTCAATTCTCCAAGAGTCAAAGAGTTCAGCTCAATTCTCCAAGAGTCAAAGAGTTCAGCTCACTTCTCCCTGAGTCAAATAGTTCAGCTCACTTCTCCCTGAGTCAAATAGTTCAGCTCACTTCTCCCTGAGTCAAATAGTTCAGCTCACTTCTCCCTGAGTCAAATAGTTCAGCTCACTTCTCCCTGAGTCAAATAGTTCAGCTCACTTCTCCCTGAGTCAAATAGTTCAGCTCACTTCTCCCTGAGTCAAATAGTTCAGCTCACTTCTCCCTGAGTCAAATAGTTCAGCTCACTTCTCCCTGAGTCAAATAGTTCAGCTCACTTCTCCCTGAGTCAAATAGTTCAGCTCACTTCTCCCTGAGTCAAATAGTTCAGCTCACTTCTCCCTGAGTCAAATAGTTCAGCTCACTTCTCCCTGAGTCAAATAGTTCAGCTCACTTCTCCCTGAGTCAAATAGTTCAGCTCACTTCTCCCTGAGTCAAATAGTTCAGCTCACTTCTCCCTGAGTCAAATAGTTCAGCTCACTTCTCCCTGAGTCAAATAGTTCAGCTCAATTTTGCTCGTCACAGAGCAGAAGAGCAGCCAGGGTGTGGCTCCATGACTCAGCACTTCCTAGGCCTGCCCACCCTGCTTCTGTTGTTCCGCCTCTCCTGCCTACAAAACCTAGGGTCCAGCCAGGCCTGATTGCCATCAGGGAATGGTGAGAGGAAATAGAAGATGATGCAACTGCAAGATGGATGGACTCAGTTACAGTAGGAATTGATGCTCCATTAGAAAACCTTAAACACTAGATTGAGGGAAAGATCATCCTGGGGAAGGTCTTTCTATGTAATCTCAAAAACTGACACTGACTTGATGGCACATAATCAGACAATCAGTCAATTACTACACCTCACTGATTTTGTTTCATTTTATTAAATATCGACTAAGTGGAAGATTACTGAGTGCTTTTAAAAAAAACCTAGTTGTCTAAAGGGATTATGTGTACAGCACTTTTATCTTGCACCTTCACTGGTCCTGGGGTGCCCATCATTGGTTGATTGGGAGCTCTCCAGGCCAAACAAGCCCTTTGAGACTCTCCCTTTCAATTCCAGTTTCTGGTCCCATGGGAGACTTTATCTAGAGCCAAGACCTTGAGAAGGGCCTTCACTCTTCCTCCTCAAGGATAAAAATCGGGGATGGGGGAGAGCAATAAAACTTCAGACTCTTCTCTAAAACAGCAATCTTGATCAGAGGTGGGCTTCACATAATTTAGCAACCAGTTCGCACCACTTTGGGAGAACTGGTTGTTAACTTTCTGAGCAGTTTGTTAAACTGGTTGTTAACTTTCTGAGCAGTTTGTTAAACTGGTTGTTAACTTTCTGAGCAGTTTGTTAAACTGGTTGTTAACTTTCTGAGCAGTTTGTTAAACTGGTTGTTAACTTTCTGAGCAGTTTGTTAAACTGGTTGTTAACTTTCTGAGCAGTTTGTTAAACTGGTTGTTGGAAGAAATCATTAGGGCAGAGAACTGGTTGTTGGAAGAAATCATTAGGGCAGAGAACTGGTTGTTGGAAGAAATCATTAGGGCAGAGAACTGGTTGTTAAATTACTTGAATCTCACCACTGCATAAAAGGTTCACTTCTAACCACTATGAATGGTATCTGTCTTCCTTAATCTCAGGTACTCTACCAAAGACCTGGAATTTAAGAGTTTGGCGCAGTATCCTACCGTGTTTCCCCAAAATTAAGACCCTGCCTTATATTTGAGGACCCAGATTGTTGGGGGCAATATGCTGACTCTGTAAACCACTTAGAGAGGGCTGTAAAAGCACTATGAAGAGGTATATAAGGGCTATTGCTATTACTTTTTTGTTTTTTGTTTTGCCACCAAAAAAGGCACGTGGTCTTATTTTAGGGGAATGTCATCCACTGACCAACCTCACTTGTGCGCGTCACCCCTGGCTTCCTTTTCGCTGTCAGAGGCCTTCAGGAATAAATAAATCCAGACTTCTCACTTGAGGCAGAAAAGATTAGGCAAAAATTAAACTACTTTCGACACTTCACATTATGTGAAAACCTGTTCCCTTGAAAAGTCGATAATGCTGGGAATGGTGAGAGGAAATAGAAGATGATGCAACTGCAAGATGGATGGACTCAGTTACAGTAGGAATTGATGCTCCATTAGAAAACCTTAAACACTAGATTGAGGGAAAGATCATCCTGGGGAAGGTCTTTCTATGTAATCTCCAAAAACTGACACTGACTTGATGGCACATAATCAGACAATCAGTCAATTACTACACCTCACTGATTTTGTTTCATTTTATTAAATATCGACTAAGTGGAAGATTACTGAGTGCTTTTAAAAAAAACCTAGTTGTCTAAAGGGATTATGTGTACAGCACTTTTATCTTGCACCTTCACTGGTCCTGGGGTGCCCATCATTGGTTGATTGGGAGCTCTCCAGGCCAAACAAGCCCTTTGAGACTCTCCCTTTCAATTCCAGTTTCTGGTCCCATGGGAGACTTTATCTAGAGCCAAGACCTTGGAGAAGGGCCTTCACTCTTCCTCCCTCAAGGATAAAAATCGGGGATGGGGGGGAGAGCAATAAAACTTCAGACTCTTCTCTAAAACAGCAATCTTGATCAGAGGTGGGCTTCACATAATTTAGCAACCAGTTCGCTCAGCACCGAAAATGTAAGGATGCGCACAGTGGTAGGATTCAAATAATTTAACAACCGGTTCTCTGTCCTAATGATTTCTTACAACAACCAGTTCACCAAACTGCTCAAAAAGTTAACAACCGGTTCTCCCGAAGTGGTGCGAACTGGCTGAATCCCACCACTGGATGCGCACCTTCCGCGCATGCACATGTGCTTCAGTAGTGGGTTTCAATTTTTTTACTACCAGTTCTGTGGGTGTGGCTTGGTGGGCGTGGCAGAGGAAGGATACCCTAAAATCTCCGTTCCCTCCCCAATCCAGGGGAAGGTTACTGCAAAATCCCCATTTCCTCCCAATCAGCTGGGACTCGGGAGGCAGAGAATAGATGGGGGCGGGGGCAGTTAGAATTTTTACTACCGGTTCTCCGAACTGCCCAAAATTTCCACTACCGGTTCTCCAGAACTGGTCAGAACCTGCTTAAACCCACCTCTGATGTGCTTTGCTTGTGTGTGGGGTTTGCACGTGGTTAAACATGGCTAAATTGGACCACATAGCGCCAGGGTGGGTGGCCGGGCCCACCCACAGGTCGCTCCTACCAGTTCGTCTGAACCGTTCTGAACCGACTGAATCCCAGCTCTGATCTTGATCCATCTCTTTGTGGCAGTCATTATTCCATCATGATGTCCTTCCAGGACAGTCCATGTCTATATTTTATTTCCATTTTTCTCTGCTCCCACAATATTCACATTAAAAATTTCTCTTCCTTCCATTCCAAGGCTGAACCATCTCCAGCAAAAATAATAATAATAAAAAAATAAAAAAAATCTTTTTGTTTGCTTCCTAAGGATTACTGTGGACATCCTCCCCTTCCACAGTTCGCCTTCCTAGGGACAAATTGGTTCTCCTCACCAGCAATTTATTTTGATGCGGAGTTGAATTGCTGCAATCCCACATCAAGAAAGAAAAAAAAATAAGATAAAAACCTCAACAGCTTGATGTGTAATTAGTCCAGCTGTTCAAATGTTGGTAATGGATGCTGGCACAGAAGTTGCAGGGCTTCAAGATCAGAAATAAGAACTGGTCTTTAGAGGCATTTCCCCCTTGAAAATTTTTGGTTCATCTTTGTTTTTAGAAGGTTTCTAGAATTATCTCATGTAAATAGCGATTTCTCTTTCTCAAAGTCAAATGAAGAATTATATACGAGGATTATATTTGTATGTAGCAGTGATGGCAAACCCTTTCGGCACCGATTGCGCAAACCGGAATGCGCATACATGCACATGCATGTGTGTGCATAGGAGCGCCTGAAACCTGAAGGCCATCTGGCTGCCATATGCATGCCTGTTTTTTGGGTATTTTGAGAGCATTTTCAGGCTGTTTTTCAGGCTGTTTTTGGGGACATTTTTCGGATCATTTTCAGGCTGTTTTTCAGGCTGATTTCGGGCTGTTTTTTGGGACATTTTTCGGGCCATTTTCAGGCCATTTTTGGGCTCTTTTTGGTTTGGAAAATGCCCCCAAAGATGTTCTGTCCCCTCCCAGCCTCAGCCACGTGAGCTGATTAAACGAGCCAGTAATTGAGTTCACGGCTGCTATCAGTCCTGGCAGGGAATCTGCAGCTGCCTGCCAAAGTCTCCCTTTTATCTTGGGGTGGCCAGGCAACCAGGAAGTCAGCAGTCCAGGCCGAATGTTCAGCTCAATTCTCCAAGAGTCAAAGAGTTCAGCTCACTTCTCCCTGAGTCAAATAGTTCAGCTCAATTTTTGCTCGTCACAGAGCAGAAGAGCAGCCAGGGGTGTGGCTCCATGACTCAGCACTTCCTAGGCCTGCCCCACCCCTGCTTCTGTTGTTCCCGCCTCTCCTGCCTACAAAACCTAGGGTCCAGCCAGGCCTGATTGCCATCAGCTGGGTCTGGAGGCATGGCCTGGGGGGCGGGGAAGAGTCAGGGGATGGAGGCCTTGTTATGTCCTCCACCTGGCCTGCCTCTGGCTCCTGGAGTTGAGCCAGGGAAGCCGGTGCTCCAGAGGTAAGTCCTGATGGCCCTTCCCCCTCACTTTCCGAGTCACTTTCTGGCAGGGGGCCTGGCTCGGGGGGCACAGACACAGCAAAAATGGCCCCAAAACACCCCCAAAACACCCTCCAAAATGGCTCCCGTTTTTGGCTGTTTTTCGGGCTGTTTTCCAGCACTTGTGAAGACCAGCTGGCTAGTGCACATACGAGCACATGAAACCAGAAGAGCAGCTACTGACAGCACACGTGCCCACAGAGAAGGGCTCTGCCTGCCACCGCTGGCACGCATGCCATAGGTTTGCCATCCCAGGTATATAGGATTAACTACTGATACCTCCCATTCAAAGATGCAATTAGATATCATATATAACACTTTACATTTGAAAGCTCAAAGCAGAGCACAGTGTGCTTCCCCCTCCTTTATCTTCTGCATAATAAAGCAAGGAAGAAGAAAAGTGGTGCAAAACTACCCAAGATGTTTCCATGGCTGAGGTGGATTTGAACTTTGGTCTTCCTGATGCCAACCCAACTTTTTAACGAGTATGGTTGAATAATGGCTGTCATGACTGGTCCCAGACCTTCTACTGCACTTTCATGACTACATTGGGGTTGCATCTTCTCGAGCTGAGCTCAACAACTGAATGTGATGCTATATGACTATGAAGACCCTAAAGGTGTGAACATACAGTTTTAATTTAAAGTACAGTAGTAGCCAAAATTGTGGAAACCCTTTGGGAAAAGTGTATTTTTTGAGATTTGATGGCTTTTCCCCCCCAGGAGTTTCAAGATAATCATATTCCACTGCTGGAATGGCCTGGGAATAGCCCAGACCTAAACCTAATTGAAAATCTATGGAGCCGACTAAAGAAACTTGTTAGTCAGAAGCCACCCAGCAATGAAACCCAATTAATAGAAGCCATCATGCAATCTTGGTTTCACATTATAACAGCTGCAGAACTAAAAGACTTGGTTTACTCCATGAGAAGACGTTGTAAGGCTGTAATTCATGCTAAAGGTTACCCAACTAAATATTAACTGATGTGATAATTTTTGTATATCTTGTTTTTTTCTATGGTGATAATTTTTGTATATCTCATTTTTTCTGTTTTTCATCTTTATATTGTAACTGCTACTCTAATAGCAAATCCTTTATAAAAGTTATTGCATTACGTTCTTGATTAGATTATCTTTCCATTGATATAGAATAGAATAGAATAGAATAGAATAGAATAGAATAGAATAGAATAGAATAGAATAGAATAGAATAGAATTTTATTGGCCAAGTGTGATTGGACACACAAGGAATTTGTCTTGGTGCATATGCTCTCAGTGTACATAAAAGAAAAGATACGTTCATCAAGGTACAACATTTACAACACAATTGATGATCAATATATCAATATAAATCATAAGGATTGCCAGCAACAAGTTATAGTCATACAGTCATAAGTGGAAAGAGATTGGTGATGGGAACTATGAAACGATTAATAGTAGTGCAGATTCAGTAAATAGTCTGACAGTGTTGAGGGAATTATTTGTTTAGCAGAGTGATGGCCTTCGGGAAAAACTGTTCTTGTGTCTAGTTGTTCTGGTGTGCAGTGCTCTATAGCGTTTTGAGGGTAGGAGTTGAAACAGTTTATGTCCAGGATGCGAGTGATCTGCAAATATTTTCACGGCCCTCTTCTTGATTCGTGCAGTATACAGGTCCTCAATGGAAGGCAAGTTGGTAGCAATTATTTTTCTGCAGTTCTAATTATCCTCTGAAGTCTGTGTTTTTCTTGTTGGGTTGCAGAACCGAACCAGACAGTTATAGAGGTGCAAATGACAGACTCAATAATTCCTCTGTAGAATTGGATCAGCAGCTCCTTGGGCAGTTTGAGCTTACTGAGTTGGCGCAGAAAGAACATTCTTTGTTGTCCTTTTTAATGATGTTTTGATGTTAGCTGTCCATTTGAGATCTTGCGATATGATAGAACCCAGAAATTTGAAGGTTTCTACTGTTGATACTGTGTTGTCAAGTATTGTGAGAGGTGGAAGTATGGAAGGGTTTTTCCTAAAGTCTACCACCATTTCTACGGTTTTGAGTGTGTTCAGTTCCAGATTGTTTTGGTTGCACCACAAGGCTAGTCGTTCGACCTCTCGTCTATATGGATTCGTCATTGTCTCGAATGAGACCAATCACTGTTGTGTCATCTGCGAACTTCAGTAGCTTAACAAATGGATCATTGGAGATGCAGTCATTGTTATACAGAGAGAAGAGAAGTGGGGAGAGCACACAGCCTTGGGGGGTGCCTGTGCTAATTGTACAGGTATTTGATGTGATCTTGCTTAGCTTCACCTGCTGCTTCCTGTTTGTTAGGAAGCTTGTGATCCACTTACAAGTCTGTTCCGGTACCTGTAGCTGGTTTAGCTTAGTTAGAAGAATGTCTGGAATGATGGTATTGAATGCTGAACTAAAGTCTACAAATAGGACCCTTGCATAGGTCTTTGGAGACTCAAGATGTTGTAGGATGTAGTGCAGAGCCATATTAACAGCATCATCTGTTGATCTATTTGCTCGGTATGCAAATTGCAAGGGGTCTAAGAGCGGATTCGTGATGGTTTTCAGGTAGGAAAGCACTAGCCTTTCAAAGGTTTTCATGACTACAGATGTTAGAGCAACTGGTCTGTAGTCATTCAGTTCCTTGATGGTGGGCTTCTTCGGCACTGGGATGATGGTAGAGCGTTTGAAGCAAGAAGGAACATAGCACATCTCTAGTGATTTATTGAAAATATGGGTGAAGATGGGGCCAATTGGTCAGCACAGACTTTTAAGCAAGAAGGAGTTATCTTGTCTGGGCCTGGAGCTTTTCCTGGCTTTTGTCTGTGAAATAGGTCCTGCACTTCCTTTTCTGTGATCACTAGGGGTTGTGAACCCAATGAAATGGGGTCAGTTGTAGGAGGCTTGGCTGTTGTTGGTGTGTCTGAGATGGGGTTGTGGAGATAGGTGGCTGTAGTTTCCTTTCAAACCTGCAGTAAAACTCATTCAGGTCATCTGCCAGTTGTTGATTACCTTCAGCCTGGGAAGGAGGTTTGCCATAGCCGGTGATATTTTTAAGAGTTTTCCACATGTTTGCTGGTTCATTTGCTGAAAATTGATTCTTTAGCTTTTCAGAGTAGCTTCTTTTTGCTGCTCTTATCTCCCTTGTTAGTGCATTTCTGGCCTGATTGTACAGCATTTTATCACCTTTTCTGTAGGCTTCCTCTTTGGAATGTCGTAGCTGCTTAAGTTTAGGTGTAAACCAAGGTTTGTTATTACTGTGTATTCGCAAGTTCCTTGTAGGTACACATAGGTCTTCACAGAAGCTGACATATGATGTTACAGTATCTGTGAGTTCATCCAGGTCTGCAGAGGTATCTTTAAAAATATTCCAATCAGTGCAGTCAAAACATATATATATTTTATATATCAATTTGATATTTTATCAAAATATCAAAATATCAATTTGATATTTTATATATCAATTTTTTGGTACTACTTAAAAATTTTTATGGTACTACTTTAAAAAAATGGTGTTATTAGCTGGTTTTAGAAAATACACTTTTCCCCAAAGGTTTCCACAATTTTGGCCACTACATTTTCTTTTCAGTTTTCCTGCTAGATTTTCTCCATCCCCAGTGATTATGTCACAGACCATAACAGCTAAAGAATTGTTTTAGATATTAGTTACACAATCCAGTTGCTAAGTATGTGATATTCTATAGTTCTCTTTCTCATCTCCAAAATACCAAATTCCTATTTCAATTCCATCATGATAACAAATTAGTATTTACTAAAGAAACATTACTCATTTCAGCATCAACATATTTTTGATTGATTGAAATGTAGTACCATCTCTGGAACTGTAATTTTTGCTCCTCAATTCTAAATTCCTTCCATTAAAAAAAATTGATTATTTTGCACAGATTTTCATACACAGACCGTTAAAAGGGGGGGGGGAATCATTATTTGTGATTCCAAAATATATTTAAGTACATGAAAATAACCTCTTAACATTTTGAAAATATAACACCCCAGAGGTGGGAGTTCTGATTGTGGAAATTTGACAGTTTGCAAAATGAAATTGTTTAGATGAATGTGTTTTCCAAGCATTTATTGAAGATGAAAGGGTTTAAAATCCTTTATTCAATACTGTAGTTGAAACAATCAGAGATTTCATTGTCAATACCTCCACCATGTTACTAACCAGTGTAACATTCTGAAATCAGAAAGGTGACTTTCTGAACATAGCTGTCAGGGCTCCGACCGATGCCCTAATTAAATCAGGAGCCTCAAGCCAAGCTTCAAAAGAAATCCAGTTATTTATTAGGAGCTTATTTTGGCATGTTCCAAGTGAAGCCAACTCTGACCTCACTTAATTTATGTCTCAGCTCTGACCCTGTTTCCCCCCTCCCCCCAAGGTGTGTCATCGTTCACATTCTCCAATGAAGCAATTTTTTTTTCATGGATTGTAAAGATCACTCCCCTTCAGCCACTGTGGGTAACCCCAGAGATGGCCTTGACAGAGAGATGGCTGGATTGTGCTTTTGTTTTGACTGACGTGCTCCCTCTCTGCAGCTGCAAAGTTCATTTTCCCATCCTCCTTGCCTATAGCAACTCGAGAGCAGGCCAGGGATGCATTGTGAGTTGACATTAGCATTGAAACCATCAAAGAAATAAACAGCTGAGGTTTATCATTCTCCTGCCCTGCCTCCCCTGGATGGGCATGCAAGCATGGATAGTGGTAGCAAGCATCCTGTTAGATCATCATGAAGATTGACCTAAAGGCCTTTTCCCATGACGATCCTAAGCCAGTTGGAAAGCAGCATCAGGTTTCAGGGTTTTATCATTATCATTTCTGCACTAGAGTCTATAGTGTCTTGCAACCATTATAGTAATATAGTAATCCAGGCTGGCTTTATATTACTTCAACAATGACTGAGTGATGCTACGACGATGCTGTAGCTCATCACTGTGAATGTCAGTAATGTTGAAGAAGAGAGCTGATTTATTCCAATGTAAGGTAAAATTAATTTGTTCTTTTTTTTTAAAAAAAAAAAGGTGATTGTTCTTTAGGGATGGGAGATTGTGACTCAGTTTTACCATTGGGGAGAAGATTCGGCTCCACTCCTCCTCCTCCCTCTTGAGCTTTTAGGGTTCTAGAGAGAGCTGCAAAGTTCTCAAGCTGCCTGTCCTTGTCAGCCTTGCAAGAGCTAGAAGGAGCGGGAAGGACGTTGGAAAAGAGCTTGCCAATATCACACACCTTCCTTTTGCCAACACCCTAAGCGCAATGCAGCCAAACTAGGGGACTCCAGACCCCTTTTCTCTGCAATGGAGGCAAGAGGATTTCTGTTAATGCGAGGTTTTCTGTAGCTTGGGGTATGATTTGGGGCAGGGGTGAAATGCTCCCGGTTCTGACCGGATCTTGCGATCCGGTAGCAATCATGACTGGTGGTTCAGTGATCCAGTAGCGATAGTGGTCAGTGGTTCAGCGATCTGGTAGCGATTGTGGCCGGTGGTCCAGCAATCTGGTAGTGATGGCAGAGGAAAGCTCCGCCCACCCACCTGGGTGTCATTACTTCCTGTGTTTTTTAACCTTCTGCATATGCGCAGAAGGTTTTGCGCATGCACAGAAGGTCTGTGTGTGCACATGACGCGCGCGGCATGTGCACTTCCAAACCGGTAAGGAAGGTAAGTATATTTCATCCCTGCTTTGGGGCGGTGGTAGTGGTGGAGTCATTAAAAAAAAAACTGAACCTGGCAGCTATGACTCTGTGATCCCCACCCTCTTTTAATCCATGCGACAGGCACAGAAAATGTTCTGTCCTCCCTCGCCTGCGTCCGAATGATGGCTTAATTAGCCGGCACTATCAGCTCTGGCAGCAGAATAGCCAGCGTCTGCCAAGAGCCTCCGTTATCTTCCACGACGCTAGTGAGTCACCCAGAAACAAACTTCAGCTCTTAATCACTGGATTTGCCTGTTACAAAGAGACACAGCAGCTCTCGCTGACTTTTATATCCTGTGGGGTGTGGCTCCATGACTCAGCACTTCCTAGGCCTGCCCCACCCTTGCTTCTGTTGTTCCCTCCTCTCCTGCCTACGAAACCAAGCCTAATTGCCATCAGCTGGGTCTGCAGGCGTGGCCTAGTGGGGGGAAGAGTCAGGGGACGGAGGCCTCGTTATCTCTTCCACCTGGCCTGTTTCTGGCTCCTGGAGCTGAGCCAGGCAAGCCGGTGCTCCCGAGGTAAGTCCTGATGGCCCTTCCCCCTCACTGTCCAAGTCACTTTCTGGCAGCAGGCCCAGCTCCAAGTCACTTTCTGGCAGCAGGGCTGGCTCGGGGGCCGCAGACACAACAGAAAACATTTTAAGAACAAGGCTTCAATTGCAGTAGTGGCCAAAATTGTGGAAACGATTGTTATCATGTGAAACCAAGATTGAATGATTGCTTCTATTAACTGGGTTTTATTGCTGGGTCGCTTCTGACTAACAAGTTTCTTTAGTCGGCTCCATAGATTTTCAGTTGGGTAAAGATCTGGGCTATTCCCAGGCAATTCCAGCAGTGGAATATGATTATCTTGAAACTCCTGGGGGAAAAAAGCCATCAAATCTCAAAAAATACACTTTACCCAAAAGGTTTCCACAATTTTGGCCACTACTGTATGTGGTTGTAGCCACCATTTTCTTCACTTTTTTAATACAGACATCCCACTTCTGTAGACACCCCTGTTTCTATGAGGAAAAAAAAATGTGGAAAGAATCAGAGCAAAAGTATCTAGAAATATTACTTGGTGACTTCCTTTTTCTAAGTGATAAGAGAAATATTCTCTGAGAAATGTTTGCTGAGAACCTTTGTTTGGCACTAACTCAGTGGTGGGATTCAGCCAGTTCGCACCACTTCGGGAGAACCGGTTGTTAACTTTTTGAGCAGTTTGGCAAACTGGTTGTTGGAAGAAATCATGAGGGCAGAGAACCGGTTGTTAAATTACTTGAATCACACCACTGCACTAACTATACCTAATTCACTCCCCTACCAGCAATATGCCCATAATTTCTGCATAACGGATTTTAGCATGAAAGACTAATGGCTTACCTGATTTTTCTGTTTAATGATGACCATTCTCATCTCATTTGTTCTATGTCTTTATACAATAGCAGATGCCTCTTTGCAGATTCTTCATTTCACTACATACCACAGGGTGAAGGTTAAAATAGTATGGATAGCAGAATACAATAGTTACCTTCCCCCAATTTAAGCAGATTACAGGAACACGTACTTACCTGTGAGTTTTTAAGTCTCTGACACAACAAAGCTTTACATCTGTTAGAGGGGTTGCTAGGAAACCGATAACAATATTCTCGAAATTGTAATAAATGTGCTGACCCTCAATGCTCCTGTGATTAGTTAGCAGCCAGTAGAAGTTGGTTGGGAATGAAGAAATATTAAATCTGCTGCTTCCAGCCATGAGAGAAAGGGAGAGAGGAGGGGAAAGTATTGTGTCAAGGTTATTGGAACGCATTTTTCCTCCCATACCTCTTTCCCATCCCATGAGATTATTAGGATAAATGAAAAGTTGGTGCTGACTTTTCAGTTTACAGAAATATAACCTTACATAGGAGAAAGCAGCAGAAGAGCACTGGTTCCCCCCAGATAGCCACACCACCCATTGGTGAAATCCAATTTTTTTTACTACCGGTTCTGTGGGCATGGCTTGGTGGGTGTGGCTTGGTGGGCATGGCAGGGGAAGGATACTGCAAATTCCCCATTCCCTCCCCACTCTTGGGGGAAGGATATTGCAAAATCTCCATTCCCACCCCACTCTGGGGCCAGCCAGAGGTGGTATTTGCTGGTTCTCCGAACTACTCAACATTTCCACTACCGGTTCTCCCGAACCTGTCAGAACCTGCTGGATTTCATCCCTGACACCACCTTATTTGTTAAGCTGTCACCCCCAACTTCTGATCTTCCATGGAACTACTGCTGAAAGGTGTTTGACTTCATGGAGCTGAAGACTGGCTTCCAAATCAGGAGAAAATTGTTGGCAGGAGACCTCAGGTGGGCTCCTGGTTAGATGAGCAAGCAGCAAATTCTGATGCTGGAGGATCCTTGGATCAGAATGGCTCCCTGATCAGATGGTCAAAATTATTGAATAAGGGGGACACAGAAGGGGAACATCAATGGGCCTTATGGGGATTGTTCTCTCCTGATTTCACACTTGCTTGGGATCATGCAGAGAAGTCATTTAAACCAGGGGTCTCCAACCTTGGCAACTTTAAGACTTGTGGACTCCCAGAATTCCACAAGTCTTAAAGTTGCCAAGGTTGGAGATCCCTGGTTTAAACAATTCAGCATCATTCTCTGGAGAACGAAGGTGATTTCTGGAACAAAGCAATCATACAAACTCTAGAATTTCACAAGGAAGCATCTGCTGTATCTTGTTCAGTCCTTTTATTTAAAGCCTCGGATTTTTCTCGGGAACACCTTTGTTTCCTCCCACTTTGTTACTTATGAGTCATGGATAACTCAGTGTGATAAAACACAGTATCTAATCAGATATAATAAATATTATTTGGCACACATATACGGGGGCCGCTTGTGTTTCTTTTAGGCATGGCATTTCTGGGGTTTGTGAGGTAAAATGTAAATGGATTTGCAATTAAACCTTGCCTGACGGAAAAGGCATTTGTTAAGGTTAAGCAACATCTATGGGTTTGGAACAACAATGGGAAGCAAAACTGAGAGATCTGCCTATGAAGAAAGATATCTTGGATAACGGAGAACAGGGGGAAGGTGGCATTTAACAGGCTTAGCCCAAGGCGAGAAGGATGCTTGTCCATTATATAATAAAGTGAAGTGAAATTTGCCTCTGAGTTGAACTGAGGGCATAAAAAAACAACAACCAGAAAGTAGCTTTGGCCAAATATATTTCTAGCTGTTTGCTAACTGCTTCATTATGGTATCTATCTATCTATCTATCTATCTATCTATCTATCTATCTATCTATCTATCTATCTATCTATCTATCTATCTATCTATCTATCTATCCTCTTTTGTGTCACAGAAGAAAGGGTGAGGGGTTTTTGATTAATGGGTTCTGGAAAATAGACGGAATTCTCTCCTAGCAATAGCATTAACAGACTTATATACTGCTTCATAATGCTTTTACAGCCCTCTCTAAGCAGTTTACAGAGTCAACACATTGCCCCCAACAATCTGGGTCCTCATTTTACTGACCTCGGACGGATGGAAGGCTGAGTCAACCTTGAGTCTGGTGAGATTTGAACTGCTGAACTACAGCTAGCAGCCAGCTGAAGTAGCCTGCAGTACTGCACTCTAACCATTGTGCCACCTCGGCTCTAAGTGGCAACACAGCCATCTCTTTGACCATTTCTTTTTTTGCAAGTTTGTTAGCCTGTAGTAGTCAGCATGATCTCTCACCCCAACAATTCTTATGGCCACAGAGTGAAAAATAAAAGAATAAGGGACTTGTTTCATGCTTCCATAATTTCCCGCAGGGAAAAATATTAGAAATTGTTGGCATGCCGATCCTTGGAAACAAAGATTGGCATCTTCTTAATGCCTTTTAATTTCTACAAATTCTATTTTTCCAAAATGTTCCCTCAGTTATTTCTATTTCTATTTAAATTAAATCCCCAATTATCTGTACCTAAGCAATATAGAAGGGATGTGGTGGCTCAGTGGCTAAGATGCTGAGCTTGTCGATCGAAAGGTCGGAAGTTCAGTGGTTCGAATCCCTAGTGCTACCTAACAGGGTGAGCTCCCGTGACTTGTCCCAGCTTCTGCCAATCTAGCAGTTTGAAAGCACGTAAAAAATGCAAGTAGAAAAATAGGGACTACGTTTGGTGGGAAGGTAACAGCGTTCCGTGTGCCTTTGGCATTTAGTCATTCCGGCTGCATGACCACGGAGACGTCTTCGGACAGCGCTGGCTCTTTGGCTTTGAAACGGAGACGAGCACCACCCCCTAGAGTTGGGAATGACTAGCACATATGTGCGACTTTACCTTTAAGTTGTATAGGGACCTTTATTGTCATTGGCTTCTCATGGTATATTTGGATTTAATTGACATTTCACCAATAATCTCAGGAGATGAATAGATTCACATGACTCTGATTTACATTGTATGCTGGCTGGTGAATTCTGAGAGTTAGTCCACACATCTTAAAGATCTGAGCGTTGAGAAACGCTGCTCCAGAGCACCCCAAATATATGGACAGATACATCATTCACTGTACAGACTTTCTAGGAACTGCTGATGCACTCTAGGACATTGAGATAACCTGACCTCCGATTTCCATGAGCATTGCCGAGTCCTCAGGGAGATGGAAGAACAAGTATAAGAAGGTTAGAGGCTAAGTTGTAAACAAACACAAGACACACAGCTATGTTGGTTTCCATGCCTATAAAGCCTACAGCTCTTGTTTTGATGCATGGGTGAAATTTTGGTCTTGTGCCAATGAAGTTATGACCAGAAAAAGATAATGCAGACAAACAAAACGCTGCAAGAACTATCCCCCATGAGCACCATGAATTGATATTTCAGTCAAATACAGGGAAGGGTGAGTAGACCAAGTATGGCCTACTATACTACTATAGTCTACAGGTAATAGATGTTTGCACATATTCACAGGAGCTAGTCTGAATTTTGCAAAACATGATGATCCGACATTTAATAATACACAAATCTACTGCAATTTAACATCTGATTGCCAGCTGTTGAGCTGAAGGTGGGCTCTCCACTAGATAAACAGGTCAGTCAGACTGCTGTGCACTTTATAACTTAATCTCAGCCAGTCTAGGCCAAAGCTGGCTAGGAACAAAGGGAGCCAAGACACATGGCAAAACACGGCAAAACGTGGCTTTATTCCCCACAAACAGGCCGGAGCCTCAGAACGCGATGAGTAGAAAACGTGTCCCTTGCAAAGCCAGTGCTGGGAGTGTCTGCCTCCCGGCACCCTTTAATGTCCCTGGACTCCACCCCTTGGCCATCCAGCTGACTACGCCCAACGGGAACCGCCATCTGACAGCTGGCGGCGTCGGGGCTGCACAAGTTCGGCTGCTACAGTAGCTGCCTGGGCTGATGCCCATCCGCTGCAATGGTTTTCTTCACCACCCAGAACACCCTTCCTGGTGGCACATAGTCACTGTGGAAGGTTGCTGGGACCAATCAATCAGCTGAGCGGCGCGGGTCCAATGGGAAACACTTCAGCTGTTTGGCACTGTGGGAAGTCGGGCCGCTGCCGCTACGTTGCCGCCGAATTCGTTGCTCCCATTGCTCCCACTGCATCCCCTCCACCAGGTATGGTGAGCCCTGGACTGGGGCTTGACATTTACATGACAAATTGTGGCCACACTTAAGGTAATGGAATCACTTGAATTTGAAAGTATTTTTTTTTAGATAAAATTATTCAGTGATTCCTACCCTATCTACTTAGATTTACATCCTATAACTTGCTGTCCTTCAGCTACAGAAATGCAAGATACAATCCCCAACAACGATGATCATGCAAAGCTTCAGAAAACATTGCATAATCCCATCCAAGAACAGAACCAGGCGGATCTGACTTGGTGCCAAGTGCAAGGCCTGGCAATGAATCACTGTGCTCTCTTTTGCATAGGTAAGAGGGCTCTTCTTTTTGATATCCATGTATGCAGCCATATATGAGCCATATATGAACAGTGGTTAGAGTGCAAGTACTGCAGGCTACTTCTGCTGCCGGCCGGCTGCCTGCAATTTGCCAGTTCAAATCTCTCCAGGCTCAAGGTTGACTCAGCCTTCTGTTGTGTCTGCTGCAGCCCCCGAGCCAGACCTCCTGGCTGAGAGTGACTCAGAGAATGAGGGGGAAGAGCCGACAGGGCTTCCCTCTGCGGGACCTTTCTCTCTGGCTCCACTCCAGGTCCCAGAGGCAGGCCAGGTGGAGGAGGAGGAGCTGACACGGCTTCTTTCCCCCGACCCCACCTCCTCCTCCCTGGCAGAGCTCCAAGAACCAGCTGAGGAGAATCAATTGTGGCTAGGTGCAAGGTAGCGACGCCGAGTGAAGTGTGCGCAGCAAAAGGAAGGAAGGGGCTGGCCCAGGGAGTGCTGAGTCACGGAGCCACACCCCACAGGGTATAAAAGTGGGTGGAGCTGCCTTTTGGCTCCGTGACAGACAAAAACAGACTTTTGGGAGCTTTGGTTGTGCTATTTTGTGATTCAGACTTTGGCTTCTGTTTATTCCTGAACTGCAATTATGCTGGTCTGAGGAGAACTTGGCAGACAATCGCAAGTTCGTTGCCAGAACTGTTATCTGTCGTTGGAGTAAATTGCTGGCAAAGATAGTCAGCTCGCGTGTCTTTTTGGTTGTGGTTGGGAGGGGACAGAACACCTTCCATCCTTCCGAGGTGGGTAAAAATGACACAGATTGTTGGGGGCAATAGGCCAACTCTGTAAACCACTTAGAGAGGGCTGTAAAGCATTGTAAAGCAATATATAAGTAAGTGCTATTGCTATTGCTATACAAAGATGTCTATGCAAGCACGAGTTCCAATATTGCCGGATTCTTGTTCTTATGGAAATCTGCAGCATATCTGTCAGTTTCAAGAGAAGGCAATACAGTAAAGAAACAACAACAGCAACAATAGCAGTTTGCAAGAGCTAGAAAGCTTGCCTTCTGAGTGGTGGCCCCACTTTCTAGAACAGCATCCCCACACAGAGAAGGATGACATTCTCCTGGGGTCCCAGAAAGTCCTTAAGCCATGATTCTGGTCCTAGGTTTTGCATTAATGTATCTGTAAAATACCTGGCATGTTTTATTTGCTATTGTTATGGGCGTTTTAGGCCTGGCTGGCTATGTTGTTTTATATTTTTAATGTTCTTTTTTATTTTTAGATATATATTTTAATGTTTTTTTAGATTTTGTGAGCCACTCAGAATCTATTGGAGTGAACATCCATAACAATAATAACAGAAATAATAATAATAATAATAATAATAATAATAATAATAATAATAATAATAATAACAACAACAACAACAACAACAACAACAACAACAACAACAACAATGAGTTGCTAAATTAATCCACTGGTCATTATGTAAAAAATACGACTTGCCTGTATCCAAAAGTCATGGGAACATAAAGTGGAAAAAGTTATAGAGAATGAGAAGTGAAGATCTTGTGGGACTTTAGAATACAGACGGATCGTCACTTGGAACACAACACACCAGATATCACAGTTGTGGAAAACCGAAACGTACAATTTATTGACATTGCGGTACCAGGAGATGCCAGAATCGAAGAAAAAGAACTGGAAAAAATCATGAAATACCGTGACCTGGCCATCAAAACTACACGGCTATGGTTGAAACATGTAACAGTGATACCCATTTGTTATCGGGGTACTTGGTACCATGTCCAAGAATTTTATAAGTTACATCAACAAATTGCAGCTTCCTGCAATAACAGCAGCAGAACTGCAAAAAACTGCGCTACTTGGAACATCATATATCTTAAGAAGGTACTTGGTTGATACCTAGGATGCTGGCAGCAACCTGTATCAACCATTAGCACCAGTCAATGCTATTTGTGATGTATTTTTGAATGTTCAATTGACTGAGTTTCATTTTTAATGAATAAAGTAAATAACAACAACAACAACAACAACAACCACCACCACCACCACCACCACCACCATTGGTCAGCTGCAGAAGGCCACCTTAGTGGGATCTGCTCACATAATTCGCCAATACATCACGCAGTCTAAATGCCTGGGAAGTATTCGACTAGTGACCTGGGATACGAAATCCAGCATAGTTATCTCGTATGCCGTGTATACTATCATTTTGTGTAAATAAAATAATAATAATAATAATAAATATTGGAATCTGCTCGCATAATTCGCCGATACATCACGCAGTCCTAAACGCTTGGGAAGTGTTCGACTAGCGATCTGTGATACAAAATCCAGCATAGTTATCTCATTTGCTGTGTATACTGTCATTTTGTGTAAATAAAATAAATATTAAAATAATATAATAAATATTATTTATTATTATTAAAAACAAATATAAAAATAATTAATAATAAATGTCCAATAATTTTATAAGATACATCAACAAACTGCAGCTTCCTGCAATAACACCAGTGGAACTGCAAAAAACAGTGCTACTTGGAACATCATACATCTTCAGAAGGTACTTGGTTGATACCCAAGACACTGGTATCAACCATTAGCACCAGTCAACAGTATTTGTGATGCTTTTTTGAATGCTCAGTTGACTCTTTCATGTTTAATGAATAAAGTAAATAATAATAATAGCAACTATATTATAATAAATTAAAATAAACAAAACCTAATCAACAGCAAAATTCATAGAATAACTATAAATTAAATATCAGGCTTATTCAATCTAGCAATATATGTATTATTTTCTCATTTTTAAAACCCAGAGACTTTTTGAAAATGGATAATGAACTCGTATCTTGGATCCATTCCTTAATATCAAAGAATGCTTTTCTTTCCAATTATATAAAAGTATCCTGACTTCCCCTGACCCAGTGGAGCTAAAGGTCTTTATGAGATGACAAAATCGTTGTTTTAACCGCATATTATGATAATTAAAGTATTTCTTCCCAAAATTGTATTAATATATGTAGAAATTTGAAGGCAACACTCTAAGAGAACAGGGCCAAATCTTAGTTTTAGTTTTAGTTTTCAAACTCATTGGCTTCCTCAGGTGCCATTCAAATTTCTGGTCATGTCCATCACTTTACCAATTCTTCTAAGGTCCATGTTTCCAGATGAGGTCCCAGACTCTGTGTCTTTCTGCCTCAATGCACTTCTGATAAAGTCCATTTGTCATGTCCTCAGCTTCTTTCTTATTCTTTGGGAGTAAGTGCTTCAGTTTTCTTCTCACGTAATCTCTGTGCCAAGGCTTCTCTTTAGTCATTGCCTTAGTATTTTTTTTTTTTTTTTTTTTTTTTTTTTTTTTTGGCTGCAGTTATCACAAAATGCTGTTCTTATAATCAGATAAGAGATGAATCCATGGCGATATCACTCAAATTGTATCTTACGTATGCCAAGCTTAACATTATTTATATGCCACACATACTCAGACTTATTTATTTATATGCCACACATACTCAGACTTATTTATTTATATGCCACACATACTCAGACTTATTTATTTATATGCCACACATACTCAGACTTATTTATTTATATGCCACACATACTCAGACTTATTTATTTATATGCCACACATACTCAGACTTATTTATTTATATGCCACACATACTCAGACTTATTTATTTATATGCCACACATACTCAGACTTATTTATTTATATGCCACACATACTCAGACTTATTTATTTATATGCCACACATACTCAGACTTATTTATTTATATGCCACACATAAGAACTGGAAAAAATCATGAAATACCGTGACCTGGCCATCAAAACTACACGGCTATGGTTGAAACATGTAACAGTGATACCCATTTGTTATCGGGGTACTTGGTACCATGTCCAAGAATTTTATAAGTTACATCAACAAATTGCAGCTTCCTGCAATAACAGCAGCAGAACTGCAAAAACAGTGCTACTTGGAACATCATATATCTTAAGAAGGTACTTGGTTGATACCTAGGATGCTGGCAGCAACCTGTATCAACCATTAGCACCAGTCAATGCTATTTGTGATGTATTTTTGAATGTTCAATTGACTGAGTTTCATTTTTAATGAATAAAGTAAATAACAACAACAACAACAACCACCACCACCACCACCATTGGTCAGCTGCAGAAGGCCACCTTAGTGGGATCTGCTCATATAATTCGCCAATACATCACGCAGTCTAAATGCCTGGGAAGTATTCGACTAGTGACCTGGGATACGAAATCCAGCATAGTTATCTCGTATGCCGTGTATACTATCATTTTTTGTAAATAAAATAATAATAATAATAATAAATATTGGAATCTGCTCGCATAATTCGCCGATACATCACGCAGTCCTAAACGCTTGGGAAGTGTTCGACTAGCGATCTGTGATACAAAATCCAGCATAGTTATCTCATTTGCTGTGTATACTGTCATTTTGTGTAAATAAAATAAATATTAAAATAATATAATAAATATTATTTATTATTATTAAAAACAAATATAAAAATAATTAATAATAAATGTCCAATAATTTTATAAGATACATCAACAAACTGCAGCTTCCTGCAATAACACCAGTGGAACTGCAAAAAACAGTGCTACTTGGAACATCATACATCTTCAGAAGGTACTTGGTTGATACCCAGGACACTGGTATCAACCATTAGCACCAGTCAATGGTATTTGTGATGCTTTTTTGAATGCTCAGTTGACTCTTTCATGTTTAATGAATAAAGTAAATAATAATAATAGCAACTATATTATAATAAATTAAAATAAACAAAACCTAATCAACAGCAAAATTCATAGAATAACTATAAATTAAATATCAGGCTTATTCAATCTAGCAATATATGTATTATTTTCTCATTTTTAAAACCCAGAGACTTTTTGAAAATGGATAATGAACTCGTATCTTGGATCCATTCCTTAATATCAAAGAATGCTTTTCTTTCCAATTATATAAAAGTATCCTGACTTCCCCTGACCCAGTGGAGCTAAAGGTCTTTATGAGATGACAAAATCGTTGTTTTAACCGCATATTATGATAATTAAAGTATTTCTTCCCAAAATTGTATTAATATATGTAGAAATTTGAAGGCAACGCTCTAAGAGAACAGGGCCAAATCTTAGTTTTAGTTTTAGTTTTCAAACTCATTGGCTTCCTCAGGTGCCATTCAAATTTCTGGTCATGTCCATCACTTTACCAATTCTTCTAAGGTCCATGTTTCCAGATGAGGTCCCAGACTCTGTGTCTTTCTGCCTCAATGCACTTCTGATAAAGTCCATTTGTCATGTCCTCAGCTTCTTTCTTATTCTTTGGGAGTAAGTGCTTCAGTTTTCTTCTCACGTAATCTCTGTGCCAAGGCTTCTCTTTAGTCATTGCCTTAGTATTTTTTTCTTTTTTTTTCTTTGGCTGCAGTTATCACAAAATGCTGTTCTTATAATCAGATAAGAGATGAATCCATGGCGATATCACTCAAATTGTATCTTACGTATGCCAAGCTTAACATTATTTATATGCCACACATACTCAGACTTATTTATTTATATGCCACACATTTATTTATATGCCACACATACACAGACTCAGCCTTCCATCCTTTATAAGGTAGGTAAAATGAGGACCCAGATTGTTGGGGGGGCAATAAGTTGACTTTGTAAATATACAAATAGAATGAGACTATTGCCTTACACACTGTAAGCCGCCCTGAGTCTTCGGAGAAGGGCGGGGTATAAATGTAAACAAAAAAAAACAAAAAACATGCCCAGTGATGTTTGTGTTACTATTTCCTAAGGCAATTATCTGAACAGTGTTGAAATCAACTCTGAATGGACTGCAGTTTCTTTTCTTTCTTTTTCTTTTTTTTTTTTTTTTTTTTGTTCAAAAAGTTTTTATTGGTCAAAAAAGGTTTATACAAATACATATCAGGTATGGTAAATTTTCATTTTTCTTATTCAAAATAAGAATTTTACTCAAATTTTTTAACACATACAACAGCCATATGGCAAGCAGGTGACACGAAGTAGATAAGTTTACAAATCTTACATACGCAATAAAGAAGGGTCAAGAATAAACAGAATATCGTACAAAAGAGAATAAGGAAAACCAACACAATACTAAATATCTTTATCACTTCCTAGTTTTGGATCTCAGAACTCTGGGTTCAGCCTGACCCAACTCCAGGGCCGCAACAGCGGCAGCCGCCTCCGCCCATGGTCTATAACCTCCCTTCTTCAATTCCTGGGTCATCTGATTCCAGGAGGCTTTGTGTTCCTCCACGTAGGCCGTAGCCTCCATAATTGTACTAATTTTTTCATAATGCCCTCCCGGAAAATCATCAATCCCTCTGGCATCAGCCATCTGAAGCCTACTCCCTTCTGGTACAATTTGCTTGACAAAAAGTAATATTTCTTTCTCATTTCACGTACCTGTCTGGGAATCTGCCTCAGAATGGCTATCTCCCTGCCCCTGTAAGTCAGTGCCCCACTCCTATGTTTTCTAAGAATTTCATCTCGTCTCTCTTCTCACAAATTTGACATGAACCTCTCTGGGAACCGCATGCGTGCGTGCATATTGTGAATTAACTCTATAAACTCGATCCACATCCCAATTCATGAAATCAACACCTCTCCCAAGAAATTCTCCCAACAATTTAGTCACAACATCTCTCAAATCTTCTTGGTCCACTTCTTCCAAATTTTGAAACCTAAGGAAATAAGACATTTTATCCATCTGTAGTCTAAGCACAGCATTGCCTGTCGTCTCCTCTCTTTCTGCACTGCCGCATCTCACCCTCAGACCTTCCACTTTCTGCTTGTTTTCTGCTGAGACTTGTTGAGTATCCTTTAAATCCTTTTGGATAGTCACAATTTCTGCTCTTATTTCCGTTTGGCCTCTTTGCAAATCATCCAGTTTCTTGTCCATATTGGATAACTTTTCCAGAATTCTCTCCATCTCTCCAGCAGTTGGTCTCTGACCTTTGCCATTTAAAAAAAAAATTCAAAATCCTCAGGCAAGCACAGTATCCTTGTAATTTCCTCCGGATCCACCAGGGGCACTCACAGGAGCAACGAGTCCAGAGTACAGTTAGTCAACCAGGAAGCCGAAGGAAGTGATGTCATCAAAATTCTCATAGTGAAGGCGGAAGCTGGGCGCCACCACTGTTCCCCAGAGGAGGGGCCTCAAACCCTCCCTCCTAAATTTCTCCATCACCTCTTCTCTCCAGAGCTCCACAAAACCGGTAATCTTCTTATTTTAAGTTCTCCTCTCTCCAGAATGACTCGTGCTCCTTCCAGCCGCAGGGAGAAAACCCCCGCACTCCGGAGCACTCCACTGCGTTGCCATATCCTTCCCTTCTCCATTCCTCAATTCTTCTCCGTTCCCTGTTCACCACCAGGCTGCTGCAGTTATAAATCCAAAGCCCCGGTGTCACCGGGCACAGCGGCCCAGGCGACGACCAAAGTAATGGCCGTGGCCCGTGGCCTCCAAACCCCGCCGAGCCTAGGACGCGCCAGCATCGGTCCCCCCAGTCCTGTATGTCGGCTGGGAGACCCCTGGCGAGCCGTCCGTGCGGCAGGTGTCCTTTTCGGAACACCTGGCCCCTGGGGGCCTCGGCGGCGGGCGGGTTCGGGCGCTGGGGGCAGGAGAAGCCTCCAGACGACCCGTTGCCTCTGGACACCGGAAGTCGTCTCCTTTTCTTTCTTTTTCTTATAAAAAGTTTTTTTTTTATTTTGAACACATTAAAACACAAGACAAATGGACTGCAGTTTTAATCATTTGCTGTGTTCTTATGTTTGCCTACAACAGTGATGGCTAACCTTTTTGCCGTCGCGTGCCAAAAGTGTGGGAAGCGTGGGGCGGGGTCACACATGCGTGCCCATACCCATAATTCAATGTGCCCCACCCCCTTGCGCATGTGCACATTACAGCCCCCCGTGCGAACCCCCACTTTTGGCACGTGATGGCACGGTGGGCCCGGTAGGCGCATTTTTCGCCCTCCCCAGGCTCCAGAGGCTTTCTTGGAGCCTGGGGAGAGTGAAAACGGCCTTTCCCACCCAGTGGTGAAGTCTAAATTTCTTTCCTACTGGTTCTGTGGGTGTGGCTTGGTGGGCGTGGCTTGGTGGGTGGTCATGTGACTGGGTGGGTGTGGCTATGTGACTGGGGGATCAAAAGACAGAAACTCAGTAACAATGTCCTGCTGGAGTAGGGTTGGACTAGATGACCTCCAGGTCCCTTCCAGCCCTGGATTATCCTCTAAAGCTGCATCTAGTGCCAGGTTTGTAGTCCTTCCTTCCTCTCCTTTTCCCTCCCTCCCTCTTTCTTTCTTTCTTTCTTTCTTTCTTTCTTTCTTTCTTTCTTTCTTTCTTTCTTTCTCCCTCCCTCCCTCCCTCCCTCCCTCCCTCCCTCCCTCCCTCCCTCCCCTCAAACAACCCCCCCCATTTTTTTGCCTGCACCCCCCATTTTTTGCCTAGCAGGCTTCAACTTTTTTACCTTTTAAAAAATGCTTTTAAAAGTAAAAAAAAAAAGCCTCTGATGATCAGGCACTTCAGCTGGGATCATCAGAGCCTTGTTGTAATCCTTTAAAAGCATTTTTTATCACAACCTCTTTGGCCGAAGAGGTTGCTAAAAAAAATGCTTTTAAAAGTAAAAAAAAAAGGCTCTGATGATCACGTGGCTCAGCTGGGCATGGGGGGGTGGGCAGGGATTTTTGCTACCAGTTCTCTGAACCACCCGCAGTCATTGCTACCGGATTGGCTGATCCGGTCCAAACCGGGAGCATTTCACCCCTGTTCCCACCCTCTCGGAGGCCCTCTGGAGGCTGGAAATGGCCCGTTTCCTGATTTCTGGTGGGCCCAGAAGGCTTGAAAATCAGCTGGCCGGCATGCGCATGAATGCTGGAGCTGAGTTAGTGGAATGCTTATGGGCCCACAGGTGGCACGTGTGCCATAGGTTCACCATCACGGGCCTAGAAGAATAAACTATCATTTTACAATCAATATGCTAAAGCAGGGCTCTCCAATCTTGGTCCCTTTAAGACTTCTGGACTTCAATCCCAGAGGCCCTCAGCCGCTGGCTGAGGAACTCTGGGAGTTAAAGTCCAGAAGTCTTAAAGGGACCAAGATTGGAGACCCCTATACTAAAGAATACCAAGGTCCCAATATTTGGTACTGCAATTAATGTCCAGCAAGGCCTTGTGATGAGGTTTGCTTACAGTAATTTGCTTACAGTTTTTATTAGGGAGTGGAACCAAAGCAATCACTTTAGAGTTCTCCTAGAGCTCATCCATTGCCTTCATCAAAAATATAATTGCTGAAATTCATATACATTCAATATCTATTTTGTAGGCTATTAAACCACCAAAACTGTGGAAAACCTGGTATCTCCAGTGGATACACAAGAGTTTCTATAAGCAGACAAAGAATTGACACATTGGATGGACAGAATTTCTGGGGAAGTGCATGTCCACACTGAATATCAGACATTAATACAATAAATTCAAATTTAAATGAAATGTTCCAATCTCGATTGCAGAAAATATGACTTCAGCAACAGAGTGGTCAGTGCCTGGAATGCACTACCAGACTCTGTGGTCTCATCCCAAAATCCCTAAAACTTTAACCTAAAACTGTCTACTATAGACCTCACCCCATTCCTAAGAGGTCTGTAAGGGGCGTGCATAAGAGCACCAGCATGCCTACCGTCCCAGTCCTAATGTTCCCTTTTACTGTATTTATTTTATATATTCAATTCATGCTTATACTTATATGTATTATTTAATATGTATTCGACAAAATAAATAAATAAAATAAATAAATAAATAAATAAGTGAGATTTCTCAAGGAAATGGAATAGCTTGCTTCTCCTCAACCATTTGCAAATTCCAAATTTCAAATACATTGACTGTCCATTTCAAAACCAGCTCAACTAAGGCCAGCGGGATCATCATCATCATCATCATCATCTGGTTTGTCCAGGAAGACTATATACCAGAAGGCTCTTACAAAGAAGCAAATGTGGTGGGAACAAGTCTAGCATTGAATAGGAATAGATATCCTGTTTAGTATTTTGGACAGTGCCAGCACAAACGTGAGTGGCATGTATTCATCATCTTGTATTTACATCAACTCTGCCTATTTTTTTAAGCTGTACATCAATAGAATGGAGCAGATAAAACATTATTCAGCTTCTTTTCAGACTAGGATTTATAGGCAGCTATAAAAGTGATGTACTGGCAATCAAAACCCAAAGAAAAGATGCTTTGATGGTCATATTTCTTTTTGTTCCCCCTCGCTTCTTCATACTTACATTCACATATGTATGTCTACCACTCTCCTGAAAGGTGACTTATATCTGTGTGTTAAAATTTGCAAAAGCCAAGAAAATAAATACTGTAACATAATAAAAGTGAATCTGTTCACCTCACCACTATTTTTGCACACCGTCAATCTAGCCCAGCTGAAATGCCAATTCATTGGAAGTTTTTAGTACGCGCTTGTCCACTATTGAAATTAACAGGACTTCAGAATTCCTAGCTTTGGCTCCATTGGTCATCACCATTGTTTTGAAGAATGATCATCTGGCCTACATCAGTATCATCTCAGCTCCTGATATTTCCTTAGCCAAAGTGAGGGGTTCAAGCAAAACATTTATGAG
Organism: Ahaetulla prasina; assembly: GCF_028640845.1. Lineage (NCBI taxonomy): Eukaryota > Metazoa > Chordata > Lepidosauria > Squamata > Colubridae > Ahaetulla > Ahaetulla prasina. The sequence continues at coordinate 18,840,676 of NC_080544.1, read as the reverse complement.
AGAAAGAGAAAGAAAGCTCTGTGAAAACAAAAGGAATACCGATAAATCGAAGCAACTGGAATTAAAAGATAAAAAGAACCCAGTCTTTGATGCAGAACAAAAGGTTTTAACGGATTCATAATCAACTGGATTTATTGTAATGGAAATGTGAAACTTTGAAGAACAAGGATTTTACTTGCAATAAATATTGGTACTAAACCAGACATGCTTTGGCTTACCAACTCTGAAAGGAACAAGAGAAAATAATTACGTTTGAACAGAAACAGGAATATTTTGAATAGTAGAGGACGTAAGGGATCAATTTGTTAAAGATTACTCTCAATTATATACTAAACAGACATTAAAGATCAAAAGGAATTTGCATACAATATAGCTTACACAATTTACAGATTAAAAAAAGGACGCCCTTAACAAATCAATTTCAAAAGATGAACCAAAAGAAGCAGTGCAAAAATGGAAATCGAAGGCCGGCTGCTTTTTCTGCAATATAATTTTGATATTAAATGAATTAAACTATTAACTAAAGTAATGAACGATACTTGTTAAGCAATTATCTCAAGTAATGAATGACATTCAACAATATCAAGTACTCCCTCTGTCTTGACAAGCTTTATTTCTTTGATTTGTAAACAGGGATATGATCCATTTTTTTAATTGAATATAGATGGCGAGCTTTGTTAATGGCATCATTTGCAAAGAGATTAAGCAGCATTTTTGAAGCATTAATACATCCTGATCAGACTGAACTAATCCCAAGAGATAACACTAAATATATTTTGAATGTATTCATAATATTAATCAGAAAAGCAAGGGGTTCAATTTTTTTCTAGATATAGGGAAAGCCTTTGATAATTTAGAATGGCCTTGTATATTTTTGGCCTTGAAGATGATGAACTTTGGTACAAACTTATATATCTATATATCTGTACATCTGTACATCTGTATATCTATATCTATCTCTATCTATCTATCTATCTATCTATCTATCTATCTATCTATCTATCTATCTATCATCTATCTATAAAGAATTGAGGCCTTTGAACTCTGGTGCTGGAGAAGACTCCTGCAAGTGCCTTGGACTGTAAGGTGATCAAACCGGTCAGTCCTAGAGGAGATCAACCCTGACTGCTCTTTAGAAGGCCAGATCCTGAAGATGAAACTCAAATACTTTGGCCACCTAATGAGAAGGAAGGTCTCACTGGAGAAGAGCCTAATGCTGGGAAAGGTTGAGGGCAAAAGAAGAACGGGACGACAGAGAATGAGGTGGCTGGATGGAGTCACTTAAGCAGTTGGCGTGAGCTTAAATGGACTCCAGAGGATGGTAGAGGACTGGAAAGCCTGGAGGAATGTTGTCCATGGGGTTGCGATAGGTCGGACACAACTACATATATATATAGTAAATCAACATTTCACAAAATATTAATTATTATTTATTAATTAATGTTATTAATTATTATTAATAATAATAATACTTAATATATTAATTATTAATAGAGGACAGGACAAGACAAAGCTGATCTTGACCCTTTTTCTCTAGTTTACCTGGTTTTTGGAGGAATTTCTCAAATATATATATATATATATTCGGTTATACATTTTTGAGTGGGGAATGATAGATTTGAATGAGTTTCTCTCATCGCAGAACGTCCATGTAATAAGTAAAATCACTGTATTTCCCTTAAGTCAAACTTCAGAGTGAGCCTCTTTGACATCATTTCATATAGCCATACTCGTACATTTAGGACTATATGTACCAGTATATTGCCTAGACAATGTGACAGTATTTTAACTTCTATAGCAAGAGTGCCAATGGACTGGAAAAAAAGTTCCAAGGTGAAACTTTGTTATTGTACACAGCAGAGGTGGGTTTCAGCAGGTTCTGACCAGTTCTGAAGAACCGGTAGCGGAAATTTTGAGTAGTTCGGAGAACTGGTAGTAAAAATTCTGACTGCCCCTGCCCCCATCTATTCTCTGCCTCCCAAGTCCCAGCTATTCGGGAGGAAATGGAGATTTTACAGTATCCTTCCCCTGCCACGCCCACCAATCCACACCCATCAAGCCATGCCATGCCCACCAAGCCACACCCACGGAACCGGTAATAAAAAAAATTGAAACCTACCACTGGTACACAGTATATTGATTGCACCATGAATTCTGTATGTACAGAAATGGAAAGATATAGCAAGCCCCAGAAAAGAAGAACAGATGGAAAAAGTGATGGAGCTAGCAGAAATGGCAAAATTGGCTATTTTAATTAGAAAAAAATACATATCAGCTTTGTTTCTCCTTGGAAATCGCTTCTGGACTTTGTGCTCAAAACACACACACACAGAAAAAAGAAATAAACTCTTGACATTGAGTTTTTCAGATTAATACAGTCTGTTGTTATAGACATTGCTAGTATTTGTTAAGTTGGTAATGTAAAAAATTGAGAGAAGTTAATGCTTCCCCCCCATTCCACCTGTATGCACACCTTTCATCCCCCTTTCTTCCCCTTTCTGATTTTCCTAATTTTAATTCCAGTTGTATTTTATATTATGATAATTTTAATAACATTCTTTAAAATGTGGGTGGACCTCAAATGATGACTTAAATTATAAATTATGACTTATGACAAATTATGACTTATACAATAAAAAGTTTAGAATGTAGGCGCACCAGCGTGCCTACCGTCCCTGTCCTAATGTTTTCTTTTATTTGTATCCTATCCTATTTGTATCTGTCATAAAATACATGCTTGACAAATAAATACAAAAAAACCCCAAAAAAAACAGACCATTTTTTTGGAGATGTAAACAAGGGTAACGCTTCTTTAAATTATGTTTTTACAGTTGCCTTCCCTTATTAGATTTGGAAGAAAGTATTGGATTATATAAATGTAATTGTGTGACAAAAGCTAAGATTTTCAGGCCTAGAACACAGAAGAACAGAATTGGAAGAGACCTTGGATGTCTTCCAGAAGAACTTAGATTTACATGAGAGGGGAAATCAACAGGAATTCAAGAGGGACAATATTTGATGGTCTTCATGATTTTCTTCTTGGTCACTCAGGAAAGACACCTATTTTTCAAACCATTTCTGAAAACCAAATCAAAAAAATTTGCAAATGTTTTAGAGCAAGGGTCCCCAACCTTTCGGACCTCAGGGACCACTAAATTCATAATTTTAAATCCCGTGGACCACTAAAATGATCTGCTTAATGACCGGCTGGGTGGGCGTGGTTAGGTGGTCATGTGATTGGGTGGGCGTGGCCAAATTGATGTCACTCACATTGAGGGAGCCTCGCCGGCTTCTACTCGCCCCTCCCCTCCTAGCCATTCCTTGCCTCCCCACCTGGACTCCTTAGGGCCCGAACAGGAAGTAGCTGTTGCAGCTAAGCAGCCACCATGAGAAAGAGTTGGCAAAACAGCTGCTCAGTTCAAATTGGATCTGACCAAGAAGGAGGCTTAGCAGAAGTACCTCACCGAGGACTACGAGCACAGACTTTCCAAGCAGAGGGAAGACCTGTGGGAGTACAAGGCCAGGTGCTGGCACCTGGAGGCTCAACAGACTGAGATGGTCAGCCAGTTCCAGGCCATGAGGCAGTCCCACTGGAACAAGGCCCTCCAGCTCTTTGCCACCAGCGGTGCTTCCCTCCAGACTTTGCCCAAAGCCCCACACCAGGAGGCTGAAGCAGACCCCAAGTCGGAATTTCTGCCCCCCTCCGACCTGCACAAAAAGACCCCAAAGGGGAGACGCTCTGCAGCAACAATTCATTGCATGTATCTAGCTGAGGGGCCTTAGTTTGAGGACCCCTGATTTAGTACAATATAAAAAAATGCAAATAATTTTTCTGTGGACCACCAAAATTTTCTTGTGGACCACCAGTGATCCACGGACCACCAATTGGTGACCACTGTTTTAGAGGTTAAGAATGAAGTACTGTGATTTGTTTTGGTTCATTAAAAAAAAAACCCGTCAGGTTCCAGACAGGCACTTGGAAAAAAGACAAACCAGGTTCCTGGGTATAGCAATCTTTATCTGGCACTCCAGCATGTTCCAACGATCAATCACAGTGAAGAAAAATAGTCAGCACTATCGCGCAGTGCTCCCCTCCACCTTTTAATGTCTCCCATGCTCTACTCGTGACTCCACCCTCCGCCGTGCCCCCAACACACTTTCAGCCTATAACACAGCCAATATGCCACCCCTAATCTAGGCTGGCCAGCTTAGTTCCCTATACAAGTCAAGACTCAGCAAAGCCTCCGCGGTTTGGCTTTGTCAGCTGTTCAGTAGCCCCGTCTCCCAGTTGTGCTGCGGGGATGCCAGCATCAGCTTCCGGGAACATGGCTGCGGCCTCAGCAGCGGTAAGAGCTTCATGCCTTGTCTGGTATGGTGGTAGCAGCCCCAGTGATGACTGGGCATTTTTCCTCATATAGAAATGGAATTGGAAGAGACCTTAAAACAGGAGGGCAGAGATGATCAGTGCTGCAATATCACTCAAAAGTGGCTGTTCAGCAGCCTCTATTTTAATATGTCCGCTGGACCTGTCTCCATGTTGAACCCTTTTTGCAATAGAGAACTTCTCATAAACTGAAACGTGCTTCCTTTCAATTTCCACCTACTGATTCCAGTTGGGTGCTCTGGAGCGACACAAAACAACTTTGCTCAATTTTCTGCATGACAGCCCTTCAGATCTTTGAAGAATGCAATTGTGTTGCACTTTATACTCCTTAAAATTTGCTTTTATTTGATTGAAAACCCTGAAGATTTGCGAGTGCTTTTTATGTTCACATAGGATTTTCATTTGTTTAACTTGACAAGCTGGAGACGCTCCTAACAATGAGTTGATGTGTTTTCATGTTCTTCTAGAACCATTTTTTAAAAAAAAGAAAAGAAAAGAAAGCCAGCCTTTTGTGGTAAGGTTGGACTTGCACCAAGGAGACTCAACATCAAATCATCCTCAGCCACAGAAGTACACTCAGTGACTTTACATTCATTCAGCCAGGTTGCTTGATAAGTTGTTGTGAGGAAAAAAATGGAGGAGTAATACAAAATATTATCTAAAACAGGGTTTGTCAAACTCAATTTCATTTGAAGGCCACATCAGGGTTGTGTTTGACCTTGGGGGGGCAGGGGAGGATAGCCAGCTCGACGTCACTTGTTGTTGTGACCCAGGCCCAAGTAGGTAGTTGGGGGCATCTGTGGTTGCTGAGCACTCTCCCAGTGAAAATGGAGCTCGGGAGGGCCGCCATACTTTGCTGGCAAAGGCACCATGGGCCGATCCTTTGGGGTTTCAAGGGTGGACCCATGGGGGGAGAAAGGAAGGGGAAGTTGAGAAGGAGTAGGAGAGAAGAAAGTAGGAAGGATAAAAGAAGGGAGGGAGAGGAATGAGAAGGAGAAAAAAGATTGCTGTAAAATGGAAAAGATGAAATGGAAGAAAGACAACCCCGAATATGTTTGAATATATCAAGATAAAAACTGAAATACCTAAAAAAGAGAATAAATATTAGTAAAAATGGAGAAATTAGAACTGGAGGGCGAAGGAAGTCGTGATTTATATAATTGAGCATGGAAATATTAGGTAAAGGTAAAGGTTTCCCTCGCACATACGTGCTAGTCGTTGCCGACTCTAGGGGGCGGTGCTCATCTCCGTTTCAAAGCCGAAGAGCCAGCGCTGTCTGAAGACGTCTCCGTGGTCATGTGGCCGGCATGACTCAACGTCAAAGGCTCACAGAACGCTGTTACCTTCCCACTAAAGGTGGTCCCTATTTTTTCTACTTGCATTTTTACATGCTTTCAAAACTGCTAGGTTGGCAGAAGCTGGGATAAGTAACAGGAGCTCACCCCATTACACGGCAGCACTAGGGATTCGAACTGCTGAGCTGCCGACCTTTCAATCGACAAGCTCAACATCCTAGCCCCTGAGCCACCGCGTACTATGGAAATATTAAGACACGATTAAAATATGGAAAAAGAAAACTTTGGCAGAAATTGAAATAAAGTAAAATGTATTTGGATATGTTTAATTGTATAAGATATGATATGGCCAATACTCTGTTCATAAACTATGTATGTGTGTAGGGAGGAAAATTGAAAAAATCAATAAAAACTTGTTTAAAAAAAAGGGTGGCCCCACGGGCCAGATCTAAGCACCCCGTGGGCTGGAACTGGCCTCCGGCCCTTGAATATGACACCCCTGATCTAAAAGAAAGGGGGAATATTAATTTAGCCAATGCTTTTTTATATATATTTCATATATGTAACAGACAAATGGCAATGCATCAAAGCAATGAAATTTTATTGTAGCCAGACACACTTCCTTTAAGCACCATGGTGAGCTGATACGTTGCTGGCTTTTGATGGCTAACAAGACTGCTTTTGCAAGGGAATTGTTAGATCTAGATGCTAGATCTGAGCTGTGTAGTCATGTAATCTCTCGGGAACAAAAGAGAGGTCTTTAAGATCATCCATCTGACTCTGGACAACTGCTACTCATGAATGGATCGTTGAAATTTCCACTTTTATGGTCGGCTTATGAGTGGCTGAGCGTTGGGATTATATTGCAGCTTTTATAAGACATTAAGCTTCACCAAGCCTTATATTTTATATCATATCACTCATCACTGTTCTATCATCACATCATATAACTCATATCTCACGTCACTTTTTCGCATCTTTTGTTAGTTTTGCTTACTGGAGAGATTAAGGTATTTCAGACCGGCAAGGTTTGTACTGTATTAATTGGCTGAGTTCCTACTCAGCCAATTGGTGGTGTAAAATTGTTTTTAAACTTTTTAAAATATATGGTGGGGGTTGTTTTTTTTTTTATTATATAGCAAAATAGTGCTTAGTATATGGATTTTGGAAAGTTTATTAAACCCCAAAGGGGTTTGAATTCGTAGTTTTGAATTATTGAGATGATATTTTCTCATGGGAAAATGGAGATTGGTTTTTGTGTTTTGGTGGATTTTTTTTTCCTGATAAGGAGAAATTGGAGACTGGAAATTAGAGCCAGGGTATATTGAAAATTGAGTAGAAATCCTTAATGCAAACCTTTGAATACCAAAGACAGAATGGATCAAATGCTTGATAAAATTGACAGAACAGGTTCTAATGAAGTTATAAAACAAGAACAAGCTGCAATAGACGTCTATGAAATTAATATAAGAAGGATTTAAATCAGGGGGAAAATGCATTTACTTTCGCTACCCGATTGGAAATGCGAGTGCATTTTTTGAAATAGATTCTGAAAGGGACTTGGTAAAGGACTGTATGATAAAGTGGGCACAAAATTTTCAGGAGCCAATATTATTGGAAACTTGGGGAAAAATTTGGGTTAGAAATGTTAAATTCACGCAGGCACAGAATCTGAGGGAAAATTTTTATTAAATGTTTTATAGATGGCACTTAGATCCTAAGAAGTTATCGTGTATGTACCCAGATATGCAAGCAAAATGTTGGAGATGTAATTGTGATGATGCTACATATTTTCATATTTGGTGGACTTGTAAGGATATAAAGGCCTTTTGGATAAAAATTTGGTGGATTTTACAAAATGTTTTGAAAAAGAAGATAAAGTTCCTGCCGCAATTTTTTTTGTTGGGAATTATTACGGACTGTACAGTAATTGAGACTAAATTGATTTTAAATCTAATAACAGCAGCAAGATTATTAATAGGACAATACTGGAAGAAAAAAGAAGTACCTACAATAGAAGAATGGATATTGAAAGTTGCCAATTTGGCTGAGATGGCGAAGATATCAGCCTTTTGAAAGACAATACAAGAAAGATACTTAAAGGAATGGAAAAATGGATTGACTATATTCAAAGTAGATATCAGACTAAGAGTTATCAGACTGTTTTGAATGATTATGATGTATTATTTTGATTGTTTTGGGGAAGTTAGGAATTGATGATTGTAGGGGTATAATTAAGTTGGGACGAAAATTTTTAGCATATGTTTGTTTTATTTTTAACTATACCTTGTGCTCAATCCGGGAAGTCGGGGGGGGGAGGGGGGTTGTGAAGGGAGGAGGGAGGGGAGGGGGGGAAAGGGGGGGGAATTTTCTGTAAAACTTTTTGAATTAAAAAAAAAAAGGAAATGCGATTGCGCATGAGCCTCTGCTGTGCATGCGCAGAGAGTCAAAAATAGGACATGGTGATGTCCTGGCGGGTGGACGGAGCCCCCACCACTGGCCCTCCTGGCTTGCATGAGCTGGATAGATCCGTCCGGATTTCACCGCTGATTTCAATGTTCTATAAATGGATTTGATGGATGGTTCCCTTAAGGATATAAATAGATATTAAACCAAAAAACTGATTTGGATATTATTATTTTTTCCTTCTGGATATTTGAAAGAGCTCATCTAAGATTTGGAAAGACTTTTTATAGAAGTGACAAAGAAACAAATAAATTTTTATTGAGGGGTGGGGTGGGGGAAGAAAATTTGCTAAACTTCCCAAGGATTTTCACTTTGAAACACAGATGAGTAGCAAACTACTTCTGGGATATATTTTTTTTTTTGAAGAGGTTAAAGAATAATTTTAACAAAATCAGGAAAGATATATAAGATCGGCTTATTCAACTGGGGTTCAAAGAAGAAAACAATTACATCTAGTTGCCTTAATGGACTTTTGCTGGCAAAGACTGAATGATTGATGCATTCAGGCTTTGTTTTCCTTATGAGTTATGAGGAGAAGAAAGATTATGTTTTATTTAGTGATGGTGATAAGTTATTAAAATATTTTTACCTGATGGGATGAAACAGGAAACTACTGAGTTGTTTTTTTATTTTCTCATTCCTCTTTTCCTTCTTTTTCTATTTAGCATCCCTTTTCATTTCTTTCGTATTTTTTCTGTTTGTATATTTTGTAAATTTATATTAATTTTTACTGTCTTCAATTACAACACTTAATAAAATTATTATTTTTAAATATTATAGGCAAGAATTTAAATAAACAATCATTACATGCCGTCAACAAATACTATGATCACTTACTTACATACACCCAATTTCAAATATATTCTCTCTAGTTGTACATATTAATTATTTCTCTGGAAGAAGAGTGAGCTTATTATACTTTTATTCTTAACATGCAAAATTTTTGTGACTTTCCTGGTAGCCTTAGGGCTTCTATCTGTTAGAAGATAAGTTATGTAAAAGCCATCATAAAAACAAGGATTTTTTATTATTATTATTAAAGGTCAAAGCAGCCTTGGTCTCAAGCCAGAATAAAATTCACAATATATTAAAATACCCCATGCTGTATAGGTTCTATTATCCAGTCACAAATGGTTATCGCCTTTGAGATTTTGGGATTTGATTAAATCTGTCTTTTAGCATTACTGAGGATAAGTCAGGGAGATGGGCTTTTGAGTATACCATTCATATTTACAATAGATAAAGGAATGTGTTTTGCAGATTAAAACTTTTGTCCGAGTGGTCAATTTATTTGTCGTATCTGGTTCGATTCAGTTCATTCTGGGTGACATCACCTGATCATTTCCTTAGCCTTGACCAACTCTTTCTGAATGAGCAACAGATTTTGGAGGAACAATCATGTTCTAATCTAGGTTTACCAATCTACGTATGTTGTAAAGATTCTCATGATCACTAGGTGGCAGCAGAGAATTACAGGAAAGTTGATTGCTGCCCTCAAGTGGCAGTGGTGGGATTCAAATAATTTAACAACCGATTCTCTGCCCTAATGACCAGCTGGGTAGACATGGCTTGGTGCTCATGTGACTGTGTGGGCGTGGCCAACTCAACGTCACTCATGTCGATGGGCGCTTCACCTTAGCTGTTACAATGTAATAAGGGTTAACCAGAGAGGCAGTTTCTGTAAGCAAGGCAATAAAGATTAGGCTAGAAACACCACCAGAATGTTTCCTTCCTGCCTTCCTTACAGGATTAGCCCTGTAAAGTGGAAAAAAACAAAAGGAGATTTCTTCCAACAACCGGTTCTCTAAACTGCTTCAAAAGTTAACGACCGGTTCTCCCGAATAGGTGCAAACTTGCTAAATCCCACCACTGTCAAGTGGCTATCCATACATCTACAGTTCAGACATGCTATGCTTAGTTATTGCCAAGTTTATGCAAGTTTAACAATCACATCAAGTCCATTCAAACATGAGTCGGTTTTCCCCTTTGTAATCTGATCTTTTCAAATTACATTTCTTTGCATGACTAAATAACTTCAACTAAATCACAGCTAAATTACTTCAAGATCCTTAACTTACATATTCAGGACATATTCAGTCCAGACCAGAGATAGGTTTCAGCAGGTTCTGAACAGTTCTGGAGAACCAGTAGCGGAAATTTTGAGTAGTTCAGAGAACCGGTAGTAAAAATTCTGACTGGCCCCACCCCCATCTATTCTCTGCCTCCTGGAGTCCCAGCTGATCAGGAGGAAATGGGGATTTTGCAGTAACCTTCCCCTGGATTAGGGTGGGAATGGACATTTTACAGTATCCTTCCCCTGCCACACCCATTAAGCCACGCCCAACAAGCCATGCCACACCCAACAAACCACACCCACGGAACCGGTAGTAAAAAAATTTGAAACTGACCATTGGGCCAGACAATTCATTTTAATTTTTTTTTACTTGTTTATTACTTTGCACACTTCTTAAATTCTCATGGCCTTCAATGTACATGTATCTCTAGATTTACCAACCCTCATTTCTACAAACTGGGCAGAAATACATCTTATACAAAGCCACTTCTTTTGACAAACATTCATTCCTTACAGCAAACCACGTACTGCCTAACTTTCTTTGGCATTTACACCTCTTATCCTTTAGGAAGCATTCTACCAAGGTACAGAAATTCCTTTACTAGTTCTAATTCTTCATAACTCAGACATAATTATTCACTCATTTTTCCCTGTCAAACACAACTACTTTGAGCTTCAGTACATTTATTGTTATAAATCATTAGAATTCATGTCATTATCTCCATATAAAAATATTCATATACTTAATACCATTTTATAATGCCTTGGTAAGGCCACACTTAGAATACTGCACTCAGTTTGGTCCCAACTTAGACTAAGGAGAAATTTCCTGACAGTTAGAACAATTAATCAGTGGAACAACTTGCCTCCAGAAGTTGTGAATCCTCCAACACTGGAAGTTTTTAAGAGAATGTTGGATAACCATTTGTCTGAAGTGGTGTAGGATTTCCTGCCTAAGCAGAGGGTTGGACTAGAAGACCTCCAAGGTCCCTTCCAACTCTGTTATTCTATTCTATTCTATTCTATTCTATTCTATTCTATTCTATTCTATTCTATTCTATTCTATTCTATTCTATTCTATTCTATTCAGAATAGTATTCTGAATAGAATACTATTCTGAATATTCAGTATTATTCTATTCAGAATAATGCTGTCAGACTATTTACTGAATCTGCACTACTATTAATCGTTTCATAGTTCCCATCACCAATCTCTTTCCACTTATGACTGTATGACTATAACTTGTTGCTGGCAATCCTTATGATTTATATTGATATATTGACCATCAATTGTGTTGTAAATGTCGTACCTTGATGAACGTATCTTTTCTTTTATGTACACTGAGAGCATATGAACCAAGACAAATTCCTTGTGTGTCCAATCACACTTGGCCAATAAAATTCTATTCTATTCTATTCTATTCTATTCTATTCTATTCTATTCTAGTGATTGACACATACAAATGTCACTACAAATGCTCCCTATATATTTATTCATAATTAAGCAACAGAATGCAAACACGTTATCGCCTTTCTCCCTGTTCAGTGTTGAACCATTTGCTAACCATTTCATCTGTTCTGCTACATTATTTATTTCCATCATGCACTGCTTTGATACCTACAAACATCAGAACTGTGCAAATCATGGTCTCTCTTTATGATAATCTGTGGAGGTGAAAGCTTTAAAGGAACAGCATAGAAAGAGTATTGATGCTTTTGAACTTTTCTTGGTATTGGAGGAAACTCCTGAGACTAACATGGACAGCCAGGAAAACAAACAAATGGATCATGGAATAAATCAATCCAGAGTTCAAATGACCAGTCCTGTAATATCTTACTTTAGACACATTATGTGAAGGCTTTAATGATAGGAAACAGAAGAAAAAGGAAGAGGAGGAGAACCAGCAATAAGGTGGGTGGACTCAGTTACAGAGGCAATGAGTGCATTGTTGGGAGACTTCAATGACCAGGTCATTCAAGAAAATCAATCTATGTGGTCACTACAGGTCAAAAACAACTTGTTGCCACATAATCAATCGAGCAAGCAAGCAAACCTGCTTTTATTTCATTCCACAAGGAAGACTCAATTTCACATACTGTATACATGCAAAACCATTCAACTATTCCAGCCTATTCATTTTAAACAGGCAAATAGTAATGAAGTTTCTCGCATACAGAAACTTCTTAGAAACTGTTCAAGAACGAATGCTATTATCTATACCTCCATTGTTGTGCCTCACCCGCCCTCCTCTCCTTAGCTGGGCCCCTCCCATCTCCTGCTATCCGAGCCAGAGACTGATAGTGAAGAAGAATGGCCTGGCATGCCTCCAGCCCCCAGCCCTGGCACCATGCCCAGACAGACTGAGCAAACAAACCTCCCTACAGCATGTGAGCACGAAGCCAGCCACGAGCTAGAATTGCCGGCAGCTGAGCAGGAGGACTAAAAGTGGACAGATCCCCACTTCCAGAGAATGGAGAGGCGATGTCAACAAAAGGAAGGGAGGGGCAGGCCTGGATAAGTGCTGAGTCATGGAGCTACACCCCATGGCCTATATAAAGGATCTGCTTTTTGGCATTCCTTGAGTCAGGCAAAGTCTCATCTGGTTGCTGAAGTCACACCTTGGATTCCTGCCTGCCCTGAGAACTCTGACAGGAATTTGGCAAAGCTGCAGAGGCTTCGTGGCCATGCTTGATACAGACTTCCCAGACCCAGCCGTCAGAGGAGGAGTGGGACACGACATCCATCCTTATCAGTTTTCAATATTCCCACTGTGTTTATGACTTTCTTCTCATTATTATTTTTCTTTGGGCATTAGGATTTGCGCCAATAATTTCAGTCCCACGTAAAATATTTGTTCAGAGTCAAAACCATATAGAAACATATATAAATTTCTGCTGCCTGCATGCTTCCTTTCAAAGGCTTCCTAATCCATAGCATAGCTTTTCGTTTAAAGAATACACAATATGCAAAGCAAGGAGGTTGGCAGTGGTGGAAATGAAACTCGTCCCTTCTTGGTGCAGGGAAGGGTGAGAAAAAATTGTTTGACAGCATTTGCAGGAAAAAAAAGGTGTCTTAAAAGGGAAATTTAACAGCTCTTTCTGATCAGAGAAGCAAGTAAACTGATGGAGCATCTCTGCAGAATTCTCCAGATTGGCCATTAATGGCTTGCTAAATTTCTGGCAAAAAAGAATTTATAATCTCAACCAACAAATGCTTTGTCTTCCACATGGGCAAAAAAAATCCAGACATAAAATACGAATTAGATGGACATGACCTTATAGATGACCCTCACACTGTCAAGGACCTTGGAGTGCTCATTTCTAAAGACCTAAGTGCCAGAGCCCACTGTAACAACATTGCCAAAAGGACACTAAGAGTTGTTAACCTAATCTTGTGTAGCTTCTTCTCTGGTAATATTGTACTACTAACTAGAGCATACAAAACATTTGCTAGACCAATTCTTGAATACAGCTCATCTGTCTGGAACCTGCACTGCATATCGGACATAAATACAATCGAGAGAGTCCAGAGATATTTTACAAGAAGAGTCCTCTACTCCTCTACCCGCAATAAAATACCTTATGCCACCAGACTCCAAATTTTGGGCTTAGACAACTTAGAACTACGCCTTCAGTCTGACCTAAGCATAGTACATAAAATTATCTACCAAATGTCCTATCTGTCAATGACTACTTCAGCTTCAACCACAACAATACACGAGCAAAAACTAGATACAAACTCAAGATAAACTGCTCCAAACTTGATTGCAGAAAATATGACTTCAGTAACAGAGTGGTCAATCCCTGGAATGCACTACCTGACTCTGTGGTTTCTTCTCCAAACCCCCAAAACTTTAATCTTAAACTGTCTACTGTTGCCGTCTGCGTATTCCTAAGAGGTCTGTAAGGGGCGTGCCTAAATGCACCTGCGTGCCTACCATCCCTGTCCTAATATTCCTTTTTACTTACTCTTTTCACGTATCCAAATTATGTTTATACTTTTACCTGTTATCTTATATATGATTGACAAAATAAATAAATAAGTAAAATAAATCCAGAATTTAAGCTAATTCCATTGCTCACTTTTAAAATGTTTATAATGGTGCAAAAATCTTGCTTTCTTTACCCATATTTACCTTTAAAGCCTTTAACATGATCCAAAATGACCAAAGTGAGTTTCTTAACCTCTTTTTTACGTGCCATCTGCTTCTTACTTTAGCAGAAGGCTGAAATGCTCTATATAAGCATAGTGACTTGGATAAACGAAAGGGTGTCTTTAAGACAGGTTCACCTCTGAGTCATTAGCAAATTATTTTATTTTCATATGAGGGTGTATCGAATGCACAGAGCCTAAAAATAACATCTTTGAGAAAACTCCTTAGGCACAGACATTTTAAATGGTCTCTTATTGTATCTCTTCCATAATTGCTATATTACATTGAGGCAAACACAAGTATCTTAAGGGCCCCACTGAATGAATTATTAAATCTAGTTGGCTTTTCATTTTCCAATTATTGGCTATACTGAGCGAATGGGTTTTATAATAGAATTGGCTATAATGAAATTTGTAATATACGAATTGGCCTGGATTTTTTTTTATATATAAAAAAATAGCTTTCCTACTGATACAGTATTCTTCTGCGACACTTTTTCCCCTATTTTTATAACTTCAATGGATTTATTAAATGGCTTTTCTGCAAATGCACACACCACCAACCCTCACGTTTGTGACTATGCTTCAGAAGGGGAGAAGGAGAATATATTCTTTCTTGAAAATAGTCTATTTAAATTTGATACAAATACTGTATATGAAGGAGCAGAATGTTGCTGTAGGACTAAAAATTTTTTATAGACATGGATAATTTTCCTTGGACCAATTTTTAGATGAAATAAATTAAATTAAGATTTTTCTAGGCTGTGTATGGTTGCTATTTCATTGGTCTGCATTTTAAAATAAAATGCCTCAATTTTATGGACTTCTGACTATACCATCTCTTTATCTCTCTCTCTCTCTCTCTCTCCTTCTGCCTCTCACTATCTCCCTCTCTCTCGTTCTCTCTCTCACACACATCGTCTGTTGACTCAGTGGTGAAATCCAATTTTTTTTTACTACTGGTTCTGTGGGTGTGGCTTTGTAGGCATGGCTTGGTGGGCATGGCAGGGGAAGGATACTGCAAAATCCCCATCCCCTCCCCACTCCTGGGGGAAGGATATTGAAAAATCTCTATTCCCACCCACTCTGGGGCCAGCCAGAGGTGGCATTTGCCAGGAACTGCTTGAAATTTCCACTAGCGGTTCTCCAGAACCTGTCAGAATCTGCTGGGTTTCACCTCTGTGCTGATTCCTTCTACAGTATTATCGTTATCAATCTCTAGCTGTCTGTCTGTTTGTCTATCATCCATCTGTCAATCATCTATCATCTATCATACATCTGTCCATCTGTCTATCTATCATCTCTCTATATCATCTTCCTACATGCCTACCTATGGCTACAAAGGCTAACTAAAATGACCAAAAGAACTAGCCAGACGTGAATGTTATGTATCTATGAAACAACTCACAACAACAATAACAAAAATAGTAACGTTTATAGTTTAAAACAACTACAGCTTTAAAAGAAGCCTTTTACATCTTCAACAGAATTTTGATAAAAGTTTATAGATGTATAAATACTGTATGAATTAGATGGCAATTCCATCACAATTTTATTAGTTAGGCTATTGACTAGATGAGGAATCTTCTCTATCAGAACCTCAACTCAAAATGTGCCCACCAGCAACAAGCAAGAGATTTTTTCCAAGTGTGCTTGATTCTGAAGACTGAAGATGATTAGAGCAAGGGTCTCCAACCTTGGCAACTTTAAGACTTGTGGACTTCAACTTATGGACTTCTGGGAGTTGAAGTCCACAAGTCTTAAAGTTGCCAAGGTTGGAGACCCCTGGATTAGAGGGCTGGAGACTAAAACACTTGAAGAACGGTTGCAGGAATTTAATGTGTCTAGTCTATTCAAAAGAAGAACTAGGGGTGGCATGGCATGATAACAGTGTTTCAGTATTTGAGGGGCTGCCACAAAGAAGAGGAGGTCAACCTATTTTCCAGAGTCCCAGAAGGCAAAACAAGAAGCAATGGATGGAAATTATCTAAGGCAGGGCTTTCAAACTCCTGGCCTGTGGGCTGCATGCGTCATGCGCTGTCCATGCTCACGCCCAGTTTAGCGAAGAGGGAAAAAGTCCCAATACGTCACGTGACGCCACTGTGACGACCTGAGTTTTATATTCCTGATCTAAGGAGAGAAATGATCTACAACTAAGGAGAAATTTCCTGACAGTAAGAACAATCAACCAGTGGAACAGCTTGCCTTTAGAAGTTGTATGTACTCAGACTCCAGGCTCATACTACCGCATGTGGTGGAATGTTTTTGCCAAAAGCAAAAACATATTAGACAAAAATACATACATGGATAGAAAAAATGATAAAGGAACATATAGATTTAAAATCAGAAATATTTCTGTTGGTTATCATATCAGAAAAATATAATAAAGGGACTATGTATTTAATATTATATGTGTTCACAGCCGCCAGAATTGTATTTGCACAACATTGGAAAAGTGTGAAGATCCCTACAGATGAGAAGATAATAATAAGAAAATACTAGAACGTGCAGAAATGGATAGATTAATACTTGAAATTAAAGAGAAGGAAGATATGGAATATTTTGAAACATGGTTATGGTGGAATATATATAGAAATAAAGGATAATGGGATAAAAAGAGAAGTATAATTAAAAAAAACTAAAGGGGAAAATGTAAATAATAGAGGATTACTGATATGAAGCTGATGTAAAGAAGGAGTATATATTTTATTTTATGTTAGTGTTTGTAATGTCTTGTTGCTTTAAAAAATAAAAAGTATTTTTAACAAGTTTTTTTAAAAATAACTGAAACAGAAGTTAGAACATTTAAAATTATAAGAGAAGGATTAATTTTACCATGAGGGTTTATTATGATATGTTTATTATTAATATGATTTAGCATTAAGAATTAAGAATTAATATTATGCTGAGAAAATACTGTTATTATACGATCACTATTAATTAGCATTATGATGATGATGATGGCTATTGCTCAAATTAACTGTAACCAGACAATACACTGTTTATATAGACATTGAAACTGTTGCTCTTTCTTTAGATAGGAAAAATTAAAAAAATATATTAAGAACGAAGAAGTTGTATGTATTCCATCACTAGAAGCTTTTAAGAAGAAACTGGACAGCCATTGTCTACAATGATACAGGGTCTCCTGCTTGAGCAGGGGGGTGGACTAGAAGACATCCAAGGTTCCTTCCAACATCCAAGATCCCTTACAACTCTGTTACTCTGTTATTGCTAGCAGGAGCAGCAGTGTGAAGAAGGAGAAGAAGCCACAGTTGGAACAGCAAAGAGGCCGGATGTCAGGGTTCTAAGGAACACCCCCAACGAAATAAAGCTCTGAGGCTTGAGGTTCCTCAAAGTTCCAATTAATTAGAGATGTCATGTTGGCACATCTGGGAAAACCCCGAATCTGAAAGCTTCCAGGTTTTCCACACCCAGCTGACAGTTCACAGCCCTGCCCCACACCCACAAGTTCATCACGTTGTCCAATCAACTCTTCACACTCAATTGGATACAATCTTCAGGCAGTCTCCATCAGACGCAGGATGTCCTTGAATACGGAATGTTGTTATGACTAACTTTCTACCACTCCAACAACAACCCCCTCCCAACTTCCCCAGCTAAAATATGTGACAGTTAAGAAGCAAAAAAGTAAATTGCCTTCCAAACCTGACACTGGAGATATGACTAATGAGGTTGTGGATTTTAAAGGACCTCAGAATTTGAGAGCCAGTTTGACGTGAGCACAATGCTTTCATCACTAACTAATTAGAAATCATGGGACACATGGTTTCTAATTCTGTCTTAGCACAAGGTTATCTGGGTGACCTTGGGCCAGTCCCTCTTTCTCGGCCCTGGGAAGAAGGCAATAGCAATCCACTTCTGAAATCTTCCCAAGAAAACTTCAGGGACTTGTCCAAGTAGTTGCCAGGAGTCAAAACATCCGCATCACCACCAACGTCAAAATAAATTTAAAAAGCTATCAGAATCACAACTGATCTCAATTCAGTTTGGTTGTTATTAAGATCTGGAGGAAGTTTGTTTTGATCCAGGTCTTTCAGTTTAAAGAATTAAGGGCTGTTCTATTTCTTGCATAATGTTGTTCAAAATAATAATTACTATGGAAATAGAAGGAGGGGCATCACAGCACATGAGACACAGGAGCATCGATTGCAAATATTCATATTCATATTCAGTGGCGGGATTCAATTTTTTTATTACCAGTTCTGTGGGCATGGCTAGGTGGGCATGGCAGGGGAAGGATACTGTAAAATCTCCACTCCCACCCCACTCCAGGGGAAGGTTACTGCAAAATCCCCATTTCCTCCCAATCAGCTAGGACTCGGGAGGCAGAGAATAGATGGGGGCGGGGCCAGTCAGAGGTGGTATTTACCGGTTCTCCGAACTACTCAAAATTTCCACTATCGGTTCTCCAGAACTAGTCAGAACCTGCTGAATACCACCTGTGATATGCCTGCTTCCAATTGAAATAGCCATTCTTGGTAAATGAAACTCTTTTGTGTCACTCATATCATGTAAGATCTCTCTCCCTCTCTCTCTTTCTCCCTCCCTCCCTCCCTCCCCCTCTCTCTGTCTGTCTGTCTCTCTCTCTGTGCATGTATGCTTCCTCTTGACTGCCCTGCCTAACTAAATGAAATAAAATAAAAAGGAACACTATGTGCCACACAATATGTAACACTGGCTCTAAAATTCCATTTTAAAGCTGAAAAACGTGACTGACTCCTTGAGGCTTTGGGCAAGTATGCGAGATAAAAGATCTGCCTTAAATGCAATTGCCCTGGGACTTTCTGAAACCATGACACAATGCCAAGCTTGTAACTTTCAGATAAAACTCACAGGGCTAAAATCTAAATCCTTGGAACGTAAAATTATTAAAAGTGACTGCACTGTCCTAAACATCAAAGCCCTTTATTCTATTCCCTCTTTTCGGCAGAATGCCAAGTAACGTTTGTCCCTTTTAGAAAGACCAGGGAATAGTTTCAGAATAGGAATTGCCATCAGCCTTTCTTGTTTTAATTACAAAGCCACGTAGAGCCTGTATTTCTTGTCTGTGAAAACCGAGACAGGAAGAGTAATTAGCTTGTGGAATTAGCTGTCCAAAGTGATGGTGATCACCATATTAGATGTTTAAAACTAGATTTAAATGTAAGGGGAAAGTCTTACTGGCTGGTAGGCACGAAACCTACATAAAATGTAGACGTTCATGGACCGAGACACCATCTCACTGCACCTCGGCATATGGTATTTGTGCTGATTTCACAATGGTCTCCTTCTTGGGCCACTAAACTGTAGCAGATTATAGCAGTGCTGGAGCTCCACGGGGACCGAATGCTGTCTGTTTTTCATTTGAGCGTATGATTTGCTGTTGTCCTTCTGCTGCCTTACCCTGATGCTCTCTTCTAATTTCCTTACCAATGAGATTCATCTTTCTCATCAGTTTCAAGTTCCTGTGAAACTGATGCTGGGTTTAATTTCCATGTGCACAAAAGATGCTGGGTTTGATTTCCATGTGCAGGGAAGCACATGGACTATGAGCACTTTGCATGAACTCCTGCTTTAGCCTGGCTCCCAGATTCTGGGCTCAAGTGAGCCATTCTTCCCTTTTGTTCTCCCCACCCAAGTGGTTGTACATTGAAACTTACAATCATGGCTGCAGCTGTTGGGAAAAGTACTTGGTCACAAAATTCAACTGTCATACCAATATCACCAGTGTTGGGTTTCATAAATTCTTACCACCGGTTTGCCGTGCATGTGTGCCTTCTGCGCATGCGCCCTTCCTTCCACTCATGTGCTTTGCTTGTGCGCATGTCTTCTGCGCATGTGCCCAGCCTCAGAAATGTGGCTAAATAGGACAGCATTACAGCCGCAGTTGTCTTTACCGGTTCACCCAAACAGTACAAAACCGGTTGAATGCCACCTCTGAATATTGTTTTGGTTGTGGTGCAACCAACACAATCTGGAACTGAACACACTCAAAACTGTAGAAATGGTGGTAGACTTTAGGAGAAATCCTTCCATACTTCCACCTCTCACAATACTAGACAACACAGATAGAACATAGGTTCTATCATATCGCAAGATCTAAAATGGACAGCTAATATCAAAAACATCATTAAAAAAGGACAGCAAAGAATGTTCTTTCTGCGCCAACTCAGTAAGCTCAAACTGCCCAAGGAGCTGCTGATTCAGTTCTACAGAGGAATTATTGAGTCTGTCATTTGCACCTCTATAACTGTCTGGTTCGGTTCCGCAACCCAACAAGAAAAACACAGACTTCAGAGGATAATTAGAACTGCAGAAAAAATAATTGCTACCAACCTGCCTTCCATTGAGGACCTGTATACTGCACGAATCAAGAAGAGGGCCGTGAAAATATTTACAGATCCCTCGCATCCTGGACATAAACTGTTTCAACTCCTACCCTCAAAACGACGCTATAGAGCACTGCACACCAGAACAACTAGACACAAGAACAGTTTTTTCCCGAAGGCCATCACTCTGCTAAACAAATAATTCCCTCAACACTGTCAGACTATTTACTGAATCTGCACTACTATTAATCTTCTCATAGTTCCCATCACCAATCTCTTTCCACTTATGACTGTATGACTATAACTTGTTGCTGGCAATCCTTATGATTTATATTGATATATTGATCATCAATTGTGTTGTAAATGTTGTACCTTGATGAACGTATCTTTTCTTTTATGTACACTGAGAGCATATGCACCAAGACAAATTCCTTGTGTGTCCAATCACACTTGGCCAATAAAAAATTCTATTCTATTCTATTCTATTCTATTCTATTCTATTCTATTCTATTCTATTCTATTCTATATCACAGCTTTCAAGGGGAGTTTATATATATATATACAAACAATAGTGTCACAATGGCCCAAGCATTTTTTCCTCAATGTACCCTCAGTTTTCTTCTAGAGCAGGAGTAGTCAACCTTTTTATATCTACCGCCCATTTTTGTATCTCTGTTAATAGTAAAATTTTCTAACCGCCCACCAGTTCCACAGTAATGGTGATTTATAAAGTAGGTTTATGGGGTGGGAAGCCAGCTACCAGCTCTGCTTGTCTGTTACAGCTGGGTAGTGTGGGGGGAGATGCACGAGCTATTCTTGGATGAGGCTCTTTTGTTTGCGGTTGCACTATAGCGCCATTTAGTTTCACTTATGTAACGTGAACAAAACTTATGCATGGGTGATACAAGTAGTATATTTTCAGAAATTTAAATTGTCACGGGGAATTTTATGAAAACCTAATGAAAATGTTTTTAAATAATGCTATGAATTTTTTTTAAAAAGTCAATTAATTTTTTTTAAAAAAAGGAAAGTGCTTCAGTATTGGACAAAACCCCTACCGCCCACCATGAAAGCTGGAACGCCCATTAGTGGGCGGTAGGGACCAGGTTGACTACCACTGTTCTAGAGGAATCTAACAGAAGCACATAGCATAGTCTGAAAATGTCAGAGGAGAAATTAGTTATGTCCTTTTTTCCCCTTTTTCTGGCAATCCAGGATATATACACTATAACAGTACTGATAGTACCACTTTATACTGTAGTGGTGAGGCCACACTTGGAATACTGTGTCCAGTTCATGATACAAAAAAGTTGCTGAGACCCTAGAACTGTGATGGCGATCCTATGACATGCATGCCAGAGGTGGCACGCAGAGCCCTCTCTGTGTCGACGCACACCGTCGCCAGCTGGTCTTTGCATGCACTGGAGCTCCAGAAACCGGAAGACCAGCTGGCTGGTGTGCATGAGTGCGCCAGCCAGCTGGTCTTCAGGTTTCCAGTGCTTTGGCACATGCACGTGCATGCATGTACGCATTCTGGTTTGGGTACCTGGTGCAAAAAAGGTTTGGCATCACTACCCTAGAGTGTGTGCAGAGAAGAGCAACAAAGAAGATAACGGCTCTGGAGGTGAAACCATATGATAGACGATTGAGGGAACGAGGTGTGTCTAGTCTAATGAAGAGAACAACTGGGGAGATAGGATAGCAGTTTTCCAGTACTTGAAGGGTTGTCACAGCGAAAAAAAAGGGGTAGACTTATTCTCCAAAGCACCTGAGGACAGGACAAGAAGTAATAAGTGGAAGATCATTAAAGACAAATCCAATTTAGAATTAAGGAGAAATTTCCTGACAGTGAGAAGAATTAACAATTAACAACTTCAGAAATTGTGAGTGCTCCATCACTGGCTATTTTCAAGAAGAGAATGGACAACCATTTGTCCAGAATAGCAATAGCAATAGTACTTAGACTTATATACCGCTTCATAGTGCTTTACAGCCCCTCTCTAAGCAGTTTACAGAATCAACATAATGCCCCCAACAATCTGGGTCCTCATTTTACCAACCTTGGAAGGATGGAAGGCTGAGAACCTTGAGCCAGTGGGAATCAAACTGCCGGAAGCTGGCAGTTTGCAGAAGTAGCTTGCAGTACTGTATTCTAACCATTGCATCACCACCAATTACTGCAGGCTCGAATCCCACCAGGCCCAAGGTTGACTCAGCCTTCCATCCTTTATAAGGTAGGTAAAATGAGGACCCAGATTGTTGGGGGGGGGCAATAAGTTGACTTTGTAAATATACAAATAGAATGAGACTATTGCCTTACACATTGTAAGCCGCCCTGAGTCTTCGGAGAAGGGCGGGATATAAATGTAAATTAAAAAAAAAACAACAGCTCTGATATAGAGTCTCCTGTTTGAGCAGGGGGTTGGACTAGAGGACCTCCAAGGCCCCTTCTAACCTTATTATTCTATATGATAAAGCTGTCAGATCTGACATGCAAACATCTGCATGACCACTTAGTGTTTTCAAGGTGGTTGGTTGGGTGAATTGGATTATTTGGACCTCAGTTTAACCCCTGGAGCATTAATTAATTGAATTAATGGAACTCTTCCAGGTGCATTTCTATTAACTCAGTTGCCATATTTTTCGGAGTATAAGACGCACTCTCCCTCCCCTAAAAGTGGGTGAAAATTTCGGTGTGTCTTATACAGTGAATGTTGGAGTGGGGGTGCAGTGCTGATCAGCTGTTCTAGAATGGGCCGCGGCGGCAGTGGCGAACAATCCACACCAAACAGGAGACGGTGAATGAGTGGTGGCAAATGGGCCATGCCGAACAGGCTGCAGCGGCAACAAACAGACTGCACCAAATGAACTGTGGCGATGGCGTACGGGCCATGGCAAACGAGTGCTGGCAAACAAGCTGCAGCAAATGGGCTGCTCTGAATGGGCTGTATTGAAAGGCCGTGGCAAGTGGGCCATGATGAATGGGTGGTGGCAAATGGGCAGTGGTGGCAAATGGCTGGCGGCACTGAACGGGCTGCAATGAATGGGCCTGCGGCGAACGGGCCAGATAAATACCAAATGGATGCTGGGAGGCAGAGGCAGATTTTTTTCCCCTTGTTTTCCTCCCCAAAAAAGCTAGGTGTGTCGTACAGTCCGCAGCATCTTATACTCTGAAAAATATGGTAAGTTTTCTTTGAAAAAGGACTGTATCTACTGTTGTAGGAGAAGGGGACAATAAACATGCATCCCTCACCTTCCCACCTACTCTCCAAAGTAGAATCCAGGAAAGTTTTACTTTTTCAAAACTCTATTTGAGAAACCACCCCTCTCCAATCATATCTACCTATCCTATCAGGATTGGCAGAAGAGTCATTTTATGAATTTCAACTACATAGAAGTTCTATCTACTGGCACTTGGGAGGTGAACCTTTTCTGCTAGGTCTCTCCCTCATCCCGAGTTTAAACTGGACTCATCCTTGTCCAGTCTCTTAAGACAAAACTGTGCCATCGGTCCATGAAGCTATAGATGCTACAAGAGGCTGCAATTGCTTGTGAGTTGATGCTCTGTCATGTTTTATTTAATGTTTCAGGTTAATTGTGTTAATTTGCTTTAACCTGGGAGCTGCTCAGAATCACGTAAGCGAGACAGGTAGCCTATATAAATTGAAAATAAATACATACACATTCTTCATGCCTACATTTCAGAAAAGTGAAAAATCAATATAAAATTTTAGTGGATAACAATTTTATTACAATTTTACGTATTATTATTATTTACACAAAATGACAGTATACACAGCAAACTAGATAACTATGCTGGATTTCATATCACAGATCACTAGTCGAACACTTCCCATATTATTATTATTATTATTATTATTATTATTATTATTATTATTATTATTATTATTATTATTATTATTATTATTATTATTATTAATTTATCCTCAATTTACCGTGATGTGTGGGTTGTTGGTTTCTTTACTGGAAACAATTATTGGTATCCTTCTTTTAACGTGAATTTTTTACATTACTTTAATAAAGTAATTTTCCCCAATGCATTTTGTAACATAAAACACCCTGAAGGAGTTTCTGGAATTAAAATCAACATTGATAAAACTATCCTCAACATGTTGCATTATTTGTAAGATGCGAATATCCATAATATTCACTTTTTTTTATATGCTCCGGCTCTTGGCAGGAATGGGAAGAGTTTTGGAATCGTAAGGCAGTGCTTAATAGCACAATATGTTTTATTGCTGTTCAGAGCTTTTGCAAATTACTTTGGTATGAACATGAAGCAGTGTTGGGCAGAAACAGACAAGAAGAAATGATCTGGAAAAGTTTCTTGAAGAAGATGTACCGTATATACTCGAGTATAAGCCGAGTTTTTCAGCACGTTTTTTGTGCTGAAAAACGTCCCCTCGGCTTATACTCGAGTATATACGGCTTATACTCGAGTTTTTTTTCTTCTTCTTTTTTTCACATTATACCGGATGGTGCAAACTTGGCGGGCTTTTGCATTAGCGCGGGGAAGCCCTGCCGGTGCAGTGAGAGGGCGGGGCGGGGGAGCCGCCAGCCTTCTCGGCTGAGGGAGGGAGGCTTTCCCTGACCGGTAGCTGCCTCATTTCCCTCCCTCGGCTTATACTCAAGTCCCCAGTTTACCCCAGTTTTTTGGGGTAAAATTGGGGACCTCGGCTTATACTCGGATCGGCTTATATTCGAGTATATACGGTATTTGCTGCTGTGCTTCAGTGAGGGATATTGTGCCAACATAGTTTATGAACTGCCACTCGAAATCCTTTATACATCCAGGGATGGGATTCAGCCAGTTCTGGCCGGTTCAGGCAAACCGGTAGCTCAGTGAACCGGTTGTTACACCGTCTGAATCCCACTACTGTACGCATACTGTTCTGTTTCCCTCCCCCAATACTCCCAACAAAGAGTCAGTCAAAGGCCTTCTCTTCTAATTTATTTACATAGATAAATGTCCTGGCCACGTCTACCCACGGGCCTGCCAAGTCTCTGAAGATAACGAGGAAATTATAGATAAGGCCAGAATTACTCACGAATATATTCTTCCCTCCATTGATACAATTCGCCCGCGCAAATTCACTGCTTTGTCCAAGACAAAAAACCAGGAAGTCCCGCCTCCTATTTATAGTCTCTGCAGATGTCACTGCATGACAATTATGACTTGGCTTTGTCCCAACGCTTCCTCTGCTGCGCGCGCCGGTCACGTCTGCGCAGTCTTGCATCACTCCAAAACTGTTCTTGGGGTGTTGCCAAATCAGAAGAAGGCTCGGGAGAATCAGGCCTTGCCGGCCCCTCCTCCTCCCTTTGGGTGGGTGCCAGGGAGGGAGAGGGCCCAAGAGAAGCAGGCCTTGCCAGGTCTTCTCCCTCACTTTCTGAATCATCCGAGTCCAGGAGTCCGGGTTCAGGAACCTGGGTCACAACACATACCTAGTATATTTGTAGCTTTAATATTTGCACAGAATTAAAGTGAACTGAATAAACACCAGACTTATAGACAGCATTTAGTTGGAATGGTATTTACACTCCTTTTACTGGTTCCTACAATAATGCGATATACTTTCTTTTAATAAAGTATGACACATTTAAAAGCTTTCCTTTGCTAGAGATGGTAGACGTTACATAAAAATAAAAAGGAGTCCCAGCTCATAAACTGTTCTAGTGGGTAAACCCAGGCTAGATGTTATTAGCCCACTGGATCATAGCATTAAAAAAAAGGCATTTTTAAAGGGCATTTTGGTCGATGGCAATGTTATACTTTAGAGCTGAACTGCTAAAACCTGTTTTTTTTTTTAAAGAAAGCTTTTCCAGATTGATAATTTGATGGATGTTCAATTGTAAGGAACTGATGATGGTTGTTATTGAATTAGTTTTCTTATTGGAGGGTGTTATTATTATTGGTTATTTGGTTTGTGTTATAACTTTATATTATCCTTTTACTATTCATAAACTGCTTTGAGATTTTGGGGCGACAGTAATTTATCTATTCAATAAATAAATAAAAAGCTGCACGTTACAGAAAACAATGGGCTTCATCCGGGGTGAGATGCTCCCAGTTCGGACCGGATCGCCCAATTCAGTAGCGATGGCGGCGGGTGATTCGGAGAACTGGTAGCAAAAATCTCTGCCCCTCCCCCCCTGCCCAGCTGAGCTGCATGATCATTAGAGATTTTTTTTTTTACTTTTAAAAGCATTTTTTCTTCTGTTGAAAAAAAGCTTTAAAAAAAAAAACCTCTGATGATTGTGCAGCTCAGCTGGGTGCTAGCCAAAAAATGGCAGGGGAGTCCGTTTTTCCTCCCAGCAGGCTCCAGGGAGCTTACTGGGAGGAAAAACAAACTCCCCCTTCCCGTTTTTCGGTGTGGCTAGCAAGCTTCAGATAGGTTGGGCAGAAAAATGGGGTGGGGGTGGGGGGGTCATTTTTGAGAGAAAGAGAGAAAGAAAGGAGGGAGGGATGCAGGGAAGGAAGGAAGGAAAGAAGGAAGGAAGGAAGGAAGGAAGGAAGGAAGGAAGGAAGGAAGGAAGGAAGGAGGAGAGGAAGGAAGGAGTACAAACCTGGCACTAGACACAGCTTCAGAGGATAATCCAGGGCTGGAAGGGACCTGGAGATCATCTAGTCCAGGAATCTCCAACCTTGGTCACTTTAAGACTTGTGGACTTCAACTCCCAGAATTCTCTGAGAGTTGAAGTCCACAAGTCTTAAAGTGGCCAAGGTTGGAGACCTCTGATCTAGTCCAACCCTGCTCCAGCAGGACATTGTTAGTAAGTTTCTGTCTTTTGATTCCCCAGTCACATAGCCATGCCCACCCAGTCACATGCCCCCCACCAAGCCACACCCACCAAGCCACGCCCACAAACCGGTAGCAAAAATATTTAGATTTCACTCCTGGCTTCATCCCTTGTGTCAGTACAAGTAGTCCTTGACTCACAACTACAGTTGGGACCCGAATTTCCACTGCTAAATGATAGTCATAAAGCAGCATTTAGTCAGTTAGTGATGGCAATTCTAGCACTCTCAGTTGCCATCATTAACCAAAGTGGTCTGGTGGTCAGCCATGGATCCACCCAAATTCAAGCCATTCTTGACATGGTCTATTCCAGGGTCTCCAACCTTGGTCACTTTAAGACTTGTGGACTTCAACTCCCAGAATTCAACTCTGGGAGTTGAAGTCCACAAGTCTTAAAGTGGCCAAGTTGGAGACCTCTGATCTAGTTCAACCCTGCTCCAGCAGGACATTGTTAGTGAGTTTCTGTCTTTTGATTCCCCAGTCACATATCCATGCCCACCCAGTCACATGACCCCACCAAGCCACACCCACCAAGCCATGCCCACAAACCGGTAGCAAAAATATTTAGATTTCACTCCTGGCTTCATCCCTTGTGTCAGTACAAGTAGTCCTTGACTCACAACTACAGTTGGGACCAGAATTTCCACTGCTAAATGATAGTCATAAAGCAGCATTTAGTCAGTTAGTAATGGCAATCCTAGCACTCCCAGTTGCCATCATTAACCAAAGTGGTCTGGTGGTCAGCCATGGATCCACCCAAATTCAAGCCATTCTTGACATGGTCTATTCCAGGGGTCTCCAACCTTGGCAACTTAAAGCCTGGTGGACTTCAACTCCCAGAATTCCCCAGCCAGAAGAGCTGTTTCCCGATTCGCCTCAGTTTGTGCCCACTGACTATAATACTTAATACATATTTTGATCATGTGACTGTGCGAGCACAACAGCAGTCATGACTTCAGAGATTGGCCCTGCATCCCTTCATTCAGCACCACCCTGGTTTCAAAAAGTATCTGAAAAATGGTCATAGTTTGAAGACTACCTGTATTTTGACTATCATCTGCTTTGATTTTGAAGCTACTACTGAACAAAGGAGCAGATATTTAAGATTCTTTACTTTGTTATTCAGGAACAGCACCAAAAGGCTGAATTGCTACCAGAAAAAATAAAAAATAAAAGTTGTTTATGGCAAAGTGCTGAAATGTCTCATGCAGAATGGCAAGACTGAATCTTGGTTTCCATCAAAACACTTTGTTTCCTACAAACTAATCTTAGATATCCTCTGCCAAACCTCCCAATTTGTCTATAAATTTGGATTAAGCTCTTACCTATCAAATAGCTAGCAAAGACAGAAAGGATGCACCCAGTGGTGGGATTCAAAATTTATTTCTACCGGTTCTGTGGGCGTGGCTTGGCGGGTGTGGCCAGGGAGTGTGACAGGCAGCACTCGGCTTCCTGCACCCCCCTGGGAGCAAAAACGGGCCATGGGGGGAGGATGTGCCACCCCCCGCACCTCGTTTTGGGCCTAGTAGGCCTCCCTGAAGCCACCTGGGAGCAAAAATGGGCTGCAGAGGGGCACCACCCCCATCGTGCCCTATTCTGGGTTTAGGAGGCCTCCCTGCACTTACCTGGGAGGCAAAATGGGATGCATGGGGACTGCTGAAAGCGGCAGGGCAGGAAGGGGCGGGGGCAGCCAGAAATTTAACTACTGGTTCACCCAAACCATCCCAAACCAGCTGAAATCCACCACTGGATGTGCCCCAGATGTGCCAGTTGCACTCAGATTAGACCACCTGGGAGACTTACAGGAAACATCAGAAGTCGGTTCAATATTTCATATATCACACTTCCATATTTCTTCTCAAATATTGAAAGTGAAATTATTATAGAGGGACAGTGGGAATTTGGGTTGGTTCTTCAGGCAATATGGTGATGTGAAAGGCACAGTTGTTTCTGTCTCTCTCCGTAAGTTGCAAAAGTCTATCTTTGGCCCTGCTAACAGAAACTGCTAACAGAAATATTAATTAGATTAACTTCATTACACCTGAGATTTGGAGGAGATAAAATTACAACAAAATTACTGAATCCCATCCATTAGCAATCAACCAAAAGAAATAGAAAGGAAAAAAAGGGGGGGGAAATTGTTAAAACTAATGGATGTTAGATATGTAGACAGCTGGTACAAGTCTAGCAAAACTATAGACTTCTTGCTGTCTCCTTCCTAACTAGCAAAATTAGAGAGAGGTGAGGGGGGAATGGAGAGGAGGAAAAGAATGATAAAGGGTAAAGATTAGATAAAAAAGAGAAGGAAGGAAGGAAGGAAGGAAGGAAGGAAGGAAGGAAGGAAGGAAGGAAGTATCAAATATACAATACCAATGGCTGATTCTTCCAACATGGTAGAGAGTACAGGCAAAACACAGGCAGAGGAGAGAAGCGTTTCAGTTTCAGTTCTCAGCACAGCACACAGAGCTGCAGGATTAAGCCATGCCCAGGCTCCAATCTGTTTCAGTTTCCAAACAGTCCCTACTGGCTGACCTGTTACCATGCCTATTCATTCGCTGACCTTGTTGCTATGCCCTATTTCAGTTCATGAATATTCTGACAGGAAGAAAGGAAGGAAGGAAGGAAGGAAGGAAGGAAGGAAGGAAGGAAGGAAGGAAGGAAGGAAGGAAGGAAGGAAGGAAATCTACCTAGAAGTGAATTTACCTTGTAAACTTAACAGGCCTCTCTTCCTCTTTTTTTCTTGACAGAAGCCCTCATTTTACATCTGACGTCTGATAATGCTGTTACAGAATGAAGGAATTGGGTTTCACTGGAGGCTTTCAAGAAGAGATTGGACTGCCATTTGTCAGAAATGGTGTAGGGTCTCCTGCTTGGGTGGGAGGGTTGGACAAGGTCCCTTCCAACTCTGTTAATCTGTACGGCTTGATCAGCAATATGCTCTGAATAAAAATCTTTCTCTAAAAATAAAAGCTTAGCAGATGTATTGCAAACAGGAAGGAAAAACTACTGGGAAATTACTGGTTTCTCATTTGAAACATGTAAAACAAATATCGCTCGTGATGAGGATTTCTGTGGGCATAATTCATAATGATTAGAATGCAACTGATTTTTAATTAGAGAATCAGCTCGATGCAGTGATTAAAGCAGCAGGCTAAACACTGGGAACCATGAGTTCTAGTCCTGCCTTAGGCATAAAGCCAGATGGATGACCTTTGGGTTGTTATTTTCTTTTAGCCCTAGGAAGGAGGCAGTCTACTAGTTTCTAGATTGATGTCTTAACCACTACACCAAACTGGCTGTCTTCATAATACCTTTACATGCTGATAAATATGATTAAGAAATTTTGACATTGTTGGCAAGGCTAGCAAAGATGTTTAAAAACATGTCCGCCAAATGTTGGAAATGCAACCACATACCGGGTTCATATTATCATATGGGGTGAATTTGCCCATTTTTGGATGAAAATACATACATGGCTAGAGAAAATGATAAAGCAACATATAGATTTAAAGCCAGAAATATTCTTGTTAGGTATTTTGCCAGAAAAAAATATAAAGAGAATGTCTTTTTAATATTGCGAGAATTGTATTTGCACAACATTGGAAAATGAGGAAATAGACTAGGCTAGGCTAGGCTAGGCTAGGCTAGGCTAGGCTAGACTAGACTAGACTAGACTAGACTAGACAACTAGAATAGAATAGAATAGAATAGAATAGAATAGAATAGAATAGAATAGAATAGAATAGAATAGAATAGAATAGAATAGAATTTTTTAGTGTGATTGGACACACTATGTCTTGGTGCATAGGCATAAAAGAAAAGATACATTTATCTAGAATAGAATAGAATAGAATAGAATAGAATAGAATAGAATAGAATAGAATAGAATAGAATAGAATAGAATAGAATTTTTATTGGCCAAGTGTGATTGGACACACAAGGAATTTGTCTTGGTGCATATGCTCTCAGTGTACATAAAAGAAAAGATACGTTCATCAAGGTACAACATTTACAACACAATTGATGATCAATATATCAATATAAATCATAAGGATTGCCAGCAACAAGTTATAGTCATACAGTCATAAGTGGAAAGAGATTGGCGATGGGAACTATGAAACGATTAATAGTAGTGCAGATTCAGTAAATAGTCTGACAGTGTTGAGGGAATTATTTGTTTAGCAGAGTGATGGCCTTCGGAAAAAACTGTTCTTGTGTCTAGTTGCTCTGGTGTGCAGTGCTCTATAGCGTCGTTTGAGGGTAGGAGTTGAAACAGTTTATGTCCAGGATGCGAGGATCTGCAAATATTTTCACGGCCCTCTTCTTGATTCGTGCAGTATACAGGTCCTCAATGGAAGGCAGGTTGGTAGCAATTATTTTTCTGCAGTTCTAATTATCCTCTGAAGTCTGTGTTTTCTTGTTGGGTTGCAGAACCGAACCAGACAGTTATAGAGGTGCAAATGACAGACTCAATAATTCCTCTGTAGAATTGGATCAGCAGCTCCTTGGGCAGTTTGAGCTTACTGAGTTGGCGCAGAAAGAACATTCTTTGTTGTCCTTTTTAATGATGTTTTGATGTTAGCTGTCCATTTGAGATCTTGCGATAAGATAGAACCTAGAAATTTGAAGGTTTCTACTGTTGATACTGTGTTGTCAAGTATTGTGAGAGGTGGAAGTATGGAAGGGTTTTTCCTAAAGTCTACCACCATTTCTACGGTTTTGAGTGTGTTCAGTTCCAGATTGTTTTGGTTGCTTGTTTTGGTTAATTGTTTTGATCTAGAATCATAAGGTACAACACTTGATGATAGTCATAGGGTAAAGGTAAAGGTAAAGGTTCCCTCGTGCATACGTGCTAGTCCTGCCTTAGGCATAAAGCCAGATGGATGACCTTTGGGTTGTTATTTTCTTTTAGCCCTAGGAAGGAGGCAGTCTACTAGTTTCTAGATTGATGTCTTAACCACTACACCAAACTGGCTGTCTTCATAATACCTTTACATGCTGATAAATATGATTAAGAAATTTTGACATTGTTGGCAAGGCTAGCAAAGATGTTTAAAAACATGTCCGCCAAATGTTGGAAATGCAACCACATACCAGGTTCATATTATCATATGGGGTGAATTTGCCCATTTTTGGATGAAAATACATACATGGCTAGAGAAAATGATAAAGCAACATATAGATTTAAAGCCAGAAATATTCTTGTTAGGTATTGTGCCAGAAAAAAATATAATAAAGGGAATGTCTTTTTAATATTGCGAGAATTGTATTTGCACAACATTGGAAAATGAGGAAATAGACTAGGCTAGGCTAGGCTAGACTAGACTAGACTAGACTAGACTAGACAACTAGAATAGAATAGAATAGAATAGAATAGAATAGAATAGAATAGAATAGAATAGAATAGAATAGAATAGAATAGAATTTTTTAGTGTGATTGGACACACTATGTCTTGGTGCATAGGCATAAAAGAAAAGATACATTTATCTAGAATAGAATAGAATAGAATAGAATAGAATAGAATAGAATAGAATAGAATAGAATAGAATAGAATAGAATAGAATAGAATTTTTATTGGCCAAGTGTGATTGGACACACAAGGAATTTGTCTTGGTGCATATGCTCTCAGTGTACATAAAAGAAAAGATACGTTCATCAAGGTACAACATTTACAACACAATTGATGATCAATATATCAATATAAATCATAAGGATTGCCAGCAACAAGTTATAGTCATACAGTCATAAGTGGAAGAGACTGGTGATGGGAACTATGAAACGATTAATAGTAGTGCAGATTCAGTAAATAGTCTGACAGTGTTGAGGGAATTATTTGTTTAGCAGAGTGATGGCCTTGGAAAAACTGTTCTTGTGTCTAGTTGTTCTGGTGTGCAGTGCTCTATAGCGTCGTTTGAGGGTAGGAGTTGAAACAGTTTATGTCCAGGATGCGAGGATCTGCAAATATTTTCACGGCCCTCTTCTTGATTCGTGCAGTATACAGGTCCTCAATGGAAGGCAGGTTGGTAGCCATGTTTTTTCTGCAGTTCTAATTATCCTCTGAAGTCTGTGTGTGTCTTGTTGGGTTGCAGAACCGAACCAGACAGTTATAGAGGTGCAAATGACAGACTCAATAATTCCTCTGTAGAATTGGATCAGCAGCTCCTTGGGCAGTTTGAGCTTACTGAGTTGGCGCAGAAAGAACATTCTTTGTTGTCCTTTTTTAATGATGTTTTTGATGTTAGCTGTCCATTTGAGATCTTGCGATATGATAGAACCCAGAAATTTGAAGGTTTCTACTGTTGATACTGTGTTGTCTAGTATTGTGAGAGGTGGAAGTATGGAAGGGTTTTTCCTAAAGTCTACCACCATTTCTACGGTTTTGAGTGTGTTCAGTTCCAGATTGTTTTGGTTGCTTGTTTTGGTTAATTGTTTTGATCTAGAATCATAAGGTACAACACTTGATGATAGTCATAGGGTAAAGGTAAAGGTAAAGGTTCCCCTCGTGCATACGTGCTAGTCGTTGCCGACTCTAGGGGGCGGTGCTTATCTCCGTTTCAAAGCCGAAGAGCCAGCACTGTCTGAAGACATCTCCGTGGTCATGTGGCCGGCATGACTCAACACCAAAGGCGCACGGAACGCTGTTACCTTTCCCACCAGAGGTGGTCCCTATTTTTTCTACTTGCATTTTTACTTTCGAAACTGCTAGGTTGGCAGAAGCTGGGACAAGTAACGGGAGCTCACCCCGTTACACGGCAGCACTAGGGATTCGAACTGTTGAGCTGCCAACCTTTCGATCGACAAGCTCCATGTCCTAGCCCCTGAGCCACCACATCCCTTAGTCATAGGGTACAAATAAGCAATCAGGAAGCAATAAATTGTAAGGATACAAGCAATAAAGTCACAGTCATAAGTGGAAGAGATGGGTGATGGGAACGATGAGAAGATTAATAGTAGTGCAGTTCTGGTAAATTTATTTATTTATTTTATTTATTTATTTATTTGTCATAACAATATATACAAGCGTTACATAAAAGGTTATAAATATATGAACGTATATATGAGGAGAAATGAGGTACTAAAAACGTGTATATACATAGGGAAAGAAACAGTAGGACAGGAACGGTAGGCACGTTTGTGCTCTTATGCACGCCCCTTTAGAGTCCTCTTAGGAAAGTGGTGAGGTCAACCGTGGACAGTTTTTGAGTGAAACCTTTGGGGTTATGAGAAGAAACCACAGAGTCAGGTAATGCATTCCAAGTATATACAATTCTGTTACAGAAATCGTGTTTTCTGCAATCTAAACTGGAACGGTTGACATTGAGTTTGAATCTGTTTGTAGCTCTTGTGATATTGTTATTGAAACTAAAAAGTCATTGACAGGAAGGACATTACAACGGATGATTTTATATGCTAAACCCAGATCCAGTCGAAGGCGACGAAGTTCCAAGTTTTCTAGACCCAAGATATCAAGTCTGGTGGAATAAGGTATTTTATTAGTTTCAGAGGAATGGAGAATTCTTCTCGTAAAATACCTTTGGACACGCTCAACTGTGTTGATGTCAGATATATGGTAAGGGTTCCAGACAGGAGAGCAGTAATCAAGAATTGGCCTAACAAATGTTTTATATGCTCTGGTCAGTAGCGTGGTGTTTTTTGAAAAGAAGCTACGTAAAATTAAGTTGACAACTCTTAGAGCCTTCTTAGCTATGTAGTTGCAGTGGGCTTTGGAACTTAAATCGTTAGATGTAAAAACTCCAAGGTCTTTGACAGGGTGGGGTCATCTGCGAGGCAATGTCCATCAAGCATGTACTTTGTGATTGGGTTCTTTCTTCCAATGTGCAAGACTGAGCATTTACTGGTTGAAATTTGTAGTTGCCAAATTTTAGACCAGGCAGATAGATGATCAAGGTCCTTTTGAATTGTGGATGCATTGTCAGTGGTGTTGAAAAGTTTGACATCATCAGCAAAGAGAACACAGTTACTTGAAATATCAATACAAAGATCATTTATGTATATTATAAAGAGAGTAGGTCCAAGAACGCTGCCTTGAGGAACACCACTCTTGACAGGAACAGGATTTGAAAGAGCATTACCAATTTTAACTATTTGTTGTCTGTTTGACAAAAAAGCAGATATCCAGTGGTGTAAGGGTCCTGAAATGCCATAGGATTTTAATTTTAGGAGAAGTTTATCATGTACTACTGAGTCAAAAGCTTTGCAGAAGTCTATGTATATTGCATCTATTGATTTACCTAGATCAAGATTAGTAGTCCATAGGTTTTACAGTAGAGAAGTTGTAGATTGCATGATAATTTTTCCTGAAGCCAAATTGTTTATTTGAGAGAAGGTTGTGCATTTCTAAGTGTAAGGTAATGGATTGGTTGATGATGGATTCCATAACCTTGCAGGCGACGCAACATAGGGAGATAGGTCTATAATTATCAACTAAGCTGGGGTCGCCTTTTTTGAAAACTGGAATGACTGTGGCTAGCGACCAGAGACTGGGAAGGGAACTGGTTCTAAAGGCTATATTAAAGATTATACTTTAGGGTTCTGCTAGATTACTAGAGAGTTTTTTTAAAAAGTAAGCACAAAGACCATCAGGTCCAATGGATAGAGATGGCTTCAATTTACTTAGAGCTTTACCAACATTTTCTTCTGTAAAATCAACAATTGTTAAGTTGTCATGCTCATTGATTGTACAAATTTGGAATGTTGGATGAGTGCCATCACTGTTGACAAAAACTGATGCAAAGAATTTATTAAAGAGGTTTGCTCTAGATTCTTCATCATTGTATTCATTGCCATCAGGATCTTTTAGAGGTGGCATGCGTCTAGAGTTTTTAAGCTTGTTGTTGACAAAATTATAGAAGGCACGACTGGAATTTGTCATGAAGATCCTCTTCTTGCTTGGTGTGGTAATTTGTGCATTCAGTTTTATTTGGTTGCATATAGTTCTGTAGCGTTTTTAAAATTAGCTACATAGCCCTTTTGTTTCTTTTCCAGAGGATCTTTTTAGATTGAAGCTTTTTTATTGATATGGGTAGTTTGCTTTTCCTAATCTTGATGGTAGTTAGTGGTACATATAGTTCGATGACTCTGTTGATTTCGAGTAGAAAAACTCTATAGTGGTCTTCAGCAGTTATACAGGTTGAGAACAGATTTTGCCAGTCTAGAAATGAAAGATCATTGTTTATAGAGTCATAATTGGCTTTTTTGAAGTTGTAAATGGGAATGCTATTGATATGATGGTGTAAGTCAGAACGTATATTAAGATGGAAGTCAATCATGCAATGATCACTGTTGGAAAAGGGTTCTCTTATTTGTAGTCCATAAATGGTATTGTTATTGTTGCAGAAGATGAGGTCAAGGCAGTTGTTTAGTCTTGTATTATTGGTTACAAGTTGTTCAAGACCTAGGTTAGTAACAGCGTTGTATATTGTTGTGTGGATTGGATCAGTTGTACTTTCGTTAGTTATCCAGTTGATGAGAGGTAAATTTAGGTCACCCAGGAAGATGAGTGGATATGGGCAAGAGGCAGCCCAAGTTAGTAATGAGGTTAAAATATTAGCATGAGTAATATCGTAGTCGGGGGCTCTGTAGCATAGAATGAGACAGTGTTGAAGGAATTATTTGTTTAGCATAGTGATGGCATTTGGGAAGAAACTTTTCTTGTGTCTAGTTGTTCTGGTGTCTATAGAGTCATTTTGAGGGTAGAAGTTGAAACAGTTTATGTCCAGGATGCAAGGGGTCTGTAAATACAGTACATATATATACATCCTCAGCTTCCTTATGAATATTACTTATTTTTGTTTCTGTTGTCTATCCACCTATACCATTTTTTCCAAACCGCATAATATTCCGAATCAGCATTTTCTTTTAAGTCTCAAATTCGGACCTATCTAGTGGCGATGAGGGTGGCAAAACGGGAATATTTTTCCACTCTCATTGCATCAGCAGATAACCACCCAGCCACTCTGTTTAGGGTGACCTGCTCGTTCCTTCATCAGGGAGCGGTGGAGGATCCCTTACAGGGACGTGCTGAGGAGTTTGGACAATATCTGTTTGATAAAATCGCTCAGATTCGGGAAGGTTTGGACACAGATTGGGTAGATCCAGGTGGGGTGGAAGAGGCTGGTCTTGGGGTTGCTATCTGGAATGAGTTTGATTCTGTGGCTCCTGAGGACATGGACAGGATACTGGGGGGGCTGAATGCGATCAGATGTTTACTGGATCCATGTCCCTCCTGGCTGGTACTGGCCACCCAGGAGGTTACATGAGGCTGGCTCCAGGGAATTGTTAATGCTTCTTTGATGGAGTGTGTCTTCCCTACTGCCTTGAAAGAGGCAGTGGTGACGCCCCTCCTCAAGAAGCCCTCCCTGGATCCAGCTGTTTTAGCAAATTACCGTCCTGTCTCCAACCTTCGTTTTGTGGCAAAGGTTGTTGATAGTGTGGTTGCACGACAGTTACCCCAGTACCTAGATGAAACTGTCTATCTAGATCCGTTCCTATCCAGTTTCCAGCCTGGTTACAGCACGGAAACTGCCTTGGTCGCGTTGGTTGATGATCTCTGGAGGGCTCGGGACAGAAGTTGCTCCTCTGTCCTGGTCCTACTAGATCTCTCAGCAGCTTTTGATACCATCGACCATGGTATCCTGCTGTGCCAGCTTGGGGGACTTGGAGTGGGGGGCACCATTTATCGGTGGTTCTCCTTCTACCTCTCCGACCGGTCGCAGACAGTGTTGACAGGAGGGCAGAGATCGGCCCCGAGGCGCCTCTTGTGTGGGGTGCCGCAAGGGTCAGTTCTCTTGCCTCTTCTGTTCAACATCTATATGAAGCCGCTGGGTGAGATCATCCGTGGTTTTGGGGTGAGTTGTCATCTATACGCTGATAATACACAGCTGTATATTTCCACCCCTAACCATCCCAACGAGGCTATTGAAGTGATGTCCCAGTGTCTGGAAGCCGTACGGGTCTGGATAGGGAGAAACAGACTCAGGTTCAATCCCACCAAGACCGAGTGGCTGTGGATGCTGGCAGCCCGGTACAGTCAGCTAATTCCATCGCTGACTGTTGGGGGCGAGTCGTTGGCCCCCACGGAGAAGGCTCGCAATCTGGGCATCCTCCTGGATGTACGGCTGTTTTTAGAAGAACATATGACAGCCATCACCAGGGGAGCTTTTATCAGGTTCGCCTGATATGCCAGTTGCGCCCCTTTCTGGACCGGGCTTCCCTGTGCATGGTCACTCATGCCCTTGTTATAGCCTGCCTGGACTACTGCAATGCTCTCTACATGGGGCTCCCCTTGAAGGGCATCCGGAGGCTTCTACTGGTCCAGAATGTGGCTGCGCGGGTGATAGAGGGAGCGCCTGGTGGCTCCCATGTGACATCCCTCCTGCGCAGTCTGCACTGGCTCCCGGTGGTCTTCCGGGTCCAATTCAAGGTGCTTGTTATCACCTTTAAAGCGCTCCATGGCTTAGGACCGGGGTATCTTCAGGACCGCCTACTGCCACCAGTAGCCTCACACCGACCAGTGCTCTCTCACAGAGAGGGCCTCCTTCGGATACCGTCAGCCAAACAATGTTGGCTGGCGACCTCCAGGGGGAGGTCCTTCTCTGTGGGGGGCCCTGCCCTCTGGAACGAGCTGCCTCCGGGGCTTCGTCAACTCCCCAACCTCCGGACCTTTCACCACAAGCTGAAGACATTGTTTCGACGTGCAGGACTACCTTAAACATAGTTTTAAATTGGGGGTTTAAATTGGGGTTTTTAAACGGGGTTTTTAATTGTATTTAAAAAAATTTAGGCCATATATTGAATTAGTTTTTTATATTGTTTTTTAATCTGTATCATATGTATTTTGATTTTACTGGCTGTGAACCTCCCTGAGTCCTTCGGGAGAAGGGTGGTATACAAATTTAATAAATAATAATAATAAAAATTCTAAGGTTAGTTTATTCATTTCAGCACATTCAAATATTTTCTGGATAATCAATACTTCGGATAATAAGTTATGTTCCTTCCAATATTGCGCAAACACAATTCTTGCTGCTGTTAGTATATGTAGGATCAGATATCTTATTTTTTTATTATATTTAGTTTTTAATATTCCTAGAAGAAATGTTTCCGTATTTAACTCAATTTGGCAATTTATTAACTCTTGTAGCCAACTTTGTATTTTGGTCCAATACTTTTTCACTTTGGGCATAACCACCAGGCATGGAAGAAGGTACCTTGTTGCTAGTTGCATTTCGAGCACATGGAGCTTAGGTTTGGGTACATTTTAGCCAGCCTTGTTGGGGCTAAGTGCCAACGATAGAGCATCTTATACTGGTTTTCCTTATAGGCAACCGATTTTGTTAACGTGTAGTTTTTGTTCCAGATTGTTTCCCAATCGTCTAGGTTTATATTATGCCCTATATTTTGGTAAACCGGTAGTTCCAACCACTGGCTGGGCCTGTCCACCCTCCCCAGTGTTATCCTGTCCTATATATCTCACTCTCTGGCTCACCCACCCACGCAGTCCATCTGATTTCTGTGCCTCACCCACTCTACTCGCCGCGGCTGCCCAGGAAGGTGTGCTGGAAGCTGAGCGCATAAAATTGCTGTGTGTTTGAAGCCGCTCACAAGTGTGGAAGGTCTGTGTGTGAGCAAAGCTTGCATGCACGCTCCCATTTATTATGTGAAGTCCACCTCTGCATTGTTTTCAATGTACTTGTTCCATCCAAGATTTTCCTACATTAAATGAGAGCAATTTAAGGGGGCATTTACATCCTTTTACTGCAAGCTATATTTGCTTCGACACTTCCTCCTCAGGTGGGAACTTTATTTTATCAAGGTTAACAAACTTTGGCAGAATTCTGCGCCCTTTCAATCAACCCTTTGGAAGTTTTTCAAAACAGCAGAAGAGAGTAGAATGGATGGATGGATGCTGAGGCCCTAGGAAGAATGCAGAGAAGAGCAATAAAGGATAAAGAGTTTGAATTGTACAATGGATTGTTAAAGGAACTAGGTATGTTTAGCCTAACAAAGAGAAATTTTAGGGGTGACATAATAGCAGTCTTCCAGTATTTGAGAGGCTGTCAGAAGAGGGCTGTCAGAAGAAAAGCGATGAGTTATTCTGCAAACCACCAGAAGGCAGGGCAACAAGCAATGGGTCGTAGCTAGTCAAAGAGAGTTCCAACTTGGAACTAACGAGAAATTTCCTGCCAGTGAGAACAATTAATTAAGTGGGCCAGCTGATGATAAGCCTCCTCCATCTCATTGGGTTGAAATTCCCAGTTCAGGCTTAATATCTGAACATGGCTTCTCATTGCTCCTTTTGATGCTTTGCTGTTCCACCCAAAACTGCTCTTGGTCTAACCAGAGAGTATAACCCGAGAATGAATGAACCAGTGGTGGGATTCAAATTTTTTTTACTACTGGTTCTGTGGGTGTGGCTTGGTGGGCGTGGCAGGGGAAGGATACTGCAAAATCTCCATTCCCTCCCCACTTCAGGGGAAGATTACTGCAAAATCCCCATTTCCTCCCGATCAGCTGGGACTCGGGAGGCAGAGAATAGATGGGGGTGGGTCAGTCAGAGGTGGTATTTACCGGTTCTCTGAACTACTCAAAATTTCTACTACTGGTTCTCCAGAACTGGTCAGAACTTGTTGAATACCACCTCTGGAATGAACACAAAGCATTTTCACTATTACCATATCCTTTTTAAAACAGTAATCTTGCAACATTTCTGGCACCTTCCAAGAGAGAGAGGCTTGTTAGGAGAAAAGGGCCTTCATTATAGGTGTCACTAGACACCCTTCGGGTGAATGAATTATGAGCTGCTTTGGTTCAAATATTACTTCTCCAGGAATCCTTTTATGTTCCTGGATTAATTTTTTAAACGCTGAAACATTTATTTCACATCAAACTTCCTTTCTTTGAACAGCAAGTTCCTAGCATTTGAAGAGTCTCTGATTATGCAACCAAGACATGGAAGCGGGGTGAAAGTGACATCTGTCTGAGTATGAACTCTCCTGACTCCTGCTCGGGTCAAACAGGGCCTTTGCTGCTACAAGAAGCCACCTAATATCTGTTGGTTTTGAAGTCACTTGTGTTCTCTGTTTTTTCAGACTGATTCATGGTTTTTCATCTTCAAAAGGGGACAACAAAATCAAACAGAAAACTTGTGTGAATAGAGAGTAACAGAGTTGGAAAGGGCCTTGTAAGTCTTATAGTCCAACCGCCTGCTCAGGCAGGAAATCCTACACCCGTGATAGCGAACCTATGGCACGCGTGCCACCATATTGGCAGGCATGTGAGCCATTGGCCTAGCTCAGCGCCAGTGCGCATGTGTGTGCCGGCCCACTGATTTTTGGCTGCATCTCCCCTCCCAGGAGTCTTCATGATGCCTGTTTTGGATGCCAGGTAAGTACAGGGCTCTTGTGGAGTCTCTGGGAGGGTGTTTTGGGCCAACAGAGGGCCTCTAGAGGGTGGGGGAGACTGTTTTTGCCCTCCCCTGGCTCCAAGAAAGCTACTGGAACCTCAGGAGGGTGGAAAAAAACAGCTTTCCAGGCCCACCAGAAGTTGGGAAATGGGCCATTTCTGGCCTCCAGAGAGCCTCCAGGGGGTGGGGGAGGGTGTTTTCGCCCTCCCCAGGCTCCAAGAAAGCCTCTGGAACCTGGGGAGGGCAAAAAATGGGCCTTCCGGGCCCACAAGAAGTCAGGAAACAGGCTTTTTTCAGCCTCCGGAGGCCTCAGGGAGGCCCAAAATAGGGCACAGGGGTGTCATGTGCGTATGCGCAGGGGATGGGGCACGAGGAGGCATTGAATTATGTGTGTGGGCACGTGTGGGCACGAACCCCCTGCACTCATCCCACTTTTGGCATGCAACGGCAAAAAGGTTAGCCATCACTGTACTATACCATTCTGGACTAATGGCTGTCCAATCTTTTCTGAAAAACCTCCAGGGATGAAGTACCCAAAACTTCTGAAGGTAGGCCATTCCACTGATTAATTGTTCTTATTGACAAGAAATTTCTCCTTAGTTCTAGGTTGGTTCTCCCCTTGATTATTTATTTATTTTATTTTTATTTATTTATTTGTCAAGCACATATAAGATAACAGATAAAAGTATAAACATGATTATGAATACATGAAATGGATACATATGAAAAGGGACAATAGGACAGGGGCGGTAGGCATGCTGGTGCGCTTATACACACCCCTCTTAGGAATGGGGTGAGGTAAACAGTAGACAGTCTAAGATTAAAGTTTTGAGGGTTTGGGCAAGAAACCAGAGAGTCAAGTAGTGCATACCAGGCATTGACCACTCTGTTGCTGAGGCCGTATTTTCTGCAATCGAGTTTGGACCGGTTTACCTTAAATTTGTATCTCTTGTGCGCTCGTGTACTGTTGTGGTTTAAGCTGAAGTAGTCATTGACAGGTAGGACATTGTAGCAGATGATTTTATGAGTTACGCTTAGGTCAGATCAAAGGCAGCGTAGTTCTAAGTTGTCTAAGCCCAAAATTTCAACTCTGGTGGCAT
Organism: Ahaetulla prasina; assembly: GCF_028640845.1. NCBI lineage: Eukaryota > Metazoa > Chordata > Lepidosauria > Squamata > Colubridae > Ahaetulla > Ahaetulla prasina. The sequence continues at coordinate 18,797,629 of NC_080544.1, read as the reverse complement.
AAGGTATTCTGTTGCGAGCAGAGGAGTGGAAGACTCTTCTCGTGAAACATCTCTGGACTCTCTCAATTGTATCAATGTCAATATGCTGTGCGGGTTCCAGACAGATGAGCTGTATTCGAGAATTGGTCCAGCAAATGTTTTGTATGCTGTAGTTAGTAGTACAATATTACCAGAGAAGAAGCTACACAAGATTAGGTTAATAACTCTTAATGCCTTTTTGGCAGTGTTGTTACTGTGTGCTCTGGCACTTAGATCTTTAGAGATCAGTACTCCAAGGTCCTTGATTAGTTTCCACCCACTGCTTCTTGTTCTGCCTTCAGACGTATTGGAGAATAGGTTGACCCCCTCTTCTTTTTGGCAGTCTCTTAGATATTGGAAGACTCCTATTATATCAATGTTCTTTTCATTAGACTAGTTATCCCAATTCCTGCAACTATTCTTTATATGCTTTAGCCTCCAGGAATCCAGGAAGTTCTTTCCTAAGCACATATATTTTCAAAAAGAGCAGAGAACCTCACTTCCCATTGAACACCAACTTAATCACTGACATTCATCTCAATTTATTGATTAAAACTCAATAGTACATATGGATAGGAGCCATATAAAAAAAGCTTTGAGGCATTGTACATTTCTCCAATTTACCCACATGGTAAGGTTTTGTCTATTCATTTTTATCTTCTCTTTATCAATAGACTAAGCAGATTCTTTCAGAGCCTAAAATATGCAGGGAAATCAGTTTAACCTTTGAAAGATAAACCACTTTCATCTGCAGTACAGGGTGCTATTCCATTATTACCTTAATATTAGTCATGAATATTATGAACTGTATTCACCAGAGGTGGGTTTCAGCCAGTTCAGACCGGTTCAGGCGAACTGGTAGCGGAAATTTTGAGTAGTTCGGAGAACCGGCAAATACTACCTCTGTCTGGCCCCTCCCTCCCGCCCCCGCCATTCTCTGTTCTATATTCCCTTGTTTTTTTAGCTCACCTGCTTCGCGTGGCAGAGCGGATTGCTGTGCCTCAGCTGAGCTAATCAACAGCTCAGCTCACCAGCGCTGACACCAAGGGTGGTCTTTGAGTGCTGTGCACAAAGCGCACACTCATAGAACCGGTAGGAAAAGATTTAGAATCCCACCACTGGTAGTCACATGGTTCTTTCGTGGTAGATGTCACATGGTGGCAGTGGTGAAATCTGAACCAGTTTACTACTGGTTTGCTGGCTGTGCATGTGTTCTGCATGCACAGTGCAAATCACGCACCAAATGCGAGGTGTGCGTGCACAGTGCAAGCCAAATGGAGGCATGGGGTAAGTAGAACAGCGTCTGGGGTGTGTGTGTGTGTGTGTGTGTGTGTGTGTGTATGATCAGCTGTGGCGTGCGATCTTTTTTTTTTACTTTTAAAAGCATTTTTTTACAACCTATTCGGCTGAATAGGTTGCAAAAAATGCTTTTAAAAGTAAAAAAAAGGCTCTGACGATCATGCAGCTCAGCTGTGATCATCAGAGCTTTTTTTTTTTTACCTTTTAAAAGCATTTTTAAAAAGAACCGGCAAGCGGGCAAGCGGATGACCAGACAATTGGGTGGGCATGGGCAGGGGGAGGGATTTTTGCTACCGGTTCTTCGAACCACCCACCGCCATTGCTACCAGATTGGCCGATCCGGTCCGAACTGGGAGCATTTCACCCCTGCATGGTGGACTATGGAAATAAGCCACATCAGTTTGTTTAACGGACATTCCAATTCTGTGGTTGTTCCAGAAAAAGCCACATTGAGCAGCATAAGCAGAGAGTTCCCAGCATCCGTAACTAACACGGACATTTGTGAATGTAATCACGTCAGGATTCTTGCCTGTATTCTGAATCCCCAGCCATTTCCCTCTCCCTCCTAAGCTCTTCCTCTGTTCAGAATGTAAAAAAGAAATTTGGAGATTGTGCAATCACCAAACTACAGGCCAGGCATATAAAACAAAGCCAACTGCAGTGTTGGTGAATGCAGAGCTGTTTAATGTTGCCTCCTTTTCTTTTGCTGAATCTCTCCACTGGTTGCTGTGGCACATGTATCTCCTTGGGGCGACTATTATTACTATGAAATAGTTACCCAATAAAGGAGCTTTTTGTTTCTTTATTTGAGTCGATCCACTCAAATGTCCCTTGTGTATTTTTTTTTTAATGTGCTGTACTCCTGATCCAATCTAAAAACTAATTCCTGGGTAATTATGTTTGAAGAATAGGTATGGTTGAATGTAGAAGGAGCTTCCTGCTGATTTGGAGAACTGCAATTCCCCCATCATAAGCCATGGTGGCACAGTGGTTAGAGCAGTGGTGAAATGTAAATTTGTTACTACCAGTTCTTTGGGCATGGCTTTGTTGGGGGGGGGGTGGTAATGTGACTGGGTGGGCGTGGCCAACTTTTTTTTCTTTTACTTTTAAAAGCATTTTTTCTACAACCTCTTTGGCCGAAGAAGTTATAGAAAAAATGCTTTTAAAAGGTTCTGATGATCCCAGCTGAGCTGCTCAATCATCAGAGGCTTTTTTTTTTACTTTTAAAAGCATTTTTTCGGCTGAAGAAAAAATGCTTTTAAAAGTAAAAAAAAAATCTCTGATGATCGTGTGGCTCATCTGGGCATGGGTGGGGGTGCAGGGATTTTTGCTTCCGGTTTGCTACTCTCCAAACCACCTGCCACCATTGCTAATGGATCGGGTGATCTGGTCCAAACTGGGAGCATTTCACCCCTGGGTTAGAGTGCAGTGCTGCAGGCTACTTCTGCTGACTGCTGGCTGCCTGCAATTTGGCAATTCGATTTTCACCAGGCTCAAGGTTGACTTAGCCTTCCATCCTTCCAAGGTGGGTAACATGAGGACCTAGATTGTAGGGGACAATATGCTGAGCCTGTAAACTGCTCAGAGAGAGAGAGCTGTAAAGCATTGTAAAGTGGTATATAAGTCTAAGTGCGAATTGCTATTGCTATCTTCACCTCCCAAGCAACATAATATGAATAGGTTGGTTCAAAATAAGTAAAGAAATAGATGAAGACCAGACTTTGTTTTTCTGCATGATAACCAAGCACTTTCTAAATATATGTCAATTCATCTATGCGTGAAGCAGTTTGCATGTGCCTAAGTGCATTCTTTATAATGAATATATTTAAGTGATGGGGTACTTCTGTATTTTAGGACTGACCAACAATAGTAAAGAAACTAGCAGTGAAGAAATACCCTATAGATTAGCACTTGGTAGGATAGCTGGCCATTGAGGCCTTGGACAATTTTTTTGTCATGCATCCGGACTTACAATGTTCAAAACTATGCAGTGTTCTGCATATTCCCTGTCACATTCTGAAGAAACGAAACATTGAAGAAGCGAGAGAAAAACAAAAGTGATGTTTCTGAAGAAGTTGGAAAAACTCTTGAGAATACTGTAGACAGCCCAAAACCCACAAGCAAATAAATCATAGAACAGGAATCCAGAATTCTCCCTCAAGGCACAAAAGCCTTGAGATTCAAATTACCATATTTTTGATCTGTTAAATGAAGACCTAATTCCCTAGAGAAGGTTGTGATGCTGGAAAAGGTGGAAGGAAAGAGAAGAAGAGGATGGCCAGCAGCAAGATGGATGGAGTTGGCTACAGTAACAAGGGGTGCACCTTTGGATCTCCTGAAGGATTAGGTTAGGTTGTCATGGAGAAGACCCATCTATGTGGTCATGATTAGCTGACATTGACTTGATGGCACCTTGAAGTTTAGAATAACCCCCTGCTCAGGCAGGAAACCTTACACCACTTCAGACAAATGGTTATCCAACATCTTCTTTAAAACTTCCAATGTTGGAGCATTCACAACTTCCGCAGGCAAGTTGTTCCACTGATTAATTGTTCTAACTGTCAGGAAATTTCTCCTTAGTTCTAAGTTGCTTCTTTCCTTGATTAGTTTCCACCCATTGCTTCTTGTCTTGCCTTTGGGTGCTTTGGAGAATAGCTTGACTCCGTCTTCTTGGTGGCAGCCCCTGAGATATTGGAAGACTGCTATCATGTCTCCCCTAGACCTTCTTTTCATTAAACTAGACATACCCAGTTCCTGCAACCTAATCAATCAACCTAATCAAAACATAATCAACCACTCAATGTATCAAATGAAACATTTGAATCATTTGAAAAAATGGAACGAATGTTGTATTATGCCAAATCACAATTAACAGACTAAAACAAGTATATATAAATTAGTTTTTAAAACTTACTATGAATATTTACAAATGAAATAATAGTAGACAACATCAATAGCAGCCAATAGTTCAAATAACTACTACTGGACCCACAAACTGTGACAGAACAAAAGAACAGAAATCAGGAGTTATGTTTCACAAGCAGTACAACCCCACCATGAACTTGAAGAATTATTTGGTTGAAAAACATTTCAAGGTGTGCAAAATGCAAATCTTCATTTTAGTTGGACTCTCCTGAAATTCCAGGGAAACCGTTTAAAATTCTTCAACAAGATGAAGATGAACAATGAAGCTGGTTTTCTAGAAGTCCTAAAGGTGCCTTTTCAGGAGGCAACTGGACTTTCTTGTTTTTTCTTTTGAAGATGTTTCGCTTCTCATCCAAGAAGCTTCTTCAGCTCTGACAGGATAGTAGGGTGTGGGTTGATTTATATTCCTTGCAGACAGCTGATCATTTGCATCCTTTTAGAGAGTCTTTGAGGCCTCTTGGAGATTTGTCTGTGTCCTCAGGGTCACCTGAGTAGTGCTCCTGGTTCCTCTTGTCTGCAATTTTTCCTCTGGAAAACCATTCCTATTCCCACACCATTCACCATTACTATTGGTTCTATAACTCTATAGCTCTATAACTGTCTGGTTTGATTCTGCAACTCAACAAGACAGACACAGATTTCAGAGGATAATTAGAACTACAGAAAAAACAATTGCTACCAACTTGCCTTCCAGGAGCTGTATCCTGCAGGAGTCAAAAAGAGGGCTGTGAAAATATTTACAGACCTCTCACATCCTGGACATAAACTTTTTCAACTCCTACCTTCAAAACGATGCTATAGAGCAGTGCATATCAGAACAACTAGCCTCTGGTGGCTCAGCAGACTAAGTCTGTCTGTTATTAACACAGCAGCTTGCAATTACTGCAAGTTCAAGTCCCACCAGGCCCAAGGTTGACTCAGCCTTCCATCCTTTATAAGGTAGGTAAACTGAGGACCCAGATTGTTGGGGGCAATAAAAGTTGACTTTGTATATAATATACAAATGGATGAAGACTATTGCTTAACACAGTGTAAGCTGCCCTGAGTCTTCGGAGAAGGGCGGGATATAAATTCAAATTAAAAAAAACAAAAAAAAACAAGGGCAGTTTTTCCTCAAACGCCATCACTCTGCTAAACAAATAATTCCCTCAACTGTATGACTGTAACTTTGTTGCTTGTATTCTTAAGATTTATATTGATATTGATTGTTTCCTGACTGCTTATTTGTACCCTATGACTATCATTAAGTATTGTACCTTATGATTCTTGATGAACGTATCTTTTCTTTTATGTACACTAAGAGCATATGCACCAAGACAAATTCCTTGTGTGTCCAATCACACTTGGCCAATAAAAGATTCTATTCTATACCAGTTCACATCACACTGCATGTACTCTTCTGCACATGCGCAGATCATCTGTGATGACATCCAGGTCAGTGGGTGGAGCCTCCCGCCAGTTTTACTACCGGTTCTTGTGAACCGGTCCGAACCGGGGGCAACCCACCACTGTTTTCATCCCCAATTGTATAGCCAAAAGACACTTAGAGACAACTATGACCTGGATGACTGAGAATTTCTACAGATGTTTCCTAGAAGTATTTTGCCAGAGAGAACATGGCATTAACGGTATGAAGATACTGTTGATCCAGCTATGGAGGCCAGCACCAATACATACTATGAGGGATGACAGGGCAGCAAGACCAGAAGGATGAATCTAGAAGAAAAGAAATTTAGCTGAACTTTTACAAAAAGAGAAAATAGAAATGGTCCCTGTTGGGCTACTAATTGCAGGAGAGAACCAGCAGGCAGTGAATGAAAGCAAAGAACTATTGCTGTGAAGGGACTGTGAAGAGTGAATAGAAATGGGGTTAATTAATAAGTAAAGAGAGGGGGAAATAATTCTGAAAAACTTGTTTTCATGTTAGAAGATGATTTTGAGAAGAAAACAGAATGTGGCTAGGTCCCTGCTTGAGAGGCTTCAATATATTTTTTCAAGGTGAAGAAAAATGTTTTGCCCACAACAATTGTATGTAAAGATGGGTGATGAGTCAGGAAACATCCAGGTTTCTATGTATACAGCAGAGGTGGGATTCAGCCGGTTCGGATTGATTTGGGTGAACCAGTAGTGGTGAACTACGGGTGGGCCCGCCTATATTGCAATCCCACCTTATATCGCTGTGTTTTTGATGCTGTACGCATACATGGACAGCATATGTGAGCAAATTGCCATGTTGTTTGACATTACACACATGCGTGGACAGCACGTGTGAGCAAATTGCCGTGCTTTGTGATGCTGCACGCATGCGCGGATGGCGTGTGCTCACATTTCCGGTGCTGGGTGAACCGGTTGTTATAATATGTGAAGCCCACCTTTGGTATACAGATACTACTTTTCTTTCCTTCCCCTGTTTTGAGGATATGTATATGGATTGACAAGCATTAAAAACAATACATATAGACTATAAGCATATAATAAGAATATAAGTGGTGGCTCAGGGGCTAAGACGCTGAGCTTATTGATCAAAAGGTCAGCAGTTCAGCAGTTCGAATCCCTAGTGCTGCCATGTAACAGGGTGAGCTCCCGTTACTTATCCCAGCTTCTGCCAACCTAGCAGTTTGAAAGCATGTAAAAAATTCAAGTAGAAAAAATAAGGATCACCTTTGGTGGGAAGGTAACAGCATTCCATGCACCTTTGGTGTTGAGTCACGCCGGCCACATGACCATGGAGATGTCTTTGGATAGCGCTGGCTCTTTGGCTTTGAAACGGAGATGAGCACCGCCCATAGAGTCAGGAATGACTAGCACATATGTGCGAGGGGAACCTTTAACTTTTTATAAGATTAAGAAGAGAGTTGTTCATATAGACCACTGTTGGTCAACTTTGGCTGCTTTAAGCTGTGTGAACTCCAATTCCACGTAGTGGCTGGGGAATTCTGGGAGCTGAAATCCACAGAGTTTTAAGCAGAAAAAGTTGACAAAATGATTTAGATGATCTCACAGATGGTGACATCAAGTCAAAGCTCTCTGGACCGGATGCTAAACAGAATCCAGATTGCTCAGCACTGGGATAGGAGACCATCACAGAATGTGAGTTGAGTTGTGGACTCAACTGAAAAGTTGCAGAATATCTTGGAAGAAGCCAGCGCAAATCACTATGTTTGCTGAAAAAGCTATTGGATGTGTCATAAAACCTCTAGAAGCCATGTTTATTTGTAATTATTTAGATATCACATTAAATATATTTGTTATTCTATCTGCATTATTGTTGTTGTTGTTCCTTTTGCTTAATAAAGTATTTTAGAAAAAAGAAATATATAGTACATCTCTTTCTGATGATGCAGTGGAAAAACAGTGTCACATAAAGCAGCATCCATAGAATCACAGTTTCTGTATCATGAGCAGTTTTGTCTTACTTAGCCGAAGAAGAGAGGAAGGGAGGGAGGGAGGAAGCAAGGAAGGAAGGAAGGAAGGAGGAAGGAGGAAGGAAGGAAGGAGGAAGGAGGAAGGGTCAAAAGGCATTTTACAGCGTTCCATTCTAGGGTCTGAGATGTTTGATGTATTTATAAATTACTTGGGTGATTATGCAATAGCAATAGCACTTAGACTTATATACCTTCATAGTGCTTTTACAGCCCTCTCTAAGCGGTTTACAGAGTCAGCTTATTGTCCCCAACAATCTGGGTTCTCATTTTACCGACCGAGGAAGGATGGAAGGCTGAGTCAACCAGGGGTGGATTCTACTTACCTTTACTACTGGTTCGCATCATGGCCGCGCTTCTGCGCATGCGCAGATCATTTTTGATTATTTTGGGGTCAGCGGGTGGAGCCTCCCACCGGTTTTACTACCGGTTCTATAGAACCAGTCTGAACAGGGGCAACCCACTATTGGAGTCAATCTTGAGCCGGTGAGATTTGAACTGCCGAGCTGCAGTTGCCTGCAGTGACTGCATCCTAATCACTGCGCCCACCTTGGCTCAAGATAGATCTTGGAAATCTCATTTCGTAGGATTTCCCATCTTTCTGGATTTCCCCCATCTTTTTGCCTATAGCAGGGGTGTCAAACTCACAGCGTCACGGCGGTATCATCTGATGTATCAGGTCTTTTTTTTCCCCTTCGCTAAACTGGGTGTGGGCGTGGCCACCATGTGATGCATCCAGCCCATGGGCCGGGAGTTTGACAGCTCTGGCCTATAAGGGATTTCAAGACATTGGAACTGACATCTTCCTAATCACATTTACTTTTCTGAAGCTCAGTGTGTGTGTTTGATTCTTCTTTGTAAGTTGCTCTTTCTTTGGGTATGATGAATTCAAAGATAATAGGATCGTTTTCCTCCAAGATGCCACCTTCACCTCTTTAATCAATTTTTCTCTATTGCTGAGGGTTAGGATCATGAACAGAAGAACTCTCCCCCTTGTTCTTTCTTCCATCTTATGACAAATGAACTTGTCAGCAAGAGAAGAGAATGCATGAACTCTGACTCCTGGAAGATTTAGATCCTTAGCTGATGTCAAAATAATTGAAATCCCCTATAATTATATTGCCTGCCTTTTTCAAAAACTGGTCATTTGCCAGGCAGTCTATAAAAAAAATACGATTAATAGTTTCACATTTATTTTTCTCTCTGTTTATTGTACCTCAAATACTTTGAATAGAATTTCCATAATGTGATTCCTGATTTTCTGTGCAAGTATATTTTATTTATATACTGTGTAATTTCCAAACCAATTCCAAAATTGGGGTTTTTGGGTAGACTTCTTTCTAGTTTTATGTGCTTATTATCAGAATATATATCCATATCCATATATACAGTATATCCATTTTTCATTCATTCATTCATTCATTTATTCCTAGTTAGGATTTCTAATATTACCTGTTTATTTCCCATACTCTGTATATTGGTTTAGAAAAATCCAAACATTTGAGAGCCATCATTTACCAACCTTATCATTGTAGTTTCCTGCAAAATTCTGAGTACTCATCCTGACCTCCTTCTTCTCCATTTATATTCTTCTTTTAAAAAAAATATTGGATATTTATTTTTAAATATACATCAATCTCAATATATGAACAGTGTGGACTCTGGGTATAGTTAATTTTGATACAAACAGCAATGGTGATGATGATGATGATGATGATGATACAAAAATCCATTGACAATCCCAACTGCTGACTTTGCAATGACAAAGTTGAAACTGTTTCACACTTAATATGTGAATGCAGCAAAATTGTGCAAACTGATTACAAAGCTAGACATGACCGAGTTGCTAAATTAATCCACTGATCATTATGTAAAAATTACGACTTATTTGTATCTGAAAAGTCACAGGAACATAAAGTGAAAAAAGTTGTCGAAAATGAGAAGATGAAGATCTTGTGGGACTTTCGAATACAGATGGATCATCATTTGGAACACAAAACGCCAGATATCATAGTTGTTGAAAACCCGAAGCGTACAATTTATTGATATCACTGTATCAGGGGACGCCAGAGTCAAAGAAAAAGAACTGGGAAAAAATCATGAAATAGCGTGACCTGGCCATCAAAACTATGCAACTATGGATGAAACATGTAACAGTGATACCCATTGTCATCGAGGCACTTGGTACTATGTCCAAGAATTTTACAAAATACATCAAGAAATTGCAGCTTCCTGCAATAACACCAGCGGAACTGCAAAAAACTACGCTACTCAGAACATCACACATCTTAAGAAGATACTTGGTTGATACCTAGGATGCTGGCAGTAACCTGTATCAACCATTAGCACCAGTCAATTGTATTTGTGATACATTTTTAAATGTTCAGTTGACTGAGTTTCATGTTTAATGAATAAAAGTAATAATAATAATACTTGTTACATTAGTCAAACTTATATAATCCTAGTATTGATATACGTGATAGTTTTAGAGTAGTTATTCAATATTTCAATGTTCCATTTTAATGCCAATGATATTATTAAACATACATAGTAATACCATCTTTCAACCTCTAATCTTTCCATCTAAGTATTACTTATATTCTATTATTTGAAAATTATCTCAGCTAATAACCCTCCTATTTCTTATTTCTACCTCTATTTTAGCTTCTAGTCAGGCAACCATCACTAATCCTAGTTAATAAACATTTTTATGTTAAAACATAGTCCTTCATTATTTGGTTGTTCAAAGTCACAATACTCCATTCAAGTACCAGTCATCTTATTTAAACATATCTAATAATACCATCTTTCAACCTCCAATCTTTCCATCCAACTATTACTTTATATAAAGGTGTGTATTCTTATTTCTACTTCTATTAATCAGGCCATCATTATATTAGGGAAAAAAAGAAATAATAATAATAATTCCTTTCTATCCATCATCTCTTGCCCGTTTTAATGCTTTAATTCTTATTCATTTTTTTTGGCTTGCCTCCCATACTCCTCTCTTGGATCTTTGTCTCTATCAGCATCTGTGTCTTCACCATTCAGTCTGAATATTTCTCCTATCTCTATCCTCCTAAGCTGCCAGGTCTCCAGAGTGTCCACCCAAACCCCTATCTCCCTTTCAAAAGTATCTTCCAAATCATTTGATTCCATTTTTAAATCTCTTAAAGTACTTTTCCCTTGGTTTATTTCATCAGTCATTATTACCTTTATCATCTTCTTCTCATCTTCTTGCTTTCTTTCCTAGTTTGTCTGTTCTATCTTTTCCTCCATTCTTTCTACTGTCTCCTCTCTTTCCTGGACTCTTTGATCTTCATTCATTATCAGTTGTATTTTCTATTTTCCCATTTATGCCTTGCATTATCTTTCAGTGGCTCTTTTTCAAGGTATCCCTAATGCTTTGAAACTTCAGTGCCATTTCTCTTGAAATCTCACTCATTTCCCCTGAGGGAGCATCTTGTCTTATTTTAATAAGTCCTGCTCTTAACCAAGTCCAAAAACAATATATTCAAGTCCAATGTTACTCCTCAGAAAGTTCAATAATCATAGTTCTTTACATCTCAGTATTATTAATCAGTTCCAATTAAATAATCCAGGCAGCTTTCCACAAATCAAAAGTCACTTTACTTTACTTAAGAGTCTTCTTTATTCTCACAATAGAGTCTCCACTGGTCATAAAGTAAATAATTATAAAACAGTAAATATCACCACAGTCCTCCAGTTGAATGTTGTTTATTCTCAGGCTTGTAGGGGTATGGTATTTTTTTATTCAACAGTAGAAGGCACCTTCAGCTTAGGTTTCAGCATTGTTTCAGCATTGATTAATCCAATTTTAGTTCAGCTATTCAAGTAAATAAGTCAGCTATTCAAGTAAATAGTTCCAGCATTTTATAATGCCTTTCCAAAACACCACCTACCCAGTTTAAAAATCCAATTTTCTGTGTTTTAAAATGTCTTTAGCAGTGGTGGGATTCAGCCAGTTCGCACCACTTCGGGAGAACCGGTTGTTAACTTTCTGAGTAGTTTGGTGAACTGGTTGTTGGAAGAAATCATTACGGCAGAGTACTGGTTGTTAAATTATTTGAATCCCACCACTGGTCTTTAGCTTTTCTCTTCTTGGTTCCTTTCTTTCAGGTCTAGGATTTTTCTCTCAATGTTGTTCACTGCTTTAAGAAATAGTTCTAAGAGTCTCATTTCCTGGATTTCCCTCTTTCTTTTTTTTTCTTTTAAAGTTAGGGTCTAAATAAAAAAAGAATCTTCTCACCCAGCTCCAGTCACTGTTCATTTACACTGCTCCTGCACATTCCTTTGTTGCCTCAGCTGTCCCAGCTTAATGGCAGCCATGATGGCTGCCTCTTCTCCTTGTTTTGGATGAGAGGGAAGGAGCCCTGGGTCAAGTACGAGAGTTGCTGCTCTGCGACCTGCAGGGTGCCTCTCTTTTCTTTACCACCCCTACAGCATGGCTTTAGCTTCTTTTGGAGCCCTCCAACAGGGAGAACTCAGTGTGGAAGCACAAAAACTCACTCCTCACCTCTGATCTCACTGCAACGTCAGCTAGACATCCTTATATTCTTCTTTCTTGTTCCCAGTTAATAATTCATATTCAGTTTTAGGTTGTTGTTCTAGTTTCATATCTTCCTGGTCAGATTGGAGATTTGCCTCTATCAGCATCTGTGTCTTCACCATTCAGTCTGAATATTTCTCCTATCTCTATCCTCCTAAGCTGCCAGGTCTCCAGAGTGTCCACCCAAACCCCTATCTGCCTTTCAAAAGTATCTTCCAAATCATTTGATTCCATTTTTAAATCTCTTAAAGTACTTTTCCCTTGGTTTATTTCATCAGTCATTATTACCTTTATCATCTTCTTCTCATCTTCTTGCTTTCTTTCCTAGTTTGTCTGTTCTATCTTTTCCTCCATTCTTTCTACTGTCTCCTCTCTTTCCTGGACTCTTTGATCTTCATTCATTATCAGTTGTATTTTCTATTTTCCCATTTATGCCTTGCATTATCTTTCAGTGGCTCTTTTTCAAGGTATCCCTAATGCTTTGAAACTTCAGTGCCATTTCTCTTGAAATCTCACTCATTTCCCCTGAGGGAGCATCTTGTCTTATTTTAATAAGTCCTGCTCTTAACCAAGTCCAAAAACAATATATTCAAGTCCAATGTTACTCCTCAGAAAGTTCAATAATCATAGTTCTTTACATCTCAGTATTATTAATCAGTTCCAATTAAATAATCCAGGCAGCTTTCCACAAATCAAAAGTCACTTTACTTTACTTAAGAGTCTTCTTTATTCTCACAATAGAGTCTCCACTGGTCATAAAGTAAATAATTATAAAAAAGAAAATAACACCACAGTCCTCCAGATGAATGTTGTTTATTCTCAGGCTTGTAGGGGTATGGTATTTTTTTATTCAACAGTAGAAGGCACCTTCAGCTTAGGTTTCAGCATTGTTTCAGCATTGATTAATCCAATTTTAGTTCAGCTATTCAAGTAAATAAGTCAGCTATTCAAGTAAATAGTTCCAGCATTTTATAATGCCTTTCCAAAACACCACCTACCCAGTTTAAAAATCCAATTTTCTGTGTTTTAAAATGTCTTTAGCAGTGGTGGGATTCAGCCAGTTCGCACCACTTCGGGAGAACCGGTTGTTAACTTTCTGAGTAGTTTGGTGAACTGGTTGTTGGAAGAAATCATTACGGCAGAGTACTGGTTGTTAAATTATTTGAATCCCACCACTGGTCTTTAGCTTTTCTCTTCTTGGTTCCTTTCTTTCAGGTCTAGGATTTTTCTCTCAATGTTGTTCACTGCTTTAAGAAATAGTTCTAAGAGTCTCATTTCCTGGATTTCCCTCTTTCTTTTTTTTTCTTTTAAAGTTAGGGTCTAAATAAAAAAAGAATCTTCTCACCCAGCTCCAGTCACTGTTCATTTACACTGCTCCTGCACATTCCTTTGTTGCCTCAGCTGTCCCAGCTTAATGGCAGCCATGATGGCTGCCTCTTCTCCTTGTTTTGGATGAGAGGGAAGGAGCCCTGGGTCAAGTACGAGAGTTGCTGCTCTGCGACCTGCAGGGTGCCCCTCTTTTCTTTACCACCCCTACAGCATGGCTTTAGCTTCTTTTGGAGCCCTCCAACAGGGAGAACTCAGTGTGGAAGCACAAAAACTCACTCCTCACCTCTGATCTCACTGCAACGTCAGCTAGACATCCTTATATTCTTCTTTCTTGTTCCCAGTTAATAATTCATATTCAGTTTTAGGTTGTTGTTCTAGTTTCATATCTTCCTGGTCAGATTGGAGATTTGCCTGCCATACATTTTCTTCTAATCCTTCAGCAACTGTAGTCTTTATCATGAAACCTTAATAAGCATTCCAGAACTATTCTGTTATCATGGAATCCAAATTCTTCTCAATAATACCATCTATGTAGCCAGCTGATATTTA